>NC_092350.1:4175678-4510775 GCF_963676685.1 Mytilus edulis | reverse complement strand
GTGAAATAAATCTTAAAGTTGAGGGAGTGCCAGTTTCCGGGAATCCTGTCAGAGTAAAATTTGACTCGTCAAGTGGAGAATCATCCATTGTTGCATTTCGCAATCTATTTGAGGTTGCTGGGAAAACTCTGCAAGACTGTGGTAATGGATTAAACAGAGACAGTTTTTCTGAAGGATATGCCTTGTATGCCTTTCAACTGGAACCAATTTTTGAAGGTTTAGATTATTTAACATTGAAAAGGAATGAACGTGTCAATTTGGAATGCACATTTGATTCTCCCCTCACTGAACCAACAACTATAATCATTTATAGTGAATTTAGTGGATATTTTGAAATAACTCAAACTCGAGACATCATAATTCAAGAATGAACACTATGCAATTGGAGTGTATGATTAATTGTGATGAACTAATGAAGGATAAAATTGTTGGTATATTTGCAGCAGATCAGATACCTAAGATAGTGAGAAATCGACCCATGGGATTTATTTGTAACACTGAAAATCATTTTGAGAATGGTGCACACTGGATCGCCTTTTTCATAAATGAGGAACGAAGAGGGATATTTTCGACAGCTTCGCACACTCTCCCGATTATTATTCACGTCACTTCTTAAAATTCTTTGAACACAATGCGATATCTCTGGAAATAAATCAAAAAACGATTACAGAGTGAGAATTCATCAGTATGCGGTCAATATTGCATTTTCATCTTATCACTCTTATGTAGAGAGTATGATCTAACTAACATTCACGATTTTTTCAGTGATAATCATCAAGCAAACGACATCTTTGTTTTCAATGTGATTGGTAAAACCTATTCACACTGCATATGAAAAAGTGTTTAAAATGATGAGACACATGGTAACAATCATCATTCGAGCAAGAGGTGATCATCATGAGTTTGGTGAAATTTCAAACACCCATGACTTCAATATGTGTCGGTCCAACGGGTTCAGGAAAAACTACATACATTAAAAGATTATTAGAGAACGCTCAGGAAATGTTTACAATACCACCTCAGAAGATATACTACTGTTACAGCATATGGCAAGATGTCTTCGATGAATTGAAAAAAACTGTCTCCAACATTTCATTTCAACTGGAACTGCCTGATGAAAGTGATTTTCTTGTTGATAAGGATATACACACATTATGGATCATTGATGATAAAATGGATGAAGTAGTGGACTGTAAACTGATGCAGAAGATTTATTGCGTTTTAAGTCATCACACCTTAACATCAATTATTTTTATACTACAAAATTTATATCAGAAGGGGAAGGTTATGCGATCAATCAGTTTGAATTCTCACGTCTTTTTTCTTTTCAAAAATGGTAGAGATTCACTGCAAATACAATCTTTAGCTCGACAAATGTTTCCAGGTCAAGTTCGCTTTTTCATGGACGTTTACCAACGTGCAATTAGCAGACCATACAATTGCTTGATAGTGGATATAGCACCAGGTTCAAACCCTGAATATCAGTTGCGCGCAAATCCTTTTCCGGGGGAGGACACGATTGTTTATCAACCAAAATGATTTTAAAAGAATCAAGTAGAAGCTTCCTTAAATTATTGGCGAACACTACACCTGAACAATCTGCTCAAATCATAAAAAGCACGGACCACAGACAATTACAACTATTAGTAGAAATAGTATTCAACTGTCTAAAAAGCGTCATACCATTGTCTGAGAGGGTTAAAAGGAATCTTTCAACTTTTGCAAAGTTCATTCGTGCTGTGGTAGTTAATAATATAACACCTCAGTTGAGGAGAAAACGTTTACTGAAGATAATTGTTATTATTCCAACATTGATATCATCTTTTTTCAAATACTATGACTCGGGAGTTAATACTATTACCCAAGGAGAAATATGAAAGATTGATGAATATGTCCAACCAATGTGAAATTGTTAATGTGAAAGAAAAAGAAAAGGAATATGATGGTAAAGATAGTGACAGTATAAAAACAGAAATAAACCTAGAAGAAGATGTAACCAAACAACATGGTAGTGGTCAGGTTTTGCAAAAAACAGAATTGAAAAATTTAAAAGAAACTGTAGATCGATCAAAATCAGACAATCAAGAGGAAAATAGGATGGATGTTGATGAATATGATGGTGCAGCAGAGGGTAAAGCTATCAAGATGTCTCCTGAAAAATTCTTAAGAAATGTGGAAAAATCGCAAAATCGCAAAAGATTAAAGAGTAAATGGTTATCATTTCATTTGTAATGAAGAAGTGGATTATTTAAAACTATTGGAGACTTCAATCAATCACTTGTATTTTTCTTTAAATTTGTCTATATTTATATATGTATATAATATATTGTCTATTTGTATATTTACACTGTGTACCTTTAAATTTAATTAATAAAATAAATATTTAGATAACATATGTTCGCCTATTAGTTCTAGTCCACGATCGCGTAGTATATATAAAACGTTGAAAGTGCTATTGATATCACAATTGTCATGGCTGATGATCATTTCTGCGAGGATTTATTGCGTCTTTATCCTGACAGTAACCCTCAATATCAACAGCAGTTGCGAGAGTTAAATGATCGATTGAGTGTTGATAATGACAACAGATCAAATCTTACGGTTAAGGTCTATTCATGTTATTATTGTAAACTTCTGTTTGATCACCCTTCCAAACTGAAGAGACACCAGAGAAACAGTTGTACATTTCCATGTCGACAATGTGATAGACATTTTGATTCAGCGGAAAATTTGTTTAAACATAGCAACATCGATCATACAACTTATCAGACTGGTTCAGGAAACACTGATTCAAATTCACATACTACAATCAAACATAAAAGTGTGGATAAGTCTGCTCTCTTGGGAATAGCACGAGCTCGTTTCATTTATCCGAATGAGGATAATGGGGAAAAGTATGATCTTCTAGCATTTTTATCTGGAATTAAGCATGAGGTAAAAACTCATTTACAAGAGATGTGTGATGAACTCGGTCATATTAAGTGGTATATGAATTGTCTTGTGCAAATGATCAAGCCGAATGGAGGTGAAGGTGGTAATGATTTAAAGAATAATGCACATTTTATCTCGAAGACATCGAATCTAGTTGATAGAGCAAATATAGATGATGAACATGATATTAATGTGACATATCAAAAAATATTCAAAAGTTTTGATGAGTATATACGAAATGGGAGCGGTTGGTCATTAGATCATATTAAACACATTGAGATTAATACAGCTAAATATAAACCTTTAGGCGGTGGATCGTATATACCCCTACCAAGAACTCTTGCTGCAACCAGAGCGTTACTCAACATAAGAAACTTAGATGAAAAATGTTTTGTATATGCTATTATAGCATCCATACATCCTACGTGTTCAGGTGACCCTTCTAAAGTGCATCACTACATCCCATATGAACATGAATTGAACATGGAAGGTATACAATTGCCCGTTGCACCATCATTTGTGAGTAAATTTGAAAGGCAGAATAACATTTCAGTAATGGTGTTAGGATTTGAAGAGGGTGAATTTTTCCCCCTCCATGTAACAGGTCTAAGAGAAGCTCATCATGAAGTTGACTTATTGTATTTGAAAAGTGGGAATAAAAGTCACTGGTGTTTGATTACAGATCTCAATAGACTTTTATATCGAACAAAATGCTTGGGACGCAGTCATAAGTATTGCAGATTCTGTTTATCAGGTTTCACCAGTGAACATACTTTAGAGAAACATATAAAATACTGCTCAAAATTTGAAGCTCAACATGTGACATATCCCACCAAGGGGGTAGACGATATACTAACATTTCAAGATCACGCCAAACAGTTACAAACATCATTTGTTATTTATGCTGACATGGAAACATTTTGCGAACCTATGGTTACTGAAGAGCCAGAAGATAATCGAACCAGCACAACGAAATTAACAAAGTTGATACCATGCGGGTACGGTTATCAAGTTGTTTGCATCGATGACAGATACACTCAACCACCTAAAATATATAGAGGTGAAAATGTTAGTGAACACTTCCTTCATAGTCTTCTTGACGAAAATAAACGTATAAAGGCTATTTTGAACAATCCTGAACCCTTGTGCATGACTGTTGAAGATGAGGAAGATTTTCAATCAAGTACACATTGCCACATTTGCATGGAAGAATTTACAGATTCCACTATCCGCGTTCGAGACCATGCACATGTTTCAGGTAAATTTCGTGGCGCTTCATGCAGAGATTGCAATCTTAATTTTAAAGAACACACATTCGTGCCAGTTATATTTCATAACCTGAAACAGTTTGATGCACATTTAATCTGTTCCTCGATAGGTATTTTCAAGAGTGAAGAAATTGGCTGCATAGCCACGAATGCAGAAAAGTACATCAGTTTCAACCTATCCAATCTGCGCTTTATCGATTCATACCAGTTTTTGAATTGTTCACTAGAGGAATTGGTATCGTCAATGTCTAAGGAGAATCCGAAAGAAACATTTAAACATTTTACAAAAGAATTTGATGATGATAAGCGGATTGCTCTTTTGTTGAAAAAAGGAACATATCCTTACGAATACATTGACAATGCAGCAAGGTTCAATGAAACTGAATTACCCTCTATAGACAAATTCTACAGCAATTTATCAGAGAAAACAATTAGTCAAACCGAGTATGAACATGCGCAACGGGTATGGAATCAAATGAATATTAAGAATATAGGCGAATATCACGATCTTTATCTAAAAACTGACGTTCTATTATTAGCTGATGTATTTGAAACTTTCAGGAAGAAGTGGATAACGAACTATTCCCTCGACCCTGCAAATTATTACACTCTTCCAGGGCTTTCCTGGCAATCTGCATTGAAAATGACTGGTGTGAGACTTGAGCTATTGACAGATCCTACAATGTGGCTCTTCTTTGAGCAGAGTATACGAGGAGGTTTAACAATGGTGAGCTGCAGACATGCAAAAGCAAACAATCCCTACTTGAGCAATTATGATCCAGCTTTACCAACTTCATACTTGATGTATGTAGATGCGAACAATTTATACGGTTTAAGCATGAGCATGCCATTAGCTGTGGGGAAATTCCAGTGGTTGTCAGAAGAGGAAATAAACGATTTCAATGTCTTAAATGTATCCAATAACGCTGACATCGGATATGTCATTGAATGCGATTTGGATTACCCAGATAACTTACACGATCTTCACAATGATTTTCCTCTTGCAGTTGAAAAAGGAGTGATAACAAATGAAATGCTTTCACCTCATTCACGTCATCTGTATGAGCAAGCAAATGATGATGGGAAAGAATACCAACCGAGCACCAAATTGCTAGCTACTTTGAAAGATAAAAAGCATTACATCTTGCACTATGTGAATCTAAAGTTATACCTCAAACTAGGTTTGGTTTTGAAGAAGATTCACAATATAGTTTCATTTGAACAGCGTCCATGGTTGAAACAGTATATTGACTTCAATACCGAAATGAGGAAAAAGGCTACTAGCAATTTCGAGCAAAAACTTTTTAAAAATGGCAACAATGCTATTTTCGGTAAATCAATGGAATCGTTGCGGAAACATATCAACTTCTCTCTCTGTCATAGGTGGGATAAGTTTCAAAAACTTACTGCAAAATCATCATTTAAAAGCTTTAAGATATTCAACGACCACTTGTGCGGCGTGCTACAAACCAAAACAAAAATTTTCTTCAACAAACCAATTTACCTAGGACAAATGATTCTCGATCTGTCAAAGGCGCACATGGTTGATTACTACTACAACCACATGAAAAAACTATACAAGGAGAATGTAACATTATGTTACACAGATACTGACAGTTTCATTATGCATGTGAGAACTGATGACATATATAGAGACATGTCGTTAAACAGTGAGCTATATGACTTTTCAAATTATCCAGCTGATCACCCTCTTTACACCAAAGACAGGAAATCGATTATTGGTTTATTCAAAGATGAATGCAAGTCCATTCAAATGGTGGAATATATCGGACTAAGAGCAAAAATGTATAGTTTTATCACCGCAGACGACAAGGAAACTGTAGTAGCAAAGGGTATTAAAACCCGAAATGTTAGATTCGAACAATATAAAAACACCTTGTTCAATTGTTCTCCACTACTCTCGCATATGTACACTTTGAGAAGTTTCAACCATCAGATTCACATGGTGAAGGTTGTGAAAAGTGGACTATCACCATATGATGACAAGAGACACTTGCTGGATGATAATGTGCATTCGCTAGCATATTTTCATAGAAAATTAAAAGAAAAACATTAATACAATTGTAAATTGAAAAAAAAATCCATATCCGTAATAAATTCAAGAAAAAGAAAACACACTGTACAATAATTATATAATATTTTATTTCATGTAAATAAATATATGATTTTATAATAAAATATATCAACATATTTAAGTTTTATCCGTTTGCTATCAACCTGGGGAAGTGAAATACATAGGGCAATGGGGAGTAGCATGGTAAAATGGCGACTTTAACTTAAAAACCCCAATGAAAATACATAACTTTAAAACCCAAATGGACCTTCAAACAAACTTCAAACATAATGACAATAGGACAATGGGGAATAACACCTTCAAACATTAAGGCAATAGGACAATGGGGAATAACACCTTCAAACATAGGACAATGTGAAATAACACCTTCGAACATTAGAACAATGGGGAATAGCACCTTCAAACATTAGAACAATGGGGAATAACACCTTCAAACATTATGTCAATGGGGAATAACACCTTCAAATGGGGAATAACACCTTCAAAACACACCAGTGAAATACATTGGACAATGGGGAATAACACCTTCAAACACGATGAAAATATTACAAATAAATTTTAGATTAAAATATAAGAGACATATTCTTTGGTAAATTAAACACAATTATGAAAATGGGGAATTACACCTTCAAACGCACCAGTGAAATACATTGTGCAATGGGGAAAAAGACCTTCAAACACGATGAAAATATTACAAATAAATTTCTTAAATTTTAGATTAAAATATATGAGACATATTCTTTGGTAAATTAAACACGTGAAAATCGCATGTTTAATATTTTCCTTAAAATATCGGAAAAGTTCTCCCTATTGAACGAAAGTCCGAGTGAATTTAAAACAGACCCTGGGACGTTCTTTAAATGAATGAATATCTCTTCAGATGTGAAATGGCTGCATTCCCTTATCATTTTATTTAATTGATATCTTTGATCAAAAATTTCCTCGGCAGCATTAAACACATCTAATTCGGCAAATCCAGGATTTAAAACAAATTGAAAGTCTGCATAATCCATAAAAATAATTAAAATTGGTGAGGGAATTTTACAAAAAAAATCTCTCATTTGAATATCACATTTTGTTGTTAATTTATTATAAATACATGCAACAGATAAAGTTCTTAATGAAGGTGGAGCTGACCGCTTTCGTTTTTCACTCAGTGTCTTTTTTTCTACTTCTTCTCCCATTGTCCTTTTTCTGTTCTGATTGGCTAAAAGAAATAAATAAGATACATAAACTCTAGTAAAATAGTTTTCACATCATAAATCTACAGATACATGCATGAAAACAAATGAACAAAGTGCGACACCTGTATTAAGAAATTGGATTTCATAATGGAGATTTCTAAAATAAATGAAAAGGATGAATTGAGTAGTGCAAATGTGGAAGAATATTCACTTAAAATGACAGATGAGCATGATTACAATTTTATCAATATGGATACAGCTGAAATCAGTGACCAGTTTCCACAACTGCACTGGCTTGGTGCAAAGATGAAAATTGTCGGATTGTTATTCTGTTCGATAACTCTAGCAGTTATATTAATAAATGGGCCATTAAACAGTGAAAATGATCCTCCATTCATATCTGATGATGTTAAACGAAACAGTAGCGGAAACGATTTATTTTGTAATAAAATGGACACTTTTGCTTTATCTGAAGATATTTTTGTAAATACATGTATATTGAATAGTGAACTGTTTGTATTATTGAGAAATGATCCTCTTAGAAATGAGATCGCTTTAAATCAAAGGCAATGGTTTTATCTTAAAGCGAGTATTTCACATATTGATAAATCAATCTTTGATTGGAAAAATGTTGCTAAGTTATAAATGATTTCTATCCTAACTATTGTATATAAGAACATATTAGAAACAGAATAAAAATTTGATCACTTACTGGTGTTATCTTCACTCGCCATCTTCAACTGCTTCAGAAAGTATGAATCCAGCTCCAGCTGTTTTCTTTTTCTTCTTTAGCCCCTTGAACGGGCCAGATTCTGCTGCAACAATCACCTTTCTGACGTCCGACTCTGACACTCCCGCCTCCTCATCGCTATCGCTGATAGCAATCACCTTTCTCTAAAATAAGAATATCATAATATAGAAAATCATCTTAAAATTTTAAAGTTATTTCAATGTTTTCAATTTTTTTTTTTTTTTTTTTTTTTTTTTTTTTTCTTTTTATGGTACATTTAATTGGATAATTACTTTAAATTCATAAACTTGAAAATTATAACTACTTATTTTGATTTACATAGAAAAAAAAAAACAAAAGTTGTTTTACCTTTCTTTTCAAAGTAACTTTTTTTACTTCTTCTTCTTCTACTTCTTCTTCTTCTTCTTCTTCTTCTTCTTCTTCTTCTTCTTCTTCTTCCTCTTCAACAACTATAACCTTCTTTTTCCTGCTAGGTTTTTGCAGCTAAAAAAATTAATATATAATAAAAACAATTGAACGTGTAAGAAATCATATAAATCAACGTTTGCTGTGGGAAAGAAATTCGTATTTATTAGCGGTTGAGAAATTTACCTAGAAACAAAAATGTTGAAATATCTGCAACTGAACGTTTATCAAAACATTTTTTACTTGCTATCAATAACTTTGAAAATTAATACTAACAGTGGTGAAATCAACCCAGAAACAAGTGAAATATCTGCAGCTGAACGCAAGCCGCTTGTAAATACTCTCTATCAATAACTTACTTTTAACTAAAACGTTTGTTGTATATTAAACCTATAAAGTATATATTTATGTTCAATTATTTGCTGTTGAAGGATAATTAGAACGTTTATCATATAGTTTTTACTCGCTTTCAATAACTTTGAAAATTATGTGTACTTACTAGCAGTAGTGAAATTTACGAAAAAACATATAAGGTGAAACATCTGCAGCTGGTGCTTTTATTAAACACTCGCAATATCTTACTTTAAAATAATTTTGTAGATCGCTCCTATTTCTTAGAGAATAAAATATATATCACGCTCAACTATTTGCTGCTGAACGATAATAATTTAGCTATATGTTCATGTAAATATTTACTGCTAAATATTAGAAATCACTAACCTGTTTTTTTATTTCTGCCTCAGCTTTTAAAAGAACTGGCTTCAGATTGCATAGCTCTTTAAACTCATCAGTCCCAAGAGTTATGCTTCTGCTACTTGTTAAACTGCCTATGTGGATATAAACATATCCCTTGTACGGTGTAACCGCAATGTTCTTCTTTCTTCCAAAATTCAACTCAGCCCGCTCTACTTCTCCACCAAATCCCCTCATGTACTCAACCTGGTTCATCATTTTTATCGCTTTATGATAGAATTGAGTGTACCGCGTTAATAAAGGAATAAAGCTTCCGTTTCATTAAATTATGAATAATAGTTTCCAACACTTATTTACTCCTAAAGGCTCGCCAACCTTCCATTATCCATGTTACACCATTTTATTAATTCATATGTAATTTCAGTGTAGATCTGTCCCGATCGCGATTTTTCATGTCAGATTGATCTCCAATATTGCGGCAGTATTTGGATAATACACCTTCTGTTTACATTAAATCTTAGTTCATCAGTTTAAATATAAAGTGTTTATCACCTTTCAAATTTGAAAAGTGATCATTACTCAATAAATTTTGATTGTTTTTATTTAAGATCAATTATATATTATAGATTTGTTCGAACCGGATTTTGATGGTTATTTTTTACATCTCATTACTATTTTTTCTCTCTATATATAATTTTTCCTTCATTAAAACAAAACCTATTTTCTTTTCTTTTCTTTGGATCATATTTTCAATGGTAAATCGAGTTGGATTTTGACGATTATTTTTACATCTCATTACTATCTCCTTTTTTTTCTCTCTCTCTCTCGCTCTAATTTTTTTCATCGTTAAAACACCTTTTTTCTTTTCTTTGGATCATAGTTTCAATGGTGAATCCTATCTCCTTTTTCTCTCTCTCTATTTTTTCCTTCGTTAGAACATAAGCGACTTTTTTCTTTTCTTTGGATCATCTTTTCTTTGGATCATATTTTCAATGGTGGATCATATCTCCTTTTTCTCTCTCTCTCTATTTTTCCCCCTACATGCTACTTTTTTCTTTTCTTTTCTTTGGATCGTAGTTAATTGTTTTGCTCATGACTTTTTTGCAGCTAGCTAATTTTTCCCATGTGTAAATATTTCATTTGATAAGATTTGAGATTGAAGCTTGTGGATTACCATCTTTTATAATTAATAGTTGATAAAAATGTTTTAAGCAAAGTTTTTGTTTTGCAAATTTCTAGATATGCTCTTTTCTTTTCTTTGGATCATTGTAAATGGTGAATCTTGTTTTGTTCATGACTTTTTTTCAGCTAGCTTCTTTTTTCCTGTGTAAATATTTCATTTTCTTGACAAGATTTGAGATTGAAGCTTGTGGTTTGACCTCTTTGAAGAGTTGTCTCATCAGCAATTAAACCATATTTCTTTTATAATTAATAAATTTAAAGTAGATAAAAATTAATTAAGCAAAGTTTTTGTTTGCAAATTTCTAGATGATATACAAATGGTGTCAACTGGTAATCATCCACATTGATTGGGGTAGCAATGCAGTGGGAAAAGTTTAAGAAAAGTCTAATTTATTAACACATATCAAATACAAATACTTTATTCCATGAAACAACATAGTAAGTTTCAAAACAAATCAAGTTTTCTGCACTATTTATATAACAATTGTAAATAATATAAACAAGAGAACTATCAAATGAAATTTGGTTATAAAAAACTTACATCATTTGTAATGCACCATTTTTTTTCACATAAAACATGTTATAGAAAGCACCATGACAGCGGTTACAAATCAAGAATTTTTATATATTTATCTCTAGGTTTAACTTAATCATATAGCACTATAAAAAGTAATAAAAACAAAAGAAAAAAAGTTTAAGCAAACACAATATGATAAAATATGCGATAATATGTTGTAATTAAATTTGGATGCTGTAAATTCTCATATGAAAAAATTCCAAAGATGAAAATGATGATAAAGTAAACATAAAAACAAAAAGTTCTCCAAACATTATATACATATATATATTATTTACATATATACAATAATACCAATCATATTTGTTTTTTAATTTAATTTATTTCTATTACAAAACTAAACATATGTAAATGGAAAACTAAAAAGAATAATTTAATGAAAGGAATAGATTAATAATGAACTTTAATACCAGAGAAAGTAGATTATTTAATGAAAAGAATAGATTTATAATGAAATTTATGGTTTGAATGAGCATGAAACATATAAACTAAGGTGAATTTATAAAAACAAACTACATGTATACTACTATTTACAATATAATAAAATGAGAGTAGAGAAATGCGAGTATAATCAAAATCTTTTCTTTAATTAAAATAAAGTGTAACTAATCCAAATAAATCAAATGAAAGAAAATTGAAAAGTTTTGGTGATATAATTTTTCATAATATAAGTAGATTTGTAGAATACATCCTCATCAGTGATTATTAAAATTTAGATAACAGTGTATAAATAAGTTTATAAAATTTAGAAAAAAGATTATAAAATTTAGAAAAAAAAAAATAAAAAAAATATAAAATTTAGAAAAAAAATTTAAAAAATTTCATAAAATTTAAAAGTTTAGAAAATTAATCATAGGTTAGTCTCTGTGGCCGAATAGATATCCTGTTTGATCTTCTCAATATTCTTGGTGGTTGTTGTTGTGCTGGGGCTACTCGTCTGTTATTTTCACGTGGTGGAAAAAAATAATTTATAATTTCTTGAAGCCTTTCATAAATTGCGATGAGGATATATTCTACAAATTAAAAAGTAGTAAATACAGAGATAGATATTAACTTAAACAGTTTTTTTTGGTGTATTAACAAAATCTGCAATTTCTATTTCGGATAGTGAATCTGCATCGACATTGAAGGAGAATTGGTGTTGGCGGAAATTGGTTTTTGCAGTTCTCTTCTTTTTGCAGATGCAAAATAACATCAGCGACAAGAGCATAACACATGCTAGAGATGCTGTAAAGATAAATTTGAATATGTCACTTACTTTAAAAATTATAAAATATATTGATATATATAAATAGATTAGACCATTGGTTTTTCTGTTTGAATTGTCTTTATAGCTTACTGTTTGGTGTGAGCTTTTGCTCTGTGTTGAAGGTCATACTTTGATCTATAATACATTGGCACTCATACCGCATCTTTTTCTTATTTATAAATAAGTGTTTTTATTAGAACATGTATATATTTTTATTTTATTTATTTATTTTATTTTTATATTGTTTGTCAATCAAATAAATAAATTAAATTTAGATACTTACCAAAAATCATTATAAGAATGATCTTAATATTATCTAGACCCTTGTCTTCCTCCTGTGCATGTGGTGTTGACTTCTGAAATAAAGAAATAAAATCATGTATTTCATGAAAATGTTGATATTAAAAAATCTTATCCTTCACATTTTAATTTGTTTTTAAGCACTATACTATAGAGAATACAAATTGACTCGTTCATGTACATGTATTTCCTAATAAAAATAGAAAACAAAACGGACGTTTTAATTAAAAAAATATCAGATAAATGCTTACCAGTTGTTTATCAGTGGTGCCGATTGACAATGTGGATCCTGGTGTTACTCTTGTTGCTGCTGTTGTTGTTGTAGAAGCTATGACTCCATTCTGTAAAAAAAAAATATACATAATGTAAGAAATGTTTTACACAATAAAATTAATAAATAATATATAAGATCTGCTCATAGTTTAGGTTGTTTCTAGTCACTTTACATATAGAGACAATACTACGTGATTACTTTAAAGCTCTTATTATTCTGTTATTCTTTTCTAATTTCCTATATACTTACATCACAATGTATACCATTAACAATTGTTATTGTTTCTGGTGCTGCTAAAACATTGCTGCATTTAGAATTTCCTTGTTTGATCTCAATTGAATGCAGGTCTCTATTATTTGCAAGGTCCAATTGTCCGGCAACAAAAAATCTTTCGAATACGACTTTCTTTACATCTAGTCGGATTCTGGTGTTGTAGAGCCCTGCTCCAGTCCATCTGCAATGGAGAGTATCCCCCTCCACTGTGCATACATCTCTCAATTCATGCGAGCATGAAACAGCTGACATTGTGAAACAAATGATGATGAATATAAACATGGTGTTGATGGGTGACATTTTGCAAATATTTTGAGGAATTAAATACCCGGATGAGAAATAAAAACAATAGTCTAATTAGGGAATAAATTAGGGGTAATTAATTCCGTGATATATGGTTGGGATAAGAGTGGTAGATGGATAAGGTTTAATTAATGTTTGAGTATGGATTGTTTTAATAAATAATAATAATAGTTTTTACAATATACGCTAGGGTTAGGGTTAATTAATATATTTTCAATTCTTATTCATTTTTGTTACAAATGAAACTTAAAAGTTTTATAAAATTTCTTCTCTCAACGCGAAGTCATTTAATCTTCTATTTTTTCAGTTTTACTTTTAACTTCTTTATCCAAAATATTAACAATTTAAATTGTCTATATGTTAAATGCGATGGAAAATAAATCAAAACATTCTTTTATAAGTGAAAAAACAAAATTTTCATTTAATATTATACAACAGTTATATTATGTAATTTTCTTGACGTCTGCAAAATGCAACGTGTGAAAAAATCAAAACAGTCTTTTATATTTCTACAAATTTTAAAATCCAATATTTTGATATTATTCAACAAATATATTATACAATTTTGCTAGCGGGAACAAATTTTTGTCAACGTGGCAAAAATATTTGCTGCTGCCACACAATATATACTACTTACATCGAGCGTGAACTAGAAAATCATTCAAAGACGCATCGAAAATAAATCACCAAAAACAGAAATAAACACGCACACATCTCCCATAATAAAACGATGAAACGCCACCAATAACAGTGCGAGAAACAACGGACAACCAAACACTCTTAAGGAAAAACTAAGTAAGGATAACCACACTTCATGTTTTCAGTACTTTTAATAAAAGAAACACAGTCGTGGAACATATATGCATCAACAGAAATGTATTTGCCTTTAGCTTTTCCTTTAATTTACTGATGTCCAAATACTTTTCCATTGCAATGTATGTGGTATATCATTGGGAAACAAACATTTAATGTATGTGGTATATCATTGGGAAACAAACATTTAATGTATGTGGTATATCATTGGAAAACAAACATTTCTACATTTACATTGATATTTCCATTTTTTCTTTTAAATTTTGAAAATCTTTCAATCATCGAAAACGTCCTCGAAGAAATGAAGTCTGATCAGTATTAAAATCGGAAAATTAACTCACAGTGTGGTATAGTCAAAACTGTAAAGTGAGAAAATGTCGTTTTACGAGACGACCTTTTTGGTTATTTGTAGTATTTTAGTAGTCACATCATGTTTAAACAAAACTATTCATATTCTTACTAACAGTGTACTGAATACATGATATTACACATCTTAAAATATTTGTTACGGGTACATTTTACATTGTAAAAATATTTGTACCGAGTTCCTGTGTCTTTACTTGATTTAAGTATAATATGACACATACTACAATATGAAGCGTCAACATTTAATGTGTGCTACAAATAAGACAATTGGATTTAAATCACGACTTCTGAAGTATATGACATCTTCCGTTAATAGGTTATATATAATTGAATGTATTAATCAGGTGCGTGGCAAACACTTCCGCCGGAAGTACGTGTAATACGAACGAGGATGACGAAGTTGGAGTTTCCTTATCCTGGTATAACTTTTCATGAGGAGTGATTGAACAAACAATTTAACCTTGGTGATTAAAATAAAATCATCGATTTCATTCGACAAAAATGAGATGAAGACCGCAGCAAAAACATTTTTGCGGCAGTACATGTATGTTGGCGTTTGTTTTTGTGGCCTCTGTTTTAGTTTGTAACCGTGATTTATTTTTTCGCTAAATCGATTTATGACTATTGAAAGTCGGGTAAACTGCATTACTGTTGCCTTTATTAAACAGTATAACAAAATACATCTGAGGGTATTATTTTTTTTGTATCAATAAAAAAAAAACAGTTTTAAAAGCAAATTTCTCTTCAACTTTGTCATATTTCATTTTTCGCCTTTCGTCTGTTTTGATTTGAGCGCCTCCTTGGAGTCTTCGGTAAAAGAGACTGGGTACATATATTTTTTTTTTATTAAATATGAACCTGGTATATTTGATGCAAACATCCAATTATTAAGTACTTAATATCTGTCCGAGCCTTTATGATGGTATACATGGTTTAAGTTATAACTGTGTTACATACATGTATGTTACGAATTGGAAGACTGAAATACTCATACATAAAATGTATTTCATGATTACATTTATTACAATCAGTTATCTCTTTATATCAGAGTATATCTCGGAAATCGACGTTGCCATCCTTATTTGGTGAAAAGTATCGTAGACTTAAAATAGAAAAATATGAACAGCAGCTTTTTCATGTACACCTTTATGTGGGTGTACCTTTCACAGAATAGAAGGTTATTGCGTGTATCTTTCTCTACGTAGAATATAAAAATGAAGATGTGGTATGATTGCTATATATAATGAGACAAATCTCCACCATAGACCAACTGACACAAAAAATAACAGCTATAGGTCACCGTATGGTCTTCAACAATGAACAAAGCTCATATCGCAGTCAGCTATAAAAGGTCCCGACAACAAATATGTAAAACAAATCAAAAGAGAAAAAAAACGGACTAATTAATGTACAAAACAATGAACGAAAAACAAATATGTATCACAGCAACAAACGACAGCCACTGAATTACAGGCTCCTGACTTGTGACAGGCACATACATGTATACAGAATGTGGTGGAATTAAACATGTAAGCGGGATCCCAACACCCTCTCTAACCTGGGACAGTGGTGTAACAGAACAACATAAGAACCAACTTTAAAAATCAGTTGGAAAGGCTTAACTCGTGAGATGGATACATATAGAAATACATCTAATAAAAACAAAGAGCGCCCGTGGCCAGGTACTTGTACATCCAAACAAAAAAAACCACGAAGTACAAATCTGAGAGTACTCGCAGTTACTGACAGCTTGTCTAAGCTAATAATAACTAATTATGAAAATTCATCATCTAAAACTAACTAAATCTAAGTTATCAATCAGTTCACATCCAACAACCAATAGATTTAGTGTAAAAACGTTTATAAACAGTCTGAGAAAAACATGAGCTTGTGCAATGCCAAGATACGGGAATCGACAGATTATCGATCTATGAAGAAGGTTATCACATATACCCTTCTCTGACTAGAAGGTTATTGTATGTACCTTTCTCCCACTAGAAGGTTATCGCGTTTATCATTCTCTGTTTGGAAGGTCATCATGTGTAACTTTCTCCGATAAGAAGGTTGATGACTCGTATGTATGTGTCTACTATATGCCATTTATAGTGCGACTCTTGTCATTGTGTTATGCTGGGATCTCCGTACCTGACAATACTCTACATATCAATGGCGGTAGCACAATTAATTAATATATATATTACATGCAAAAAAAGTATAATCCAATTAAAACAGTCATAGCATTGTCAGTCACGTAAAATACAGACTTTTAAAGCTTGCTATCACTTGTCTAGTACACAATTAATCACAATAAATAGATGTAAACTAATTTTCTAACATTCATGCGTATCAAATAATGACAACTACATCATCTTAAATTATCTGTCTATTAAGCATAAATTATGTTGTTTTGCATGTAACAAATAAATTATCTCACAAAAACTTTGGACTTCTATCTATACGATCACACTTATAGATTTTAGACAGGTGCGCGTCTTGTTATCAGTTACTGTTGTCATAATTATAAATAAGTACTTGTTATGTCATCATAATTCATATTTAAGATTCTTACTTTGATAAAGCAGTTAAAAGTACATACTGGCTAGGGACCAAAACCACATGACATACATCGAAGCAACGTGAAACACAACGTACGTATATACTGGCTAGCGATCAAATCCAGACATAAACGTAAAACTTATGGTCAGGAAATCTGTAGTTAGGAGTGAAAAAATTGTAATTAATAAGCTTACTGAAAGTTAATCTGACGGATAGAAAGAGAAAGGTGTTATACATTTATCTTATATTAATTGGCTATGGTTATATCTGTTACATATGGTATAACCGAATTATACAAACATATGTTTATGTGTTGTGAAAAATCGCCAATACGTAGGAATTTGTATTTTAACAGTACAAAATGTTATTGAAAAATTTCGAATTGTTGACACATTCGCCCTATATTATAAGGGTAATGTATATATCTTGGATTGACTGTTTCTTATTATTATTTTAATGGACGATTATAAAAAATGAAGATATAATTGCATCAAATGATTTATCATCAAGCTGAAATGTTATTTTTCTGTATCATCATTTCTTTTCTAAACAATATACACCCTATATGTAGCTAGCGTGTCTAAACTCATTTGACATTATATATGAGAAGTCTAAAGACCGATGGGGATATATGCCGATTTTAGGCGCCAGGGAAACAGAGGGGACACAAATAATTGTAATAGTTTATATAATAGCATCCAAACGATTTGCTATAAGACATTTAATACCAATGTTTTTGAATAATCTTATTTGTACGTCGTGCTTTCTACATGAAATCATAGTCAGACACGCAATCTCTATATAATATCACACAGACAACGTTCTCGTCAATTTCTAACAATGTCGATATCAATTATGAACTCAATCATTGTTTTCTATTGTCGGGAACATCCAGGCCAAGTTCTCAAATTCAGGATACATACATGTATACGTATATGTTGTTTCGGATTTATAGAACAACCCAATTTGAATAAAGTACATGTATCTTTTATCAGGGCTCCGCTTACATGGAAAGCAATACTTGTATGTAGAGTGTTGACATTGGATTTGTATTTCAAACAGATTAAATACTACAATTCCTTGATGAGGAACACAGATAAACAAGGTCTTTTTGAATATGCATTGTATTATGTAATGCAAGCAGTTGATTTTTCATCTTGTCTGTTAATTTTTTTAAATATTGTTATAATAAAAGTTTTATGTTACAATTTATTATCAACTAAACAACACTGATTTGATACATAGACTAAGTTCTTTTCCTGTACTATTTTTTAGCTCACCTGGCCGAAAGGCCAAGTGAGCTTTTCTCATCACTTGGCGTCCGGCGTCCGTCGTCCGTCGTCGTCGTCGTCCTGCGTTAACTTTTACAAAAATCTTCTCCTCTGAAACTACTGGGCCAAATTTTACCAAACTTGGCCAAAATTATCATTGGGTAATCTAGTTTAAAAAATGTGTCCGCTGCCCCGCCTAACCAACCAAGATGGCCGCCATGGCTAAAAATAGAACATAGGGGTAAAATGCAGTTTTTGGCTAATAACTCAAAAACCAAAGCATTTAGAGCAAATCTGACATGGAATTCATCAGGTCAAGATCTATATGACCTGAAATTTTCAGATGAATCAGACATTTCGTTGTTGGGTTGCTGCCCCTGAAATGGTAATTTTAAGGAAATTTTGCTGTTTTGGGTTATTATCTTGAATATTATTATAGATAGAGATAAACTGTAAACAGCAATAATGTTCAGCAAAGTAAGATCTGCAAATAAGTCAACATGACCAAAATGGTCAGTTGACCACTTAAGGAGTTATTGCCCTTTATAGTCAATTTTTAACCATTTTTCGTAAATCTTAGTAATCTTTTAGAAAAATCTTCTCCTCTGAAACTACTGGGCCAAATTTAACCAAACTTGGCCATAATCATCATTGGGGTATCTAGTTAAAAAAATGTGTCCGGTGCCCCGCCCAACCAACCAAGATGGCCGCCATGGCTTAAAATAGAATATAGATGTAAAATGCAGTTTTTGGCTTATAACTCAAAAACCAAAGCATTTAGAGCAAATCTGACAAAGTAAAATTGTTGATCAGGTCACGATCTATCTGCCCTGGAATTTTCAGATGAATCGGATAATCGGTTGTTGGGTTGCTGCCCCTGAAATGGTAATTTGAAGGAAATTTTGCTGTTTTTTGTTATTATCTTGAATATTATTATAGAAAGAGATAAACTGTAAACAGCAATATATTCAGCAAAGTAAGATCTACAAATAAGTCAACATGACCAAAATGGTCAGTTGACCACTTAAGGAGTTATTGCCCTTTATAGTCAATTTTTAACAATTTTTCGTAAATCTTAGTAATCTTTTAGAAAAATCTTCTCTGAAACTACTGGGCCAAATTTAACCAAACTTGGCCATAATCATCATTGGGGTATCTAGTTAAAAAAATGCATCCGGTAACTCGGCTAACAAACCAAGATGGCCGCCATGGCTAAAAATAGAACATGGGGGTAAAATGCAGTTTTTGGCTTATAACTCAAAAACCAAAGCATTAAGAGCAAATCTGACAGGAAGTAAAATTGTTGATCAGGTCACGATCTATCTGCCCTGGAATTTTCAGATGAATCGGATAATCGGTTGTTAGGTTGCTGCCCCTGAATTGGTAATTTGAAGGAAATTTTGCTGTTTTTGGTTATTATCTTGAATATTATTATAGATAGAGATAAACTGTAAACAGCAATAATGTACAGCAAAGTAAGAACTAAAAATAAGTCAGTAGGACCAAAATAGTCAATTGACCCCCTAAGGAGTTATTGCCCTTCATAGTCAATTTTTAACAATTTTCTTAAAATTTGAAGATTTTCAATAACATTTTCCACAGAAAGTACTGTTATAGATAGAGATAATTGTAAGCAGCAAGAATGTTTAGTAAAGTAAGATCTACAAACACATCACCATCACCAAAACACAATTTTGTCATGAATCCATGTGTCCATTGTTTAATATTCACATAGACCAAGGTGAGCGACACAGGCTCTTTAGAGCCTCTAGTTTTTCATAATGTTCCTTTTGTCATTCCCCTTATGGCCTCTGTAATCGAGTGGTCTAAGTAGTCGAAAACTACTTTATCACTAACCGGTCAACACTGATGTTGTGTATCTTTTTATTTTTAATTAATTTATAGTTTACCATTTATTTATCTTTGTGCTATTATGTGTTTTGGTCGTATGACTTTGGTCTTGGCTTTGCTCATTGTTGAAGGTCGTACGGTGACCTATAGTTGTTAATGTCTGTGTCATTTTGATCTTTTGTGGATAGTTGTCTCATTGGCAATCATACCACATCTTCTTTTTTATATCTTGACTTTGGGTGTTCCTGGTGCACGTGGGTTCATATTTGCGATTCGGACGCAAGAGGTTTTTATTATATTGATGTTTTCCTTGTTTTTATATTGTTTTCTAATTTGTATGTTATCAAGAGAAAGTTCATACTATATATTGTATGTACTATCAATTACAAAAACTTTTTTGTTGACATCTTTGTCAAATGTACAATTAAATACAACTTTTTTATTGGTGTCTTCGTTACATTTATTTGTATGAATTTTTAGTCAGTTGACGTAAGTCGTATGTCTGTAATGTATTTTTACACAATTTTAGCTGCTTTCTCCAAATTCTTGTCACATAACCAGTACTAGTAATAGGGTTGCTCACCAAATGTTATCACTAAAACGTAACTGTATACAACTGCCATACAGGTGGGAGGTTTAGCTAATTATAAAACCAGGTTTCACCCACCATTTTCTCCGGGAAATGTCCGTACCAAGTTAGGAGTATGACATTTATTCCACTCGTTCTGTTAGTTCATAAAGTTTCAAATTCGATTTTTGTTATTTTTTATGGACTTTTTATGGACTTTTCCTGTTTGAATTTGAGTTCGGTATTTTTGTCAATACTTTTATACTTCAATAATGACCAAAAGGTAGAGCATATGTACACATCTACAGGTCATCGTACAACCTTCAACTTAAATGACCTTCCCAGACATTTTCATATATGTTGGGAAGTGGGTTTTTTTTCGTGTGTGTCGTTGAACTGCAATCTCGTTAGAGTAAAGAGGTTTCCAGGAGGTGTGCTTTAGTTGGCAGAAAATATTACCAGAAACAGAAATGACTTTATATGAGTCGATTTAATATAATGACATTGATAAAGAACACGCAGACAAAATTCAAGTCTACATGCTTCGTGAATCACAAGTAAAAATGAAAACACATGTTAATAAATTCTAATTTTAATAAATAAATCATTCATTTTGAATGTTAACAGATGTAAAAAAAATAATATTTACAAATACTGTTTTTCATATAAAAATATTGTAACAAAATACAACAAATGAGACAACAAAATAGAACAATGCTAGCGCTATCACAATATACATACAAAAAGATCATAACAGAATGTCAAAAAGGGGCATTTTAGAATGTAAGTTGTCTCGACAACCGTGTACGTAGTTGAGTTTTTATTTTTGTGTTTTTTTTTTAATAGTTCTATGTATTATTGCCGAATTCAAAACTTTCAATTTCACCTTTTGAGTGTGTTTACCTTTTGATTGAACGATTTGGAATATTGAAGTTTATTTTCGGTGTAATCATTTGTGAAAAAAAGCAATAAAGAATATTTAAGAGAACCTAAACATTGTCTGGTATATATATTGACATTCATCACTTGTATATACAAAATAAATTATAGTCCACGATGATATATGTACACATGCTTATTGACTTGACAATTATATGTTTTTTTATTAATAGCACGTCTCTTTCCAAATTAGAAATAGAGACGAAGAGCATACATGTATTTACAAAATGGGAAACTTGTCTCGCTCTCGCTCTCACTATGTATAATGTTGTTTTCACGCTTTGAAATGAACCATTGCACATAACGAACATGTCGCTGAAATCGTCATTGTTTTGCATAGCACTACACTGTGACATTGTAAACTAATTATCACATATGCTTTCTGATTCTGCTCCTCGCGTTGTCAGGTAAATGCATTGCATGGATAAATGCTACACGAGTTCAATCAGAAAATGACTTTCCATGTCCTTTCTCAAGCTTGAAGTAACTCAATAAATGCTTGAATGGAATGTCCGATAATTACCGAACTCTGTTTACCATGCAGAACTTCTCAGTGGATTTCTTTGTGTTGCATTTTTGCGTATAAATCATTAGCGTGTGGTAGGTTAAGTTGTGAACATACAAGTTTATTTTTCTTGTCAATATGACATTTTTTATTGTACTCCTGCATCACAGTACTAACCCAGTCTGATATCTTCCACAACGGAATGAATTTAGCTTGATTTATATCATGGGACAATGATGGTTGTAAACCTATACCGGCTAGTTGTAAATTGTTCTGGTGTCCAACATACAGAGGTGATCCATTCAATAACATATCTGTTTTCTGTTTTGGTTTCTTTAAATAGGAACACAGATAGTCAGTTTCTTTACACGACCGCACTAACTTTCCTTTTCGTATTTTTAGTTTTGATTTGGCGCCTTTTCTTATTCGTGCTGTGACAGTAAATCTTGGAATTATTTTTGTAATGGTTTTAAATTGCCGTTGTGTAAGAAAACACGGAATTGTTCCATCAAAGTCATTAATTTTATCTGGTCCCAACTGCAGTAAAGCAATGTCGTAATTCTGCATTTTCAGAGATAGTAATGGATGTTTGATTACGCTCATTACTTTGGCCTTAAGTTTGCCATGGCCTATTTTTACGATTATTTCATTAACTGGTACATGATCTAAAGCTGTTGCTCCAACTAGCGCCCAGTTTTCAGCTACGAGAATGCCATTGGAAACAGGAGCGTTTCTCCAGTCGTAAACTGTCACGTGCTTATTTATCAACTTTCGATTCATTGCTCTGAAAAATAAAATAAGAAGAATGGGTTAGTCCTAACGTTTGTGAACTTAATAATGTCACATGACTTACAATCATGTAGAAAGGTATTTGCTTATGCTTTAAAATGTTAGTTTGATTTAAAGTGATAAATCATTTTGAACAGGAAAACACTCTTGTTAGATTTTTTGATATCTTTAAGTTTTTAGTGAAGGTTTCGCCGTTTCTATAGCGAAGGACAAATAAGATAAGGGAACATCGGCATGTTTCTCGTTGGACTCTGAGTAACTTTAAGTACCTGAATGTTCCTCAAAGATAACTAACACAATATAAAAACATTGAAAACAGCGGAGATGTCTACACCCTTATAGCGTACAGAGACTAGAACTAAATAATGAATTGATAGATTATTGTTTTTATTTTTCATTCCTAAATGCCCATGCAGCGGCATTCATTTAATGCATATTCAGAACAAGATAAGCAATTAAAACCATAGGTAAATGTGAATTCTGTAAGGTACAGTGACCGGAATAAAAGGTGTAAATTTGCCACAGGAAAGAAGGATATGTTAGATAGGGCCAGAAAATTTGTCTTGAAAGAGGTCATCTACGGACTCTAACACGACACCTACAAATTCCTTAGAGATTGCAAATAATCTTCGACGTGCAGTGAACGTAGAAATCTCTGTACACGAGCCGTTGGATTCAGCTTCCCTTTTTATTTTTAAATACGTGGCTGCGTATATATAAATCCCGCGCACAGCCAAATAGTCATCCAAGTTTAGCAAATGTTTTACTGTCGTTAGTCCACGGATAAACATAGTTCTATATCCAAGGCAACAATTTGGGTTTATTAATAAAGGAAGATGACAATACATATCCGAGAGGAGTAAACTAGAAGTGGTATATCAAAATTTGTCATTTGAATAAAGTTATTTAAACAGTTAGACGAAACAACGTAACTATGTCCCTTAGACAGATAATATACATGCAGATAACAATACAAGAAATCTTAACAGTTCATAAATATATAGTTAGCGATCAGTCATTTTAACATTTTACAAACTTACAAGCGTTTGGTTTAATAATAACGGTCTTTCACGTTTAGTCTTATAAAATTACATAAAGACATAATTAAAATAGAACTTGGTTTCATATTTCAAACTATATTTAATATTAGTCATTAAAGTACAGTATGATGTCCTAGTGACTGAAATTAATTGTATCACATGCTACAATGATTCTTTACCTAAGAATTTGAAATAAATTGCATGCATTTCGGTAGAATAA
Organism: Mytilus edulis; assembly: GCF_963676685.1. Lineage (NCBI taxonomy): Eukaryota > Metazoa > Mollusca > Bivalvia > Mytilida > Mytilidae > Mytilus > Mytilus edulis. Next base: position 4,486,372 of record NC_092350.1, on the reverse strand, counting down.
TTGTCTTATACTGATTACTCGAATTTTTACTATTGTATGTAAGCTGGAAAAAAATCCCTACTGCTTTTCAAAACCGTCTTCTGTTATATTTAGAGTATCAAATTGAATATGTTTTAACATTAATTTGCGAAGATGTGATTGGAAGAAGACAGCAGTCCAACAAAAATAAAGTAAATTGTGTCAAATACGGAATGTATGGAGTGAATATCGACCAGGCAGTCCACATCACAGTTATAATTTATAGGTTGTATTTTAATTCCCTAGTTAATAGGTTAAACATACTTATTTTAAATGCAGCCTTGCGCTTGACCAGGTCGGTGACCTTACAAAAGTATGATTAGACTTAATGATTAAGCTTAGTAGTCCTGGTAGTGCATTCCACACCTATATAACTATATAACGTCTAGTTGACGTTTGCAGTTCGACCAAACTTTAAATTTTCAAATATAGGTTGATTGTTGATTATTTTTGTTCTTGTTTTGTCTATAAGTGACGTCATACATTTCGATTGTTCAACAGGTGCTGTCTGCCTCCTTATACATCGATTTGATAGTTAGTTAGTTGTTTCGATAGCGTTCGACCCACCTTCGTACGAACAGATTAGCAAGAAGAGGGAGTTTAAAGTTTGTATTTTAGGTAAATAGGTTAAAAGTACTTATTTAAAATTAAAATTGACGTCTTACGCCTGATCAGGTCGGTGACCTTACAAAATACTAATTAGACTTAATGGACCGACCTAATCGTACGTAAACGGTTGTTTAATCAATGTATGTCACAGTTTTCTTGGTCAAACAAATTATCAAACTGAAAACAACATTACTAATTTGTCACCGAAGCAGAAAATAGTAATATGCCATAAAAGTATTACAACTTAAATACACAAAATAATAAAATACTAAGGAAAGATAAATATGGGTTTAATAAGGAGCTTCAATGTAGTATACTTGGTCATTTATTTTCATGGATCAACAGAATGTCAACCAAAATTCCAAAATAGATATATAATGAACTATATTGTAAAAAACAATGAAACAAGACCAAAAGCAAACCAAATAGTATAACAATGAAACAAGACCCAAACCAAACCAAATAGTATAACAATGAAACAACAACCAAAACCAACAACTAAACAACAACCAAAGCAAACAGTACAAAAATAAACAACAACCAAAATAATAGTACAACAATGAAACAACAGCAACAAAAAAACAATACAATTAAACAACAACCAAAGCAAACAGTACAAAAATGAAACAACCAAAGCAAACAGTACAAAAATTAAACAACAACCAAAATAAATAGTACAACAATGAAACAACAGCTTGAAAAAAAACCAATACAATAAAACAACAAACAAAATAAATAGTAAAACAAACAAAACATATAATACAACAATGAAACAACAACCGAACCACACAAAACACCAATAAAACAACAACTAAAAAAAAACCAAACAATACAACAATGCAACAACAACCAAAACAAACAGTACAGCAATGGAACAACAACCGAAACAAACAGTACAGCAATGGAACAACAACCAAAACAAACAGTACAGCAATGGAACAACAACCAAAACAAACAATACAGCAATGAAACAACAACCAAAACAAACAGTACAACAATGGAACAACAACCACAACAAACAGTACAGCAATGAAAATGGCAACTTATCCAAGGATTTCAGGAGGAATGTGGATTATTTATTGTTACTATGCTAAATAGAAACTTACTTTTTATCATTGAACGTCTTTTTGTTGAATGGTCCATCACTGCACGTGACATCTACTCGTGCTCTGTCGTTACTTTGTTGTTTACACGTGAAATCTTTGGTGGTAAGATCTGAAATCTGTAAAATAGTTGTCTGTTATACTATATTCACAAAACGTTACTTATATTGTACTACAGTTTAATTAGAAATTCAATACACGGATAAAAAAAAACACCATGCTTAAAACAAAATTTTGATACTTTGCACGTGTGTGGTAACAATAAGAGGTTTTTTTTGTTAAGAAATATATATACATATGCTAGAACGTATTTATATGTAAGAAATATTACGTATATTAAGTTCAACTAATCTTTGTCTACTAAGGGCCATAATTTGCTGGCACATAATGTCAATGAATCAAAAGAAGAAAAAAACAATGGCATGTTTAAAATATGATAATAATAAAAACAACGTATACCTTCCATCCATGGAGTTTTGATGGAGTCTTACACATGGCTTCGTCTAACATGTCGAATTTCACCCGTTTATTAATGGAGGGATCCATTATCCAGCCAAGGTTACAATCACACTTCCATGGATTCCCCTGGATAGACATTAAGGATGACGATCCCAGCAGGTTCACTACTCGCTTACTCATCGTCTGCAGATTATTATGGGATAGGACTAAGTCTTTCAGTCTTAAAAACAAGTTAGCTTTCACGTCCACCCAGAAGATTTGGTTATTACTCAAATCAAGTGTAGCAATCTGAGGCAAATGTTCCAGGATTGTAAAATTAAAACTAATCAGCATATTATGTTGAACGTCAATTTCTACGGCGTTTGGACAACCTTTGAATGCATCTTTATCAATTGATCGAATTTGGTTTTTACCAATGTCTAGTTCTTCTAAATTGTCAAGTCCGATAAACATGTTGCCGCTTATTTGTTTCACTTTGTTTTCTGAAATATCTAAATCTATTAAGTGTTTAAGGTTATGGAAAATGCCATTATTTAGGTTCTTAATCTTGTTCTTACGTAAAGAAAGTGAGGCGAGTTTAGTGAATTCCACAAAAGCCATGCTATGCATTCGTCTGAGTTTGTTATTTTCTACATTTAACACTTTCAGATTCGGAATACCTCGGAAAGTAAATGCTGATAATCTCTTGAGATTATTGTTAGCCAGGTTAAGTGAGGAGAGTTTTGATAAATGATCTTTCTCATTGAAATTAAATGCCTCATTTTCTATAACGCTGACGAAATTGTCATTTATTTTTAATTCTTTTATCTCCTTTAATCCTGTAAATATACCCTTGACGATCTTCTGTAATTTGTTATGTGATATGTCTAGATATTGAAGTTGTCGTAGGGGTGAGAAGACTCTCTGTTCTATTCCTCCTATGTCGTTCCTAGAAACATCTAATCGGATAAGAGTTTCAATCTTTTCAAACGTTTTGTTCCCGAGATTTGTTAGTCTATTCGAGGAAAGGTATAATTCCCGTAGTGCATTTAAGTCGAGAAGATTTGCTTTCGACACTTCCGGTAGATCATTTGTTGACAAGTCTAAAACCTTCAAATCCTGTAAATTTCTAAACGCACCTGCATGAATTAGACTTATATGGTTCGCAGATAACAGTAAGTCCTGTAAGTTCATCAAGTTCATAAAGGAATCCGGGTATAACTGTGTTATTTCGTTACCTCTTATTGACAAGCTCTGAAGGGCGTATAAATTCTTAAACCACCTCGGTCTGATCATCCATAGCCGGTTACCATCAAGTAACAGCTCTTTCAAAGCCATGTTCTGATCAAACACCTCGTCATAGAAATCAGATATGTTGTTCCTGGACAAATCAAGTTTTTCTAGTTTTGTCATGGAAGAAAACAATTCTTTTTGTACGGATCTGAGCTTATTTCCATTTAGATATAGAGCCTTCATATCGACAAGGTATGTAAATACAGTAGATGGGAGGAAGCGGATCTTATTATCACTAAGTTTCAATTCCTGTAGTTGACTGAGTCCGTTAAAAACAGCAGCCGACAAATGTTGAACATTATTGTTTTGAATGGATAATATATTCAGGTTTCTTAATCCATGGAAAATGAATGGGTACAGAACGCCAATATTGTTCCCAGATAAGATTAATTCTCGAAGCAATGCATTTGCACGGAACGCATGTCTGTCGATATATCGGAGCTGGGTATCTGATATCGTCTTCGATTGCTGATCTCGTGGGGAATCGCGCTGTCTTGATTGCTCGGCCACGTGACTGCTATCCCCGTAGATGACCATCTTAGTGACGTCTGAAACAAAAAGTTACACATATTATAGACAGTGATTAATTTGGTGCCATCAATATTATAGACAGTGATTGATGCCACACATATTATAGACAAGGATTGATGTCACCAATATTATAGACAGTGATTGGTGCCACACATATTATAGACAAGGATTGGTGCCACCAATATTATAGACAGTGATTGATGCCACACATATTATAGACAAGGATTGATGCCACCAATATTATAGACAGTGATTGGTGCCACCAATATTATAGACATTGATTGATGCCACACATATTATAGACTAGGATTCATGCCACCAATATTATAGACTAGGATTCATGCCACCAATATTATAGACTAGGATTCATGCTTTGAATACAAAAGGAGCAAATATAGTAGCCGGGATTGATACATTGAAAGCTTATTTAGTGACCAATATAAAAAATACATGACAGAATGTGTTTAACGTAGTGCAAAATAAGGATATCTGATATGATCGGAAATGAGACAACTATCCATTAGAGTCAAATCGAGTGGATGTAAAAATATTAAAGCCGACTGTGTGACCTTTCGCAATGAGTAAAATAAGAATCAACTAAAGTTCAGCGTAAAACAAACAAACGACTAGGGAACATATTTTAATTGGTGTTCTTTATTTTAAAAGGCTAGTCAGTTATTTTTCTACTTATATGCTATGAATTGATACTATTTAGTGAATCAAAAATCATATTATGGTGTATTCGCATTACATATCTAATTGTTTGTGGGTCTGCTGCTGCATTAATACAATTAATATGAATTTATTTGTAAAACTTTATTCACAAAGCATCCGTTAGCTAACGGACCCGTTAATATCCCCGTTAAGTTTCCGCTAATTTTATTTCGTATTCACAAAGCTTCCGTTAATTAGCGCACCCGTTAACGTCTCCGTTAAATGTTGCGTTAAACCCGATAATTAACGGGTATGTTAACGTACCCGTTAATCGGGCACTTTGCTTATTATGTAAATTGGTCATCGGAAATAAACCAATGTATATATATTGTATATGTATCTTATTTGGCTTTATTTTTTTAATTCTTCTGTTCATATTATCATTTGTTCGTACCATGGGATAACGACTATGTTAAAAATGGACATACGTTAGATAAAAGAAGATGTGGTATAAGTGCTTATGAAACAACACTCCATCATTATTTACAAAATTTAACCATAATATGTCAAAGTGAGGCCTTAAATTTATACAATAAATACATGTACATCGAAAACTATATTTGCCAAAACTGTTTGCTATTTCTGACTAAAACGGCAAATATATCACAGAAGACAACAGCAATGCGAAAAAGATAAAGAAAGCCATAAAATACTTTTGAAATTAACCATAATCATCAAATATCAAATTCCCTTTCTATATATAATCACTTAAGTCCGCGCTGAAGTACGTCCATTTGTGATTTTTCATTATTCAAAATTCAATAATAAAATAATAAAATAGTTTAATATTCACTATTCAATATTAAGTGATAAATAATGAAATAGTTTATATTTCAGTATTCAAAGTTAAAAAATGAATATTGATATAAAAAAAATAATTTTGGATTGTGACACTATATCCCGTTTTTCGGGTCATTTTGATGTTATTTAACACATACTTAATTAATATCATAACAAAAAATTATAGTACAGTCTTGAATATATTTTTTTAAATTTTTTCCCTACCTATTTAGAACAGAAATTCCCGTCTTGGTTCAATGTATGGACGACCTGAATACCAAAACATATGAATAAAAATTAAAATACTCTAAGTTGTCCTTTCTTATTTTCAATTTATCATTCCTGTTCTTCATTCACTAGGTACAGATAGAACATGCCGATTGCACAGGAACGATCATTCGAGGGATTACGGAGGACCTTAATGACAAAATACGCGCGTGAAAATTAATAAATAGCTTATTTTGAATATTGGAATGGATTGCTGCAAACCTTCAGCCCCAAATTTCAGATATACCTTATACATGTATCTCATTCTTAGCTTATAAATAGAGAAACAAAACGTATATAGTCAATATGTTCCGTAACGCATAACTAAGGGAAACTTTATACACCATTTGAAAGCTTATTGATAGAGGAACAAAATGGTTAAAACCAATATGTCCCGTAATGACCATTAGAGGGGTAACAGGGGATCTAAATGCCAAAATACGCATTTTAGACCGATAGTGTTTTACTACTTTATCATCCAAGATGTACAAAGGTGCAAGGTCTGTATTAACAATGAAAAATGGCTCCAAACTGTAGTAATATTTAGGATTGACGTAACGGTTTCTTATCTGACGTCATTTGTCTGTTCGTAATGGCGTTGATTGAAGCATTTTTTCACGGACAAAATTCAGTTAGAAAAAATAGGATATTTAGAGATAGACTAAATCCCCTTGATGCATATGACGATGCAGAAATTCTTTGCAGATTTAGGATGAACAGACAGTGTATTATGGAAGTTATAGACCTTATCAGAGACGATATTTCACACGAAACAATGAGGTCGTTTGCTATATCTCCAGAGCAACAAACATTTGCCGCTTTAAGGTTTTATGCCACTGGATCTTTTCAACAAGTTACTGGGGACATAATGGGCATAAGTCAGTCGTCCGTTTCAAGGATTGTCCAGCAGGTTTCAACCGCAATATCAAGACATGCTGGACGATTCATAACCTTTCCAGTCACTGCACCACAACAGCAATCTGTCAAAGAGGGGTTCATGGAAAGATTCGGGTTTCCTAATGTTTTAGGGTGTGTCGATGGATCCCTCGTTCAGATCAAAGCCCCATCCGTACGAGAAGACGCGTATGTGTGCCGAAAAGGGTATCACGCCTTAAATATACAAGGCATTTGTGATAGTAGAAAGGCGTTTTTGAACTTAGTAGTTAAATGGCCTGGTTCCACCCATGATGCATTTATTTGGAGTGAGTGTGGAATAAACAGTTACTTGAATGAAAATCCCAACGCTGGATACTTACTTGGGGATCAAGCTTACCCGCTTAAACAGTTCTTGTTGACTCCTAAAAGAAATCCAATAAATAATGCTGACCACGCATTCAACAGACTTCATCAGAAAACAAGGCAGTTGATTGAGGACACGTTTGGGAGATGGAAATGCAGATGGCTCATGCTTCACAAATTTGGTAAGGGTAAATTAAATTTCATTATTTCATCGATCAAATTAAAATTTGTGTAAATCAGTATGATTTTTTCTTCAACATTTTAAAATTAAAAAAAATACGATTGCCAATAAAACAACAGTTACAAAAAGACTATATACAAAAATTCGGAAAAGTTTGTACCAAAGATTAATCCGCACAGATGGCTATATGCATCATTAACTGAAAAATAGATTTGAAATTGACCTTTCTTGCACATTGAAAAGGTTTACAAAAAGCATTTTCACGTTAAGTATGTTGAACAATATGTGTTTCTGTGTATATAGCAATGCCTAAATTGTCTTGAAATATCTTTTCCATTTCGTGTTAGTTTTTGATTATCTTTGTTATCTGTGACAGACAGGCATTAATCGCAACTGAACTGTACAATTTTTTCTGTACTTCCTTATTCGCATAGTATTTTCAATCCTGTGTTCCAGTCAGTTCAATATAATATACCATGACAACCCTCGGTATTATATTGGTATCTCGGGTTGATACAAATATAGCCATATCATATTATCTATAAACACAATAATGAAAACATGCAGATAAGAGTTGTTTTATCTGTATAATACAATTCAAAATATAAAATTATTGTAACTATAAACCTGAATTATTAAAATATGACAAAAAATCTCATCCGAAAACTCCACCGGGAAGAAAAAGTAGGTCAAGACAATACAAGATCGGACAAGACAAGCACCTATAGTATCGATATATCATGACGGGAGGTTGATACAGAATGATAGTTTGAATAACACCTTGCATTTTTTTATATTTACCTTTGAGTATATATCAAACTGATTCCAAACTCTGTTTACAGGTGGAGCAATTACCATTGAACTTAGAAATGCCATCAAAGCAATTGTTGCAACTGGTGTTCTACATAATATTTGTGAAAAAAAAGGCATACCACTTCCGAATGAAGATCTGATAAACACTGATTATGAGGGCAATGATGAAATGTATGATAATGGTGACATTGTTGAAGATGGGGAAGTCTTTCGATCTCGACTTATTAGAGAAAGATTTTAAAAAATAAGTTCAAACAAGAGTATAGTTATAAAGTCAAATCAGTATCATATAAATTAATAAATGTGTACAATACTGTCAACGTTTATTTTAATAATAAAACTTAAGAGAATGTTTAGTCTAGCAGAAGCGAGGCATACATATAACTATAATCTGGTTCCCCAGATTGATACTGGGAGCTGCTTCTGTCTGTTGTTGGTGGTGTACTAGGGACATCCAATTGTGAATCAATTTGAGGTCTTGTGTTTCTTCGTAGCAGAATTCCAGATATTTTTTTTAGTTCTTCAAATCTTTCCCTTTCCAACCTTAGTCTATCTTCTTCAATCCTTAATCTTTTCTTTTCTGTTGACAGTCTTTCTTTTTCTACAGATAATAGTTCACACTGGATACTACAATGATAAAAGGAAAAATATGTAAAATCAGCTTGTTTGTATGAGCACATATAAATAGAGAATGGAAATGAGGAATGTGTCAAAGAGACAACAACCCGACCATATTGCAGAAATAAGCCAAAGGCCAACATGGGGTCTTCAACACAGCGAGAAAATCACGCAACGTTTAGGGATTCAGTTGACCCCTTATCAAAAATATAAACTAGTTTAGTGAAAATGGACGTCACACTAAACTCTAAAACATCTAAATGAACAAGAATTAAAAATAAACCACAAGACTTTGGACAGGCTCAACATTGCGACTGGGTTAAACATATTTGTAATCAAAATACATGTGGAACAACTGGCTACTTTTTTTCTTTCTTCTTTTTTGTATTTAGTGAAATGTTACAACTAAGATATGATATATGGTGTTGGTTTCTTAACTTGCAGTTAGTAACTTTTGAATTTATTTCATTTTGTTTTTAGGTCGGGTATATTTCAATCTTTGTAATTTTTGAATGCGCACACGTTGTTAATTATTGATTGTAATCTATCTTATACATGTATGAATATAAATGTCAATTTTGATTGGTGTGGAACCCCTTTTTACCAGAACCAGGCGTAGTATAGGTGTAGTAGCTATAAAGATATGATATATGATTTTGGTTTCAGGGGCGGATCCAGGATTTTTGAAAGGGAGGCGAATTTTTTAAAGTTTTGGGATCTTTTTTGGGGATAAAAACATAAAATATGTGTAATATGAACTTTTTTAAAGGTTCCTGGCGTGGGGCATGTATATTTTGTAGTTGCTGTAAAGTATAAGGGTTGGACATTTTCGATGCTGTACTCTCTATTAATTGTCTATCATAAAATGATAGTATGGATCCAAAGCTATGTACTGATAAATTTGATGTGGGACTTGTCAGTAAAAAATAGACATTGAAAATTCTCGCCGTTTTGTTTTATGTTTAGTTATCATGACCTCACATATTTCTTGTTGTAAACAAGATATACGCCGGGCTATTCAGTAAAACTTACAATACGACCGACACCAGTTTAAAAAGACAAACAAGCATTTTTTATCCAAATTTAAGATAAGTTAGGGTTTCCAAATCAACCAAAAGCTACGAATGACGGTCTGAAATGACAACGAATTTATGAATGACGGTCGACAAATTGAGACATAAAAGCCACACCCAGCAGGCAGGTTACAGTCTGGTCTTAAAAAAAAAATTAATATATCAGTTCGGTGAAACCACATGCAAACCCCTGCCACCAAAAAATGTGCCCGTTTTTTTTACATCATGTTCATTTAATGCTAAACAATTCTGTTGGAAATTTTCGTTTCTAATAGCAAAAACAGTGGACAAGAATTTAGATTATTGTTTTCAGTCCAGTTACGGCCAAAATTTTTGTTTAAGGCAAAAATCAAAGTCATTTTTTTCTCTTAAATATCTCAGACTGTCTCCTCAAATCAAATGGTTCGTACCTTAGACTTAAAATATAGCTAGAGCTCATACTGACTGTAGATCATTATTCAGCTATGTTATTTTAAAATAAGCTGGGACGTTTAGGATTGAACCTGTTTTCGTAGGTAAATAATATTGCCGTGGAACTTTTTTCATGATAGTCTATAGAGTATTAATTTCTGTTTGGTGGAATAGTGAAATAGAAGTCAATACGTTCTTGCTCAATCCTATGTCGCATTGAAGGTGTCATGATTGTCATCGTCAGCCTAAGCAATGTGTTATTGTAAAGATATGAATTTCAAAATGACTGAGCGGCGTTTTTTCGACGCACTGTTCAACTCCACCATAGTAACTTGTGAATTTATTTCATTTTTTTTTACATCGGGTATATTTCAACCTTTGTAATTTTTGAATGCGCACACGTTGTTAATTATTGATTTTAATCTATCTTATGTGTGAATATACCTGTCAATTTTGATTGGTGTGGAACTCCTTTTTTTACCAGAACCAGGCGTAGTAGCCGTAGTAATTGTAACTTCTTCTGACGGTACAAGTACGCTATTAGGTATAGTAGTCATGGAGGTTCCCACTGGTAAGCTACATTCATTACTGCTGGTAGGGAATTCAACTGCTTCTGTTGCCTGAGAAAAGACATGTATCATTTCAATAAATATGATTTTAGTACCATTTAGACATGATATACAAAAAAATTCATTGAATATACAATCCGCCTATTTAAAAAAAAAAGTGGTACTGCGAGCAAATTTAAACGAATTATAACTAGACCCTTGTAAAGTCAGCAATTGACTGAATAAACCTCCAAAAATAATTGAAATAACAAGAAGTAATTGTAACAGGATGCTGTTACGAAGTCTCCCAAACAAAGCTCCTATAACTCGCCATTCATATGGTCCCATGTTCATTTGATTTGATTTTTTGTCCCATACAAGAATATATATGGCTTACTGGTGGGGATCTCCACCATTTACAAGTATTCAAACAGGAGGGGGTGGTGGTGACCCCAGGGACTTTACCTACATTTCATTTGATTTGTTTTATTGTCCCATACAAGAATATATATGTTTTAGGGGTGGGGATGTTGACCATTAACAAGTTTTCATACAAGAGTGGGGTGGGGTGACCCCCTAGGGACTTCCCTTTTATTTCATTTTATTTGTTTTATTGTCCCCTACAAGAATATATATGGTTTAGGGGTGGGGATGTTGACCGTTTACAAGTTTTCAAACAAGAGGGGGTGGGATGACCCCCTCAGGACTTCCCTTTTATCTCATTTCATTTGTTTTATTGTCCCCTACAAGAATATATATGGTTTAGGGGTGGGGATCTGGACCGTTTACAAGATAATAGCACATTCTAAAATTGAACGGGGTGGGGGTGACCCCTAGGGACTTCCCTTTAATTACGCTTGATTTGTTTTGTCGTCCTATTCAAGAATATATATGGTTTAGGGGTGGGAATCAGGACTGTTTACAAGATAATAGCATATTCTCAAATTGAAGGGCGTGGGGATGACCCCCCAGGGACTCACCCTATATTTCATGTGATTTGTTTTATTGTCCTATGATCATTTCTGAAGATTGCGTGTGTTTATCACTTACAGTTTTCAAGTTATATTCATTTGAAAAATTTATAAAAAAAAAATCCCATAGGGTTCTATAGTAAACCCCTCCCTTCGTTCTGCCCCCCAAAATACCCCTTAATAGACCCAAATGCACAAACGAAAGATTGATGGCTCACCTAGACATATTAGTCTAACATTCTATGAACCCCTAAGTAAATCTGACAAGCGGTTTTGGAGAAACGCTGCGGACAAGTTCATTTTTAAAAGTGGCGGAAGAAAAAGAAGAAGAAAAAAAAAGAAGAAGAAGAATAATAAAAATAATAAGAACTGAGCAAAAACAATAAGTCTCCAAACTTTGTTTGGGAGACTTAATAAAAAAGCGATATATTGTATAATGTGCAGATATGACTAGATCATTGCAAAGTAAGGCTGAGTTCACACGGAATTTTAATTCGATTCGCACTATCAATATCTAACTCGAGAAGGTTAACTCACATTCGAAACTATCTCAAAAGGCTATAAAAGTTTCATTTTGCGATTCTATGAGTTTTTTTCGGCATTATAGAATTAAAAGAAACAATTTTGAAATATAGATATGTATGTAAGATATATATGACGTCAATATATCTATGACGTCATTACGGTTTTGCCCTTTTGATATTTTTGCGGACACGAATTCAGGTTACGTTTTTAATTTTAAAGAATCGAGAAATGATTATAGTGTTTGAATTTTTCCGTCAAAGCACTGGTTCAGGATATCAGAATAACAATTTAAAAATTCTCCACACCACAGTTTAATCTAAATTAAAGCGGATAATGTGACTTTATAGCAAATTAAAATGCGATTTTATATATAACGAAGAGTCATTGAACGAAATATGCGAATTCGATACGCATTCGATTCTAATTTAGTTTGAATTAATTATACATGTGAACGAGGTATCATAATCATTCAGATGCAGATATGAAATAAGTGGTGCACAAATACATCATGTAAGCAAGATTTTTTATTAAAGTTTCAAAAACTATCTCTACTGACTGTATAGCGCCCACGTTAGAAAGCGGTGAGATTAGAGAGTCGTAAGAAAGGTGAGATAAGAGAGCCTTAATAAACGTGAGATTAGAGAGCCGTAATAAACGTGAGATTAGAGAGCCATAATAAACGTGAGATTAGAGATCCATAATAAACGTGAGATTAGAGAGTCGCAAGAAACGTGAGATTAGAGAGTAGCAAGAAACGTGAGATTAGAGAGTTGCAAGAAATGTGAGATTAGAGAGTTGTAAGAAAGATGAGATTATAGAGCCGTAGGAAACGTTAGATTAGAGAGCCGTAATAAACGTGAGATTAGAGAGCCGAAATAAACGTGAGATTAGAGAGTAGCAAGAAACGTGAGATTAGAGAGTTGTAAGAAATGTGAGATTAGAAAGTTGTAAGAAAGATGAGATTATAGAACCGTAGGAAACGTTAGATTAGAGAGCCGTAATAAACGTGAGATTAGAGAGCCATAAAAAACGTGAGATTAGAGAGTCGCAAGAAACGTTAGATTAGAGAGCCGTAAGAAACGTTAGATTTAGAGGCGTAAGACAAGTGAGATTAGAGAGTCGTATAAAAAGTGAGATTAGAGAGTCAATATTTTTTTATATGTTATAGTATTGAGGTTTCAGGGTCTTTAGTTGTAAAAGCAAAAAAAAATACGCCATTATATTACAACTGAGATATCTTTTATGGATTAATTACTGTACCAGTTATAGAATATATGAACCAACCTTGAGCTGCTGTTGAAAAGCACATATTCCATCTGGAATGCCGTATATTCTCTCTTCCCCAATAAGGGAAACTACAATTTCTTCTGTATTTGTCAACGGCAAAATACTCCTCTCTCCACCTCCAGTTAGAGTTTGGTCCTTCCTAACACCAGCTGCTCTTTTCTTTGTGAGTCTTTTGACATCATCCCATTTCTTTCTTACTTCATCCACAGATCTTGGTACAACTGAAGTTGCGTTAACAGAGGTTTGTACCTCACCCCATGCCATTTTTTTCTTTTTGTTGGTGATTGTGTCACTAAATCTCGAAAATAAAACTTCTGAATTCTGATGTACTTTAGCAATGAGAGCATCGACCTCTTTCTCTGTAAATCTTGGCTTTCGCTTTAAACTTTTATCGTCCTGCTCCATTGTTTTCTCCGTTATGAAAACGTCATACATGTCATACATGACGTCATGTACAAGAACGTGAATATTCGTGCATGTCTCTTTCGTGAAAACATTATTTGTACAAATTCGTTGTATTTACTATGTTCCAAACGAACAATGATACAGTGAAGGATGTACATGGAACAACTATTATTTTGAGGTTTTAACTGAAAGTTGGTGACCGATCAACAGTTTTGGATAAGCCATTCAAAAACAAACAGTACTTTTGGAACAACATATAAGAGATGCAACTTTGATAATGTCATACAAGAATATACTGAAACATTTTTGTATATGAAGTCAATATTTTGTCTCTTCTATTATCATTTTTATAATTGAAATTTCGTTGTTTTTAAGGTTTCAATAATTTTTATAAGATGTCCTCTTTCTTGTGAACCCAACATCAAGTATATTCCCTCACATGTTGGATTATTTTTTCCCTTATTTCATTTGTAACAGGAAAGTACGTTAATGATATATCACCATGAATCCAATATATAAAGGTGTATCATGTAACCCTTTTTGTTTATACTGTAACCAATAGCAGTAAATAATAAATTGAGAAGATTTGAGAAATTATAACCGTCAGGACCACACTATTTACACTAGCTAACCAAGACTAAATCAGTTAAATTGTTGATTATGTTTTGTTTTAGACGTCTTGCAGCAAATTTTATAAGCATACTTTTTAATATTATTTTTACACAAATCTTAAAACAACACTTGATTTAAACCGTTATGATAAAAATGTAAATATTAATTTTTTACTGTATTTACCCGTTTATTCTATAAACCAATCAAAACACCCGACTCATCAATTACGTCTAATTTGCATACTAACGCACTCGTTAATAGCGCACCCGTTATCACAATTTTAACGCAAACGTTTGTGAATACCACGTTAAATTTTAACGGACGTACCCGTTAACGTCTCCGTTAAGTTAATGGGTCCGTTAGCTAACGCATGCTTTGTGAATAAGCTCCCAGAACTCTATTCAGTTGTTTGTATCGTTAAAATAAATTGTTTTGTCATATTTATCGCCACCTTTATTTAGGATGTCAACTTTTTTGTATGATAAGAGTAAATAGATATGAATAAGCTCTGTAATCGGTTATATCTTGTGGGAACATCCAATCATAACATGCCTCTCAAGACAATCAACGGCATTAACATGATCTGTCTAAGTACCAAGGCTTCTGAAATCTGATACTTACAACGATAACGACCAAATAATCGCTTGAATGACAATTTTTATACGGTAGTTTCATTCATAAAAATGTATATGAATAGTATGTAAATTTTCATTCATAAATTAGTTTTTGTACAATATGTGTGACAAAGTACGTTAAGATTGCCGTGATAACTATTAAAGGGGTAGATTTGTAATGTGTAACAAAATTGAATTCGAAAGCCTATTTCACGATTTAATTTGTTTTCTAACATATATCATTATTAATGTTGCTTTTCGAAAGAACATTATTTTTTAATGATAGAAAACTTTAATTAAACCAGGTTTTATGGTCGGTTTCTTATCATTTTATTGGGATATAAAGAAAAATAAGTTTTACTAATATTAATTTCATTTCAATATTTTCTTCTCATATTTCAAAATGACATAAAAATGTCCTTGTCTATATTTTAAAGAGTCTTTTATAGTCCTAAAAGGCAACACTCCAGTTCAGAAAACAATCTATGTCAAATGATATCCAGTTTTATAGCTACAGAAATAAAATCCAGACAGTTTATGCATATTTTTGAAAGCTCGTCAAAGGCTTACTACTTAAGTGCATGGAGAATAGAGAATGCGCCGGACATTAATTTTCTCCATGTTAAAGTGTCCTCATTTTTTACAGTTTAACTGTCATTTAGATGAGAGCTGACACCAATTTCTCCCTGGCAGCTCAATATGTGTCGGCTTCTGTAAGGTAAACCTTCTACCTGCCACCTTAATCCTATTGTTAAAAGTCAAAATGTCTAAAGTAACCCTTAAAGGTTAAAGTATTTCTTTCTCTTAAAGCTGTCATTTAATTAATCCGCCTATCTTAATATGAATAATTGTAAATTAATTTTCAAATAATTCTATTATATGCTCTTGTAATTCCATCTGAAATATGTGAAAAACATTGACCAGAGGTGTATTGGTTTTAATTTTATATGATCATGTATTAGTCCCGGATGAAATTCATATATCTTAATATACTAACTTAGTTAAAATCTAACTTGGGGCTCATAAATAATTCTTAATTAATAAATGCAACTACAATACTAATCCTAATGGATTAATTTACGATGTCAGTATAGGTGTTGAAATCCTTAAAGTCAGCGCATATAAAACAAAACTGATTCCATGATATCAATTAGATTTGTATATTTCTATTTTGCTCTGTACTTTGATTTTAATGTTTTAGTGGCCTTCCAAAGAATTAAAACTATACTACATATAATAATTATCTTTTATTTAGTTATATTGTGAGGTTGTGGACTGTAAACTTACAGACATACAGTCAATAGTTTTAAGTTTTTTATCAGATATATTTCCATATCTACACTAGATACCCTATATATCAAGGTTGGTGTTTTAAAGATGAAGTGACGGTAGTATGTATACACTTGGCATATCGTTTTATTTTGAATTCTGGTTATATTCCGTCTCATTGTAAATAAGTTGTCAATGATAATTAATAACATGCACCTATACATTGTACCAATCTTAAAACAGGGGAGATGTCAATGTATTGCTGCCTATAAGATTACTTCACCAAAGACAAAATTAATAATGTTAAAATATAAGTGCCTGTCCAAAGTCCGGAACCTGTAATTATATGGTTGTCGTTTGTTTATGTGTTACATATTGTTTTTCGTTCATTTTTTTTTATATAAATAAGACCGTTAGTTTTCTCGTTTGAATTGTTTTACATTGTCATTTCGGGGCCCTTTATAGCTGACTATGCGGTTTGGGATTTGCTCAGTGTTGAAAGCCGTACAGTGACCTATAGTTGTTAATTTCTGTGTCATTTTGGTCTCTTGTGGAGAGTTGTCTCATTGGCAATCATACCATCTCTTCTTTTTATATATTCTTATAACTCTTTTTCTAACTATTACAAATACAAATTGCATTAAAAAAAACACTCAGAAGCAATCGTAAGGCTGATTAAAATCATTACGAGAATATCAAAAAAATATATTGCTAATTAAAACGGCTAAATCTGTAAAAATACGATGCTCGGTGTTAACATATATAATTAAGATAAGTTCCGAAAACCGCAGTCTGGTCGTGGCATCAAAGTTGGCACCCGTAATAAAAAAAAAACAAATTACCCGTCTCCTCATTTTTAACTTTCTTTCTTTTGTTGTTATATTTCATATATTTACTTTTTAAATCGGTTAATACAGGGGTATAAACATTGTATTGTAAAACGTGTCACAGAGGGGCTTAGTACACACAATGCAGGATTTTAGTTGAAAAGATTTGGTGAAAATCATACTGAGCCCTGCACTGACATCTTTTGTTTACGATCAACACCTCGCAAGAAAAAGGTTGGCTCTCGAGATGTTAAACCTCAAGGTATATATGCCATGTGACCTAGCTGATCTAGAATTCAACGAAACCCATGCAAGGTCGTCATACCTCGTATACATTTTATCGGAACGAAATATTTTTACGTAGAAGTTGTATTTTGAATTTTTCTACATAGGAAGGTTGACTTTAATTTCCTATGTCTAGTATAATAGTCTAAATACAAATCCGTGATTCATCGTCGTCTGTACTGAATGTGTCCTTGTTATAACTTATTATGAACAATGTAGTCAAACCAAACGTTCACTTTTTAGAAATTGTTAAACAATAAAGTTGCGACATCATGTAGTCAAAACTGTGGAAACAATGAATTTTCTGTAGTTCAGAAGATATATCTGAAATCAAATATATTTTCATCTTTAAAAAGTCTTCAATTTCATGGTTCCTTACAACTTTGATTTTGTTGTGTCGGTGAATGTAATCGTTGTGTCGGTGAATGTAATCGTTGTGTCGGTGAATGTAATCGTTGAGTCGGTGAATGTAATTGTTGTGTCAGTGAATGTAATCGTTGTGTGGGTGAATGTAATCGTTGTGTCGGTGAATGTAATCGTTGTGCCGCCTCTCTTGATACGTATATATTAACTCGGATAGTGTGTTCCTTTAGCAGGAGTTCCAATTTTATCTTTCGTCCCACCATAATTACAAATCATCGAATTTCACCCAAAATTTATCAATTTCAAAGTCACCAGACAGTCATAAAGACCAACATTGACCAACATCCGGTTTTATATGAGAGTCATATCGCTCAATTTTACTATTTGTTTTAATAATCGTATGTATTCTAACTAGTTTTATATAGAAATTGTTTTACAGTCTCTCATAATTCTTAATAGAATGGTACTTGTATTTTATATTTGTATATTGTCTGTTTTATATTGTGTATATACTCTGGATGTACTGTATATTTATGTATTGTCTGTTTTATATTGTGTATATACTCTGTATGTACTGTATATTTATGTATTGTCTGTTTTATATTGTGTATATACTCTGTATGTACTGTATATTTATGTATTGTCTGTTTTATATTGTGTATATACTCTGTATGTACTGTATATTTATGTATTGTCTGTTTTATATTGTGTATATACTCTGTATGTACTGTATATTTATGTATTGTCTGTTTTATATTGTGTATATACTCTGTATGTACTGTATATTTATGTATTGTCTGTTTTATAGTGTGTATATACTCTGTATGTACTGTATATTTATGTATTGTCTGTTTTATATTGTGTATATACTCTGTATGTACTGTATATTTATGTATTGCAAGTAGTGAGACTTTAATAAAATATTGAATCTGAATCTGTCTTATTATTCTGATAATAACTTTGTCCCTTTCTTTACGCAACAGTTGTGTCAGTCCATGCACGATCTATGATGTCTAATTGCATCCTTTTATATTCAAATTGTTTTGTTGTAAGGTGTTTAGGGAATTATCTAATTAATTTGAAACTTGTAAGTTTTTTTGTTTCGAGTATTGATATTGAGCTGTTGCGAGGAACGATCAATATTGATTAAGACAAGATCATATAAGTCATACTTTTAGTTCGTTTGTCTAAGGCAATGACACTGGGAAGAAATATTTTCCCTTCGTTTCATTTAGAATTATTTATACTTTAGGTGCCAGGATATTCATTCTATCATACTAACTTTTGTCAGATTATTTATTTTCGCTTTTTGTCACATAAGTTATTTCATTTATAAAATTCCAACTCCTCCCATGAAGACCATGCATCCGTTTACCGTAATAATTATTATTAATTATAGACGTTCTGTTACAGCATGCCGACGGGTATAGCAGACGCTACTTTTCTTAAAGTTTGTGTTTCATTATAAAAATTATAAAAATGCCGTTTTAATTTCACGATCTTATAAACTTATTATTTGATTCAGTTCATTTGCTTAGCCATTAATACAATATTTTTCCAATGGTAATGATTGTTCATCTACAAGCTTTTACTCTATTAAATGAAATTATTTTTTTCTTTGTAATTTTAGTGATTAAAAAAATCATTTAATTTATAAGAGGCATTAATTTACGGTTTAAGAGGTCAAGTTTTTTCATTCCTTAGCTATGAAAGGATAATATTTATGATATAGATTGTCAAGATCAAGTGGTTGGTGAGATTTAAGATGTCGTGTTGGAAACGGAACAAAGCCCGCTCTTCATTTAATGTGGTATTGTTTATAGAAAGACTAAGCTGCGTAAACAGTTAACCGCCGAGACCTTCAAGCTGTTGATACTGCCGAGACATTAAAACGTCGTCCTTCTTGTTTTGTGCTGAATTGAAAACAACAACACTCCTGAACAATGCCTAGTGATTCATGTATTGTCTAAATGAACAGACTAATATTCAAATTAAAGGTCAACAAGAGGTTAAAAGAGATTCTGGACTTATAACTGGACAACTCACTTTTTGTCAGTGTATTGTAACAAACGGATGTCGAATTGATATGGGTATTTTAGAGGGCACTTTTTGTCTGTTCGGGTTTTAGACGGCGCTTTTTTGTCTGTATGAATTGTTGAAATGTTACAATTTGTTAGACATATATACATTTCCTAAGAAGTTTTTTAACAAAGAAAAGTCATCTGATGTATACGAAGTAAAACAATTTTAAGTGTCCCTCCTACATGTTTTATTTTAATAGTGAGTTCCTGCTTCAAAAGTTGCACCGTGTACCAACGTAGCTTTTTAAACTGAACCAAACGGATAAATGCTTGACGGGCTAACTTTGTTGATTACGCATCTGTCAAAAATAATGATAATCAGAGACGGATGTAGAGGGGGCCCGCCCCCTCCTCTTTTCTTGAAAATATTGGTTGCTTATATAGAGAATCACTGTAGCATGACCTAAGCGGGGCAGTCAGTAGGCCCCCACTTATGAAAATTTCTGGATCCGCCACTGATAATGTTTCTGTAGACATGTAAAAAAGTAAATAAAGTACCTTATTTCAATCTGAACCTTACAATGTATAATTAATATGTTATTCATTACAACAAAATAAGTTAATATGAAGCATTTTAAAATTGATATGCTACATGTACCTTGCTTTGCATACCAATACATGTAAGATGTCTGATTTTTGTTTATTTTTGTCTAAAACATTTCATTACATACATGTATCAGGATTGGTGAATTATTATAATTACACCTACGCCTACGCTCCTATATATCTCCTTAATACATTATAATTATAGGTTAAAAAGATCTTGGTATAAGTAGTAACAACAGGATATTTACACTTTCAAGAGGTCTCGGTTATATAGAAAGGAAACATTCGTCAAACATAGGACTTAGACATGGATTTAGTTCTCTCACCTGTAGACAGGGATTAATTGTGTCTTACCTGTACAGGTGCAAATTAACGACATGCTTATTGTTTGAAACGGATTCTGTCAGTTAATATAAAACAAAGAACTGACCCATCAAATCTACGTGTAGACCTTAGGAGACCAATGAAATGTAATTTTATACCAAATATATGACACTTTTATGTAAAAGAATTAAGTTCTTTGTATATATCAGTTTACCCGTTGAACTATTGAAACCCCCTGCTTTCTGTTTGAGTTTTATCCATAACTTTATACCCTAAACAATACATCAATCCAGAATGAAATTGTCACGGTTGTGCGCTGCGGTTAACATAAATTTGTGGTTTTAAGTACGATTAGTTTATAAAATCAACACTATAGTTAGGATGATCGATGACTATGCCTCACATAGAGTGCGGTGCTTTATATTCACTTAAATTGACAAAATTAATGTCATAGATCTTACAAATTACCGCAATGATTACACAAATGATTATTAGTATTTTACAACATGTAGCCACTATATGTGTTTACAACATGTTGCCTCAATATGAGGTCTGAGGAGGTGAAGTCATGTGGTGTTGTTGTTGTTTTTTTTATTATTAAAAAGAGAATACATGAGTGGCGGATGAAAGATTCGAAAAAAGAACGGTCGTATTTTTGCAAGATAGTAAAATAGCAACGAGCGTATGGAGGCACTTTTCTCTCTCTATTGTATGCCCCAACAAATGTTAAGAGGGAAATCTTCCTCATTCGTGAAAAAATATAATCATTTACGGTCACGCCATATCATAGGCAGTGCCTTAACTTTTATACACACGACGAACCTTCGCCATTATAGTAAAATTTGTTTAGTAACTTCCTTATAAGCAGTAACTTGCTATTTCAGACTAATTTATATCGTGTGAACTTTCCTAAGTTTTAGATAATCCCCGTTGATAACCTTTATACAATAAATCTGACCCTTTAATTGACTATATTTACACCAAGTTTTCCTAATTCGATGGTGTATATCAATTTAAAAAGAAAGAAGCTTTCCAAATGTCGGACCCCATGCACACTAAAAAATCACAAATTATTATTTACATAGCGGAAGCCTATATTTTACAAACGAAAACAAACTAGATGTCAATGTTAATTTGTCATGCAGGTCTATGCTTACAGCCATAGCAGGGGGCCATATTTAGATACGTTTTCTCACTGATTATCTGATAAATGTATCACACTTTACTCTCCGTTGTTCAATTTACAATGCGATTATGCAATAAAATGTTTGTACAATAATTGAAGTTTGAATTAAATTGTCATAAAAAAAGAATGATTCATGCATAATGTTGTAGGTTTTTTCTAACGTTCGGTTGACACTATTTTTTTTAAAACTGTAAATGCTAATACTTTATCCTGTTTATAATCATGTCAGTTTCATGTTAAAAACCACTTTACACCAGTTATTATATGAACACTCTTTTTTTTTTGAAGTCGATGTTTATTATAATAATTTATTAAGTGTTTTCGAATGGTAAATTTTATAAAATTTAGTCTGCAATAATTGATTCAGACCAATTTATTCTGCAATAATTGATGAGGAATAATTTGTAAGATACAGTTACTGATTGCCGAGAACCTGCACCGTTCCTTAGCCTTGACATACAACCTGATACCATCTAATAAAAATACCACAAATCATCAATAATGATGCACTTCCTCATCTCCAAGTACAATTTACCTCCCTTGAAGAAGTTAAGTATATTGCCCTTAGAATAATAAGTCTTGCTTTTGTTTGTGTGCTTGTATATATAAAAAGAAGATGTGGTATGACTGCCAATGAGACAATTCTCCACAAGAGACCAAATGGCACAGTTTTTTACTTGCTTTTCGATACCGAAAGTACTCTGTCATCGAACCTTTCGTTGTGTCTATTGTCTTTTTGTTCGTTGTTTTTTTAGCTTCATGTCGATGATGAGTGAAAGCCATTTGGAACTATTTTTACTTTTTTTTTGTTATGCTGTGTTGTTATATCACTGTCTCATGATGAGGATTCAGCCTCAATACACGTTTAACCCTATAACATCCTATATAAGCATGTCTCATGGCTGATTTTGTTTCACAATTGAAGGACAAAATGATTTGTTCATGCGCGTTCACAAAATAGTGTTTTACAATAATCTAATCAAGAACCCATAAAGGGCATCATTTTACAACAATATGATTGGCTAATACCATACTATAACGTTATGCACAGGATCAGAGCCTAACACAGCATGTGTCTTACATTACTATTATATCAAATATATAAAAGAGACATACGTTCAGATTGCCGGTGTTTGAACTTTCTAATATATTTTCGAAAATTAGCATAGATTTATAGGAAAATTTTAATATTGACACACTTTATACATATTTTTTCCCAAAAGTAAAGTTTATTTTAACAAGTTAATTGGCGGAAATGGCTGGACCAGTCAAACACAATAATGATCAATGGAATATATTGGCAGCGCACATTATACTGTAATTTAGAATGAATTTAATTGCAATAAATGGTTATAAACATATAAAGGTCATGACCTAACTGTTTGATCTAATAAATGATGTTGTTTATGCAATGAAAATGACAACCAATTACGAAATGTTACAAAAGATTTGTACACGAACACCATTTGCCAATGAACACTGCGGGGCTACAAGATAGCTGTTGAAGAATGTAGGTTTTTGGCAGTGTTGAGACTTTGATTTACTGTACGTTAACAGTTTCACTTTGTTTAATTGTCATTTCACAGATTCGATTAGTTGCTAGCTACATGTCGTTCAATCAAGTTGAATCATTTCATTACTTTGAATATTACAAACAAGTTATCTGACTGAACGTAACTCTTTAGAATCGCAGATACTTTGTAACGATATGGCAGTTGCGAATAAAGAAGTCATTTTATACCAGGGGGATATGAAAACATTTACAACGCAAGAATTTGCATTTATTTCGTTATTTTATTATTGCGTTCTAATTTTTTTGATAAAATCCCCCTCCCCTCGGAAGGTGTATTTAGCGATCATGTATAAGAATGTAAAACGTTGAAGGGAATTTCTTCTGTATAGGACAACAAGAATGACTGGCATTGTTAGTATTATAAATGATGAAATGTTGTAGGTATGTTATATAATCATGTAGTAATTATAAGTGACAAAACTGTATAATATAACTGCATACTCTATGTAACAAATCTACACTTTTGTTTTCATCAGTAGCTTGCTAATTCACATTTTTGGTTTTTCTTTAGTTCTCCTAAACGAACGTAATAAGGCTTAATATATAGCCCACTGATACTTGATTAAGGAAATTCGAAATGAAAAGAGTTTATATATATACTTCTAAGACACGACACAAACAACGTTATCCTTTAATGTAATGGGCTTTTTTTTCTGTTTTTTTTTTTAAATGTTGTACGTATGAACGTATATTAGAATAGAAAACAAAGAGAGAAAAAAAAAAAGAAACGATCTCAGCGGTTATCATAAATGATTGTTTATTAAAATGATTCAAAGCATTTATGTGGCAGTTATTAGTTGTTGAATAAAACAAAAAAGAAAAACAATTATCCTAATAGGAATATAATTATTATGGGTTACTTATAAACTCAATAACTACATTTAAGTTGTCTTTGTGAAAAATGTGACTACAGACGATTTCAGTTCTGTTAACAACGTTTCCCACAGATTTACCTTCAATGAGGACATAAAAAGCCCAAAATGTGGTAAAATGCGTATAGAAACAGTAATCAAACAGGCTTATTTTTATCAATGGCAGCTATAGGAATGGCAACTATATATGAATCAAATACTTGCATGGCAGTGTTTACTAAAGAAAAAGCAGTTCAATTAAATAAAAGACAAGAATACATATTAAAATGAAATTTCTGTTTTTTCTTACCTTTTGGAAGTGGTGTTGGAAGCTGGCGTAGACCCTGACAGATCATACTACGTCCTGTGGTCTCTGAGCCAGAATCCTGCTGATAATTTATATCTAAAGACGTCTTGGTATACCAGGGTTCATCACTTGCCCAGTCTGAAAACAAATCCCTTGGGCCTCTAGAATTTAATGTTACACACTGACACTGTGATGGACAATCCCCCCAGTCGCTATCCCGGGTATAACGTCTAGGGTAGGTACTGTATCCGAAGACAATAGGTATGATAAGCGCTAAAATGCAACGTTGTAATTCCATTTTAAATATACAGTTTAAATTTATGTCCATGAAAAATTCAGACTATATTAATTACATCTAATTTAATTCCCAGTTAATATGCAAATAATTTATATGTTATCAATAAAGTATACACATCTTCCCATATCGACACTGAGAAGGCTGATACAACATTAATTTCTGTCTAGTTAGACCCTCTCATATATATCGGAAGCGAACCTTGTTCCGAATGTCAATCATACTATCAAGCGCACGCTTGATCGAGTCCAGTATATATATTTTACCTAACGTAGGCGACAACCACTCTTCGTATAGTTCATTCATAGATTTAAAGAAATATATCTGCAATGTTTTTACCTGTATAGTTTTAAAAACACGACAGATTTTAAATATTTTTTTTATCAAATAGGTCGAGATATAAGTGTCCTTATTGAAATTAGTGGTCGACAATGAACGAGTAAATATCCCGTAACATTGAGAAACTTAATATTTACTTAAACGATCAAACACAATCTTATTTAAAACATGACCGATATTTTTTTCTATGAATGTATTTTACATAGATTTTATGAATGAAGTACGGTTTGTATACAGTTTATTACAGTGGGATTTACAAGCTTACGAAGACTTTTCAACATATAAATCATTAGTTTTATCAAGGGTACTAAGATAAAAGTATATAGTGTTATCAGCCTTTTATGGACAATTCTAAACCACATTTTATTTTGAAGGTAGATTACCTACACATCCCAGGAAAATTATATATAAAAATGTTTTACGTTGTAAAAATTAATCCAAGTGCACACTGAGTATAAGAATAAGCCATTTTGTTAACAAATCGAATTGGCGAAATTTCTCAGGACAGCATTGCGTTTTATTCTGCATTTGTGTAGTCTCGAATTGTTTAAAGTCTGTTAAGCCCCAGTCCCACTAGACCACGATCGCACCACGCTCACCGCGATCTAAAATAAATTCAGATCGTGGTGAGGTCGCAGTATGAGCGGCATGAAAATGTAAATTTTCGTTTCAATCACGTTGTTTCTACGTCCTCGTTACGATTCTACAACGATCCCGCTACGATTTAGGTTGGTCCCCTCCGTAAAACATTCAGTATGCCTTCGGAATATACAAATATTAAGTATTGTCAAGAATTTCAATAACGGCCGGGAAACAGACTAGCTACGATTATACCACGTTCTCACTACGCTTATTCTGCGACCTCACTACGATTATCACGATCTTTCTACGCTCATCACGTCCTCACTACGACCATACCACGATTCATCCGATTGCAACACGATCTTACCACGCTTCTACTGCGATTATAGCACGCGCTTACCACGATCATACTACGAGCATAACACGTTCATACCGCGATATTACTTCGCTCCCAGTAAAAACGTCAATATCGTGTTCCATATATATAAATACTGTATCATTCCTTCTATTTCTCATTGATACGTAGAGTTCCTCGAAAACAACCCAGTCATGCTACCAAAATCTACGTAAATGTAAGGGTAGAGGTAGAGACAGAGGGAGATCTGATAGTAACGAATCTTGATCCAGAAGATATATGTCGGACCGACCAATACAACCTGAATCACAACTTATTGCTGTTCCATCAAGATCAAATGACGATGCTTCAGTGAACGATAGTAGGGGTGACACAGATGTGTCAAGAATGATTGAGCCGTTGGCGATAAAGGACAAGAGGTCCAAATAACATACAGACAAACAAAACCTGGAGAGCTTTTATAAATTTTATATGACAATGACAATGAGCATGATGATCGTAGTATGATCGTAAGAACAGCGTGATGAGGACGGCATGGGCGTACTAAAATCGTACTATGGTCTTGAACAGCGTGGTATAAGCGTGGTATAAACGTGGTATAGTCATCGTTGAAGCGTGCTTGTGTCGCGGTAAGAACGTGATGGTCGTAGTAAAGTCGCTGTGAGATCGTAGCACAGTCTCCCCGAATAGAATCGCGCTTTTGCTACGCTGTCGCTACGATGGTACAGTGACCTTTGCGATCTTACCACGACCTTACTGCGCTCTCACTACGCTTCTACTACGACCGGATTTCTCCACGACCGCACCACAATTGTTTTGAACATGTTCAAAGTTGGCCAAGCTCTCACGATCACGAAGACCTTACCACGACCGTACTACGACCTTACTGCGATCTGCATGCACGATCGCACTACGATCGTCAAAATTTTCATTTTTTTCACAGATCGTAGTGCGACCGTGGCCTAGTGGGACTGCGGTATTACACAGTCATGTGTTGACAACGACATTTCTATTTTTGTTTGATAAATTGTTGTTTTCTTTTTGTTTCATTAAGATTCGGTCTGTTGCTGTATAATACTATTGTATACGATGAGCTGACAAAAAAGATCAATTACACTCTAGTGATAACGCGTAAAACGAATTTTGATTTCCATTTTCCCTTTTGCTGGCTTATTTAGTTTCTACTATTTAGTGTGAATCGACTTTAAGATTTTACTTAAGAACTATTTTATTGTTTAGTTTAAACATATTTATTTATAGTGGTTGGGACACAAGTTATTTGTTTAGGGGACAGCTGCATGATGTCTCCGGGTGCGGGAGTATTGCTGCAGTCAAGACCCATTGGGTGCCTTTAGTTGTTGTCTGCTCTATGATTGGGTTGTTGTCTCTTTGACACATTCCCCATTCCCCATTTCCATTTTCAATTTTATTACAACTTGTTTTAATCCCTTTTCACTTTGCGGGTGCGAGTGCTGCCTTGTAGCAGCATTAGCCGCTCTTTTTCGAAAACTGATGTTTAGAAACAGTATTTGCATAGTAAAGTGTTTTATATTTTAAAGCGTTTTTAGCTTTCTTGTTGGCGTTTGCTCCACGTCTTATTTGTTAATATTTGGGTGTTACAATACCATTTACGCAAACAATGATCAGTATAAATAAATAAAATTGAAAATGGAAATGGGGAATGTGTCAAAGAGACAACAACCCGACCATAGAAAAAACAACAGTTATTTTAAATGTTTATTGATTTAACACAATAAGATGGTGGAGGTGAACGTGACATCAGAAATGGAATCAAATTCGTCCTCTTCGTTGATACACCCATTCCCAAGCACTGAATCCATGTCAAACATCTTCATGTTGGTATATCTAATTCTATGTATTTGTATGTTTAAGTATAGATAAGTGCATCTTTAAGCATATATTTTCTGACTAATAACAGAAGAGCTGGGTGTCCTCTCACCTCGTCTGACTAATAACAGAAGAGCTGGGTGTCCTCTCACCTCGTCTGACTAATAACAGAAGAGCTGGGTGTCCTCTCACCTCGTCTGACTAATAACAGAAGAGCTGGGTGTCCTCTCACCTCGTCTGACTAATAACAGAAGAGCTGGGTGTCCTCTCACCTCGTCTGACTAATAACAGAAGAGCTGGGTGTCCTCTCACCTCGTCTGACTAATAACAGAAGAGCTGGGTGTCCTCTCACCTCGTCTGACTAATAACAGAAGAGCTGGGTGTCCTCTCACCTCGTCTGACTAATAACAGAAGAGCTGGGTGTCCTCTCACCTCGTCTGACTAATAACAGAAGAGCTGGGTGTCCTCTCACCTCGTCTGACTAATAACAGAAGAGCTGGGTGTCCTCTCACCTCGTCTGACTAATAACAGAAGAGCTGGGTGTCCTCTCACCTCGTCTGACTAATAACAGAAGAGCTGGGTGTCCTCTCACCTCTTCTGACTAATAACAGAAGAGCTGGGTGTCCTCTCACCTCGTCTGACTAATAACAGAAGAGCTGGGTGTCCTCTCATCTCTTCTGCTATTAAAGAACAAGAACATGAAGTAAGATGAAAGGCTTTGATATGATTTGAGTACGAAACAACCAACGCCTTCTATTTATTCAAACTACAAAAGTGTCAACAAACGCATTTATATGCAAATACATGTGCAAAAATGTAGTTCTAATTTATTTTTTACGAATCTGCTTTATATACTAATTGTTACATATCACCTTATGCCAATCAGTCGCTGAGTACTATATGGGTAAGTATCACATGACCTTATCCTGTACAATAGGATAGTATGACACTATAGACGACAGTATGTCCTTACATTCAATACGATACAGAAAATGTAGCTAGTACTAGAACCGAACAAGGTAAACAAATCAAGAAGTGTAGATCCAAATAGTGGACAGACTGTGGATAGCACAGTGTCGAACAGACTGTGGATAGAACAGTGTCGAACAGACTGTGGATAGAACAGTGTCGAACAGACTGAGGATAGAACAGTGTCGAACAGACTGTGGATAGAACAGTGTCGAACAGACTGTGGATAGAACAGTGTCGAACAGACTGGAAAGAACTGTGTCGAACAGACTGTGGATAGAACCGTGTCGAGCAGACTGTGGATAGAACAGTGTTGAACAGACTGTGGATAGAACGGTGTCGAACAGACTGTGTTACAAAACCGTTTGTTTTCCCGTTTGAATGGTTTTACACTAGTGATTTTGAGGCTCTTCATAGCTTGCTGTTCGGTGCAAAGGCAGTACTTGCCTATGATGGCTTTTCTTTTACAAATTGTGACTTGGAAAGAGAGTTGACTCATTTGCACTCATACTACATCTTCTTATAATGTCTAGATATGTTAACTGTGATCACGTTTTTACTAACTCCGAATTGCGTATAAAAAAATCTAGTAAACTGTAATTTGGAAATTTCCGTAATGACAAAAGATAAAGTAGGGTGTAGATAATTGAAATGAAAAACAAAGTACTTAAATCTCTTGAGTGGGAACATATTGGTCTACAATGTTTAAACAGGGATAAAGTCTACATGTTCAATCTATATATCTTTATCATTTCCATTTGGTTTAAAATACTGTTTAGTACAAAAAGACTTCCTGTAATTTAAGAACTGCATTATCTTGTTTATAAGTTATCTAGCACGTGACAATAAAGAATGGATTCTGAATACGACGTGTATAATTCTCGTAAAAGCATAAGAAGAAAACTGACTCCATTTTTGTTGTTGGGATGTACAAGTTAGCTGCCACTCCCACTCAGCGTTTTTTTGTTAGAGGAACTTCTCTATTTGAATCCATTTAATGGGTGAAGCCTTTTTCAACTGATTTTTATAGTTTTTCCCCGTCTCTTTCTATATATATATATGTGCCTGTTCCAAAGCAGGAGCCTGTAAATCGGTGATTTTCGTTTATTGCCGTGTTATATATTTGTTTTCTTGTTTGAATTGTTTTACATTTGTCATTTCGGGACCTTTTATAGCTGACTATCCGGTTTTGGCTTTGCACATTGTTTAGGCTATATCTGAGTGTGAAAAAAAACACACACACGGGATATATATCGCAACATTAAACGTCAGTACAATAAGAAGAAAAAAATCTTAATTACAAATAAGCAGGATATGGGGTAATCCTGTATTCTCAATTCTCACATAATATTTGGTTGTAAAAAAATATGATATATAATTGTGTAGAAGTGCGAATCAACGTCTGCTTAGCAATAGTTAATAAACGTACTTCCACGAACAAAAACACTCCTCTAAAGCTAGGATTCCGGACTGTTTAGTGATTGGAACCTGTCTATTGTTGAAGACCATGTGTTGACCTCTTATTGTCATTTGCGTTTGTTGTTTGGTGACTATTGCATTGACGTACACTTCACACCTTCTTGAAAGATTAACTTTATTTTATAAGCTTTTAAACAACCTGTGATATTTGTCAACAATGTTAATCCTAATGCATTCTCCTAAATCAGTAAAATGGTTTACCCAAGAGCATGCTTAAATAAGGATTTAATCTAGGAGTGGGTTTACAGAACAAAAAATAAAGGAAGTACAATTAAAAGATACTAGAACACACCCGCGAAATCGCGGTCATTTAGAGCTTAGTTGACAGTATGTAAACTGGTGTTTGGAAGAATTTTGAAAAAGATTTTATGTCTAGAGAATATTAAGAAAGGTATCAAAATTCATAGGTACTTGGAGACAGGTTAATTTTTTAAAGCCCTCTCCCTTTTTTCCAATGTCCGGTTTTTTAAATTTTGTTTTCTGTTTAATAAATTCTATTATTTTCGCGTTTCTATATACTGTGAACATACGTATACTATAAATATAGTGTATTTGCCATAAACTATCGGCAATTTCATGTTTCGTCACCACTACGATAACTGCTGTATTATATAGAGTCTATATCAACGCGAAAAGTACTGTCCTGTCCCAGAGTACTCTTATGAAAAGTATTTGAAATTTTAAAACCGGATGTCTTGTATGACTTAAAAGTTAGTCTGATGACGAAAACAATATCCGGACGCCTTTATTTTCGTTTTTCTCCCAAAATAACATAAACTTAATAGGCATAAGAATAGATTACAAATGCGGCTATGCATGGTACCTATTAAACACAGAGGCATGATGATTAATTTATTGTGGAAGGAATAGAAGCTACACACACAATGAGGTCTTCTCGTTTAATAGTATAGATTTATTGTGGAAGGAAGAGAAGCGACACACACAATGAGGTCTTCTCGTTTAATAGAATAGATACAGAAATTTATAGTTTGTACCCCCATCCAGATCCTCAAAATTGCCCACGAAACCACATATGTGTATATTTGTACCATATTTCTAAAATGTGACAGGTCTGCAAGTATTGCATGCAGACAGGAGCCAAGGACAAGTAACTCTGCTTAAAGTAAGAGGTATATATGAGATTCAAGGACACAAGCGTATGGAAATATTCAATGCTACAGCATTGCGATATTTGCTGTAAACTATTAATTTTATAACGATATAAGTGTAGACTTTTTTACTCAAGCATCATAGGGCTTAAAGATTGACTACATAATCAAGTTAGTTTAAATATTTGTTTTTTAAAGCTCACATAAAAGTAGTGCAAACATTCACGGCTGCACTCATATTTTGGTGCTTACATTAACGTATACAAGTAGATGTAAAGAGTATACGTCAATATCACACAGTTCACATTACAAATCCAGAGTATGAATGAATATTCGCTGGGTTGACATTTGTGATTTATGCAGAATATTTTTTTTTAATTTTTCAATGAAAGTTTGTGGGGCTGTTAAAGTCCCAACTTATAAATCACCGAATTTATCGGGTATAAGATAAAACATACAATGTTATCTGAATTGCGTAAGAATTTAAAGGATGAATTCAGTAACTAACAGGAAAGTTGATAAGTCATAGATTATTATGTATTGTCATATTTGAAAGAAAACAAATTAAATTGTCTTTCAAATTTGTACAATATAATACCGACATATGGTATTTGTCATAAGTGACTGATGCGACAAAAACTAATTAGATTGGCGTGTAAAAACGATTGGCCTAAAAAAATGCACATATAAATGATATGATCCTGCACTTTAATATTTACACATCTAACAAGTTCCAAATTATATGCACTTTTGTGCACATAAAGATAATAGGGTCTAACATGTGTTTTTGTCTCCCTGGTTTAACTGTTTGTCCCCAGGCAGCTTATTTGTTATAATCAGCTATAATTGACAAAATCATAAGGATTCAAATACTATTATTTGCAATTCACGCTGAAAGCAACATGAAGTCAGCAGTCTGCATGAATTCAGTGGTTGTCGTTTGTTGCTGTGATGTATGTTTGTTTTTCGTTCATTATTTTGTATGTATATATTAGGCCGTTAGTTTTCTCGTTTGTATTTTTTACATTTGTCATTTCGGGGCCTTTTGTGGTTGACTATGCGGTATAATAATAATAATAATAATAATACTTTATTCAGAAGCAATACAGCTTATAGAATATACAATTTTACAATATTTTGTATCAGTGAAATATAAATACAATAAATATAGAAGACTATTCAAAACAGTGTGGTCCTGGCCATTGATTGACGACCTAAATTATCCCATTGACTGGGACAGATTAGGTGAACGTTTGTCGGTAACAACCACTGCTCACTGTGTACTTGTTAAAGACACTGAATCTGTGGGGTCACCAAAGGTTCTCAACACCTAAATAAAGCAATTCGAAAAACGAATCCGGAATAATACAATGTGTTGATTTATATCAATAATATAAATCAAAACATAAAGGTTATTCCTGAATAATTTTTCGAATTCTTTTATTATTAGAGGCGTTAAGAACCTTTGGTGACCCCACAGTTTAAATTCAATAATAAGTAAGAAGTGAGCAATGGTCGTTACAGACAAACGTTCACCTAATCTGTCCCAGTCAATGGGATACTTTAGATCGTCAATCAATGGCCAGGACCACACTGTTTTGAATATGATTCTACACAATACATGTATGGCGGAGAATGAAAATAAATTCATATGATAAATAACTACATATTACGAATTTTTTCAATATTAAACAAAAAAACATACGCTTTGCTCATTGTTGAAGGTCGTACGGTGTCTACATCTGTTGATTTCTGTGTCATTTTGTCTATTGTGGCGAGTTTCTCATTGGCAATCACCATAATTATATACCATATCATCTGTTTATATCAGTGTGGAGGGATGGCAGATCTTCAGGAGTATGATTTCACTGTATACATTCCTTATGGCCGTTGAAGTCCGTACCTTGACCTATAATTGTTTACTTTTGTAAATTGTTACTTGGATGGAGAGTTGTCGCATTGGCACTTATACCACATCTTCCTATATCTATTAAATAAAAAAAAATATATTGGGTATACAGCAACAAAACAATAACAAAAATCAAACAATTAAACTAAAGGTTTACATTTTGTTTTATGTACAACAGTTACTATGATTGAACATTATCATTACGACTTGTGAATGAAGGACAGTTTTGATTTAATTCTCAATTCTCCTGATTTTAATATAAATCACCGAAATAACAACGGGTAAAAAGAAAAGTATCAAATATAAGCAGTTCAGAAAATCAACACAGCTGAAGATTGAACCGATTTGAAGATTAAGCAGTTACAGAAGACATTCCATAACAAACAAGACCAAGCAAAAGTACAAAAATAGCACAACCAAGAAGGAAGGTAGAACAGGCGTGGTTAAAGCTTCTGCAATAATTATATAAAATGGATTCCCAACAAACAAAGTACATATAAGATACTACATATAAGGGGTTATATTGTGACCTTATTTATGACGTACTTGGTACTTGTATGAAAAGACATTATGAATGATAAAGAGCTTTAAGGACATAAGAGGTTATCTATCATGATATATAATAAAGAAACTCTCACGTCCAAAGTAACTTTATATGAACAGTGATTTACATTGTATTTACTTGTCATATCATTGATAAAATACTTCGGAAACCATCCTTACTACTCGGAACAAGGCTTAGTATACATACCCTTCAACTTTTTTCAGTTGATCCGATTCAAAATTGACAGATTGTACAATTACTAGTGGTTAAAAATATCCTTTTAATATCGTAAAAAAGAAATTATATATTCACGAGCACATTATCACCAAGGTGTAAAATATATAATTACATCAAATATAAATACGGGATAGGTCTTGTTTCTTGTAAGTATATTTGTTACATACTATTGAAGAAAATGCCCATTTATCCTACGACAATATTTAATAATATATAACCTTGCATAATATAAAATATTACAAATGATCCGTATTCAACTCCTACAACTTTTCATGGCTTCACAAGTATTATACGGTTCATCTTTATCTTAGGCTTATATTGTGGTGAAAATAAGGAGATGGTGCATGATTTCCATTGAGATTAGTTTTCATGAGAGACAAACTGACGTATTAAAAAGTCACCTTTAACAATGAGCAAAATTCTTACCTCATAAAAAGCATAAAAGGTTTCGACATGACAAGTGCAAAACTTTTTTTGTGCGCACACATTTTAATTACTAGTATACTGATGAGTTTTTATTTTTCGTTTGGTGTCTTCTACCTCGTTGTTAATCTCTATTGGAACTATCAAACCTAAACGTTTAGTTTCTACCTTGTTGTTAATCTCTATTGGAACTATTAGACCTAAATCTCTATTGGAACTATCAGACCTAAATCTCTATTGGAACTATCAGACCTAAACGTTAAGTTAATCTCTATTGGAACTATCAGACCTAAATCTCTATTGGAACTATCAGACCTAAATCTCTATTGGAACTATCAGACCTAAACGTTTAGTTAATCTCTATTGGAACTATCAAACCTAAATCTCTATTGGAACTATCAAACCTAAACGTTTAGTTAATCTCTATTGGAACTATCAGACCTAAATCTCTATTGGAACTATCAAACCTAAAAGTTTAGTTAATCTCTATTGGAACTATCAGACCTAAATCTCTATTGGAACTATCAAACCTAAACGTTTAGTTAATCTCTATTGGAACTATCAGACCTAAATCTCTATTGGAACTATCAGACCTAAACGTTTAGTTAATCTCTATTGGAACTATCAGACCTAAACGTTTAGTTTTTACCTCGTTGTTAATCTCTATTGGAACTATCAGACCTAAACGTTTAGTGTTTACCTCATTGTTAATCTCTATTGGAACTATCAAACCTAAACGTTTAGTTAATCTCTATTGGAACTATCAGACCTAAATCTCTATTGGAACTATCAAAGCTAAACGTTTAGTTAATCTCTATTGGAACTATCAGACCTAAATCTCTATTGGAACTATCAGACCTAAACGTTTAGTTTTTACCTCGTTGTTAATCTCTATTGGAACTATCAAACCTAAACGTTTAGTTAATCTCTATTGGAACTATCAGACCTAAATCTCTATTGGAACTATCAAACCTAAACGTTTAGTTAATCTCTATTGGAACTATCAGACCTAAATCTCTATTGGAACTATCAGACCTAAACTTTTAGTTTCTACCTCGTTGTTAATCTCTATTGGAACTATCAAACCTAAACGTTTAGTTAATCTCTATTGGAACTATCAGACCTAAATCTCTATTGGAACTATCAAACCTAAACGTTTAGTTAATCTCTATTAGAACTATCAGACCTAAATCTCTATTGGAACTATCAGACCTAAACTTTTAGTTTCTACCTCGTTGTTAATCTCTATTGGAACTATCAAACCTAAACGTTTAGTCTTTACCTCGTTGTTAATCTCTATTGGAACTATCAGACCTAAACGTTTAGTTAATCTCTATAGGAACTATCAAACCTAAACGTTTAGTCTTTACCTCGTTGTTAATCTCTATTGGAACTATCAGACCTAAACTTTTAGTTTTTACCTCGTTGTTAATCTCTATTGGAACTATCAAACCTAAACGTTTAGTCAATCTCTATTGGAACTATCAGACCTAAATCTCTATTGGAACTATCAGACCTAAACGTTTAGTTTTTAACTCCTTGTTAATCTCTATAGGAACTATCAAACCTAAACGTTTAGTTTTTACCTCGTTGTTAATCTCTATTGGAACTATCAGACCTAAACGTTTAGTTTTTACATCGTTGTTAATCTCTATAGGAACTATCAGACCTAAACTTTTAGTTTTTACCTCGTTGTTACTCTCTATTGGAACTATCAAACCTAAACGTTTAGTTAATCTCTATTGGAACTATCAGACCTAAATCTCTATTGGAACTATCAGACCTAAACGTTTAGTTTTTACCTCGTTGTTAATCTCTATTGGAACTATTAGACCTAAACGTTTAGTTTTTGCCTCGTTGTTAATCTCTATAGGAACTATCAGACCTAAACGTTTAGTTTCTACATCGTTTTTAATCTCTATTGGAACTATCAAACCTAAACGTTTGGTGTCTTCTACCTCGTTGTTAATCTCTTTTGGAACTATCAAACCTAAACGTTTAGTTTTTACCTCGTTTTTAATCTCTATTGGAACTATCAAACCTAAACGTTTAGTTTTTACCTCGTTTTTAATCTCTATTGGAACTATCAAACCTAAACGTTTAGTTTTTACCTCGTTTTTAATCTCTATTGGAACTATCAAACCAAAACGTGTAGTTTTTACCTCGTTGTTAATCGCTATTGGAACTATCAAACCTAAAAGTTTAGTTTTTACCTCGTTTTTAATCTCTATTGGAACTATCAAACCTAAACGTTTAGTTTTTACCTCGTTGTTAATCTCTATTGGAACTATCAGACCTAAACGTTTAGTTTTTACCTCGTTTTTAATCTCTATTGGAACTATCAAACCTAAAAGTTTAGTTTTTACCTCGTTGTTACTCTCTATTGGAACTATCAGACCTAAACGTTTAGTTAATCTCTATAGGAACTATCAGACCTAAATCTCTATTGGAACTATCAGACCTAAATCTCTATTGGAACTATCAAACCTAAACTTTTAGTCTTACCTCGTTGTTAATCTCTATTGGAACTATCAAACCTAAACGTTTAGTTTTTAACTCGTTGTTACTCTTTATTGGAACTATCAAACCTAAACGTTTAGTTAATCTCTATTGGAACTATCAGACCTAAACGTTTAGTTTTTACTTCGTTGTTAATCTCTATTGGAACTATCAGACCTAAACGTTTAGTTTTTACTTCGTTGTTAATCTCTATTGGAACTATCAGACCTAAACGTTTAGTTTTTACTTCGTTGTTAATCTCTATTGGAACTATCAGACCTAAACGTTTAGTTTTTACCTCGTTGTTAATCTCTATTGGAACTATCAAACCTAAACGTTTAGTTTTTACCTCGTTGTTAATCTCTATTGGAACTATCAAACCTAAACGTTTAGTTTTTACCTCGTTGTTAATCTCTATTGGAACTATTAGACCTAAACGTTTAGTTTTTAACTCGTTGTTAATCTCTATTGGAACTATCAAACCTAAACGTTTAGTTTCTACCTCGTTGTTAATCTCTATTGGAACTATCAAACCTAAACGTTTAGTTAATCTCTATTGGAACTATCAAACCTAAACGTTTAGTTTTTACCTCGTTGTTAATCTCTATTGGAACTATCAGACCTAAACGTTTAGTTTCTACCTCGTTGTTAATCTCTATTGGAACTATCAAACCTAAACGTTTAGTTTCTACCTCGTTGTTAATCTCTATTGGAACTATCAGACCTAAACGTTTAGTTTTTACATCGTTGTTAATCTCTATTGGAACTATCAAACCTAAACGTTTAGTTTCTACCTCGTTGTTAATCTCTATTGGAACTATCAGACCTAAACGTTTAGTTTCTACCTCGTTGTTAATCTCTATTGGAACTATCAAACCTCAACGTTTAGTTAATCTCTATTGGAACTATCAGACCTAAACGTTTAGTTTCTACCTCGTTGTTAATCTCTATAGGAACTATCAAACCTAAACGTTTAGTCTTTACCTCGTTGTTAATCTCTATTGGAACTATCAAACCTAAACGTTTAGTTTTTAACTCGTTGTTAATCTCTATTGGAACTATCAAACCTAAACGTTTAGTTTCTACCTCGTTGTTAATCTCTATTGGAACTATTAGACCTAAATCTCTATTGGAACTATCAAACCTAAACATTTAGTTTTTACCTCATTGTTAATCTCTATAGGAACTATCAAACCTAAACGTTTAGTTTTTACATCGTTGTTAATCTCTATTGGAACTATCAGACCTAAACGTTTAGTTAATCTCTATTGGAACTATCAAACCTAAAAGTTTAGTTTTTGCCTCGTTGTTAATCTCTATAGGAACTATCAGACCTAAACGTTTAGTTTTTACATCGTTGTTAATCTCTATAGGAACTATCAGACCTAAACTTTTAGTCTTACCTCGTTGTTAATCTCTATTGGAACTATTAGACCTAAACGTTTAGTTTCTACCTCGTTGTTAATCTCTATTGGAACTATCAGACCTAAACGTTTAGTTAATCTCTATTGGAACTATCAAACCTAAAAGTTTAGTTTTTGCCTCGTTGTTAATTTCTATAGGAACTATCAGACCTAAACGTTTAGTTTTTACATCGTTGTTAATCTCTATAGGAACTATCAGACCTAAACTTTTAGTTTTTACATCGTTGTTAATCTCTATTGGAACTATCAGACCTAAACGTTTAGTTTCTACCTCGTTGTTAATCTCTATTGGAACTATCAGACCTAAACGTTTAGTTTCTACCTCGTTGTTAATCTCTATTGGAACTATCAGACCTAAACGTTTAGTTAATCTCTATTGGAACTATCAAACCTAAAAGTTTAGTTTTTGCCTCGTTGTTAATCTCTATAGGAACTATCAGACCTAAACGTTTAGTTTTTACATCGTTGTTAATCTCTATAGGAACTATCAGACCTAAACTTTTAGTCTTACCTCGTTGTTAATCTCTATTGGAACTATCAAACCTAAACGTTTAGTCTTTACCTCGTTGTTAATCTCTATTGGAACTATCAAACCTAAACTTTTAGTTTTTACATCGTTGTTAATCTCTATTGGAACTATCAGACCTACACGTTTAGTTTCTACCTCGTTGTTAATCTCTATTGGAACTATCAGACCTAAACGTTTAGTTAATCTCTATTGGAACTATCAAACCTAAAAGTTTAGTTTTTGCCTCGTTGTTAATCTCTATAGGAACTATCAGACCTAAACGTTTAGTTTTTACATCGTTGTTAATCTCTATAGGAACTATCAGACCTAAACTTTTAGTCTTACCTCGTTGTTAATCTCTATTGGAACTATCAAACCTAAACGTTTAGTTTTTGCCTCGTTGTTAATCTCTATTGGAACTATCAAACCTAAACGTTTAGTTAATCTCTATTGGAACTATCAGACCTAAATCTCTATTGGAACTATCAAACCTAAACGTTTAGTTGATCTCTATTGGAACTATCAGACCTAAATCTCTATTGGAACTATCAGACCTAAACGTTTAGTTTTTATCTCGTTGTTAATCTCTATTGGAACTATCAGACCTAAACGTTTAGTTAATCTCTATTGGAACTATCAAACCTAAACGTTTAGTCTTTACCTCGTTGTTAATCTCTATTGGAACTATCAAACCTAAACGTTTAGTTTCTACCTCGTTGTTAATCTCTATTGGAACTATCAAACCTCAACGTTTAGTTTCTACCTCGTTGTTAATCTCTATTGGAACTATCAAACCTAAACGTTTAGTCTTTACCTCGTTGTTAATCTCTATAGGAACTATCAGACCTAAACGTTTAGTTTTTACCTCGTTGTTAATCTCTATTGGAACTATCAGACCTAAACGTTTAGTCTTTACCTCGTTGTTAATCTCTATTGGAACTATCAGACCTAAACGTTTAGTTTTTGCCTCGTTGTTAATCTCTATTGGAACTATCAAACCTAAACGTTTAGTTTTTACCTCGTTGTTAATCTCTATTGGAACTATTAGACCTAAACGTTTAGTTTTTGCCTCGTTGTTAATCTCTATTGGAACTATCAAACCTAAACGTTTAGTTAATCTCTATTGGAACTATCAGACCTAAATCTCTATTGGAACTATTAGACCTAAACGTTTAGTTTTTACCTCGTTGTTAATCTCTATTGGAACTATCAAACCTAAACGTTTAGTTTTTACCTCGTTGTTAATCTCTATTGGAACTATCAAACCTAAACGTTTAGTTTTTACCTCGTTGTTAATCACTATTGGAACTATTAGACCTAAACGTTTAGTTTTTACCTCGTTGTTAATCTCTATTGGAACTATCAAACCTAAACGTTTAGTTTTTACATCGTTGTTAATCTCTATTGGAACTATCAAACCTAAACGTTTAGTTTCTACCTCGTTGTTAATCTCTATTGGAACTATTAGACCTAAACGTTTAGTTAATCTCTATTGGAACTATCAAACCTAAACGTTTAGTTTTTACCTCGTTGTTAATCTCTATTGGAACTATCAAACCTAAAAGTTTAGTTTTTACCTCGTTGTTAATCTCTATTGGAACTATCAAACCTAAACGTTTAGTTTTTACCTCGTTGTTAATCTCTATTGGAACTATCAGACCTAAACGTTTAGTTTTTACATCGTTGTTAATCTCTATTGGAACTATTAGACCTAAACGTTTAGTTTTTACATCGTTGTTAATCTCTATTGGAACTATTAGACCTAAACGTTTAGTTTTTACATCGTTGTTAATCTCTATTGGAACTATTAGACCTAAACGTTTAGTTAATCTCTATTGGAACTATCAAACCTAAACGTTTAGTTAATCTCTATTGGAACTATCAGACCTAAATCTCTATTGGAACTATCAGACCTAAACGTTTAGTTAATCTCTATTGGAACTATCAGACCTAAATCTCTATTGGAACTATTAGACCTAAACGTTTAGTTTTTAACTCGTTGTTAATCTCTATAGGAACTATCAAACCTAAACGTTTAGTTTTTACCTCGTTGTTAATCTCTATTGGAACTATCAGACCTAAACATTAAGTTTTTACATCGTTGTTAATCTCTATTGGAACTATTAGACCTAAACGTTTAGTTTTTACATCGTTGTTAATCTCTATTGGAACTATCAAACCTAAACGTTTAGTTTCTACCTCGTTGTTAATCTCTATTGGAACTATCAAACCTAAACGTTTAGTTAATCTCTATTGGAACTATTAGACCTAAATCTCTATTGGAACTATCAGACCTAAATCTCTATTGGAACTATCAGACCTAAACGTTTAGTTTTTACATCGTTGTTAATCTCTATTGGAACTATCAAACCTAAACGTTTAGTTAATCTCTATTGGAACTATCAGACCTAAATCTCTATTGGAACTATCAGACCTAAACGTTTAGTTAATCTCTATTTGAACTATCAGACCTAAATCTCTATTGGAACTATCAGACCTAAACGTTTAGTTAATCTCTATTGGAACTATCAGACCTAAATCTCTATTGGAACTATCAAACCTAAACGTTTAGTCTTTACCTCGTTGTTAATCTCTATTGGAACTATCAAACCTCAACGTTTAGTCTTTGCTGCTTTATACCCCATCCCTACACTTAATCTCTATTGGAACTATCAAAACTAAACGTTTAGTTAATCTCTATTGGAACTATCAAAACTAAACGTTTAGTTAATCTCTATTGGAACTATCAAACCTAAACGTTTAGTCTTTACCTCGTTGTTAATATCTATTGGAACTATCAGACCTAAACTTTTAGTTTTTTGCTGTTTTATACCCCATCGCTACAGTCATCGATACTAAAATAGGGAGGACAAGTATTGATATTGGTAACAACGAGATTATTCACACCGCCACATGTTCATGTAAAGAAATGTCGTCAGCGTTTTTGTTATCTATTTTTGTTGTTGTTTGGTCTGATTTCCTTGTTTCGAACACTAAAAAACTCAGTTTAATTTATTAACAACTTCATAGACTCTGAATATTTATAGATTGACATATGGTTTAGATACGTCTGTGTTATCAAAGACTATATTGGCCTCTACAAAACTTTTGTTTTAATTAGTCGTTAGAAATGAGCAGAAGAATTGCATTACTGAAAACATACCATTGCTTCAAATTACAATCTTCGTATTGTTGCATTGGAATTGACTGTACAAACTCGATGATACTTTATTTTCTCTATTGTCAATTTCCCTTTTTTGAGTAAAACAAAATCGTCTGCTCAAGATTATGGTAGTTATAACTCTCAGCTGGTACAGTACTGTGTGATAGAATAGCTTCTCATTATGGCGAAGAATATTAGTAGTGATTTTTTCTTTCACCCAACCTTACTAGGAGTCAATGTGGATTACCTGTCTCAACTTTGCTATTGTCTCAAAACATTGTCGAATTGTTCTTACACTGTTTCTGCCTATGTGTGTACTGTATCCTGGTTTACTGATTAAGTTCGATGGAATACTGTATAGAAATGTTGATGAACTGAAATAATAACAGTATTATACGAAATATTGTAAAATTGGTAATACTAATAGATCAAAATATAAGAAACTGACATTGCTTAAACAGTGTTGACATGTGGTCAGTCGCCGGTGAAGACATAACTGATTTACGTCCAAAGACCTCCAAGGTCGAATTGGCGCCACTCGACACGTGTACATGTAAGGTCGTTTCATCTTATTATAATTATAGATATTTAACGACTAAAATTAACAGATATAGCTTGTACCTATCGTATATGTTGTCTTTACTGACGGCTTCATTATTTTCAAGTACCCTTGAAGTCATAAAATTTTCTCATGATTCACGGAATAATAGCTTGTCCAGTCTAGGTTTATACTTTTATTATCGTTCATAAAGAGATGGGAAGTGATATGGGCTGGTCAATCATGATTCGGTGTTGAATATTTGCAGCCGATTTGGATGGTTGAACTTTTGATATCATGAGCCCACACACAAGTCAGCAATAAAAGTTGTATCACTTTTGAAATCGATAATTCATACTTCCAAATATTCTTTTCTTTGTAAAAGAAAACTTTTGATGTTTGTTTTTATTAGGATTAACCGAGTTCTGAGAGAAAAGAAAACAATAAAATTAATCTTGAATATGAAACAACTCTAGTATTATAAAAGGATAATCATGCAAGCAAATATTTTGGAATACTATTAATGAATGTATTTACAAATAAATATATAAGTAATAAAAGTTTTTAGTGTTAGGTCAATAACATAATTTATATCTTCATCGCGGGAACTAATTCACGTATTTAAGACTGATTATACTCACATTAGTTTTAATAAGAGAGTTATGAACAGTATTGTAATGACCAGTTAATACCCGTTCTATACAACTATGCATGTCCGGAGCCATCACCAAAATTCAAGTTTTTTTGCAATTAACATGATTAATCTGTTTCTCAAAATTAAATTGGATATTATTTCGACAGTTTGATTATACGTTTGCAAAATCCCTTTTCTGTTTATTTTTTATTCAAACGTAACTATTTGTTTACCCTTTTACAATTTTGATATGAAAATAGACATTGATTTAAATGTCAATAAGACATCGACCCAACGAAACTCCTATAAAGACACATAATTAAGGGGTTAACATGTCTTGGAAAATAAGGTGCCTCATAATGTTAACCCAGATTTTGGATGTTATATATATATATCAATATAATCTTTGACTTTGACTTTGACTTAATGTTAGTTCCAAATGAAAGAATTATGCTTGAATATCAATCAATTTATATTTGTTTCCTTCTGAATAAAGGTATAGTATATATATGTGTTCCAAAATTAACAGATGTGGCTGCAAACTTAATAACAAAACTTCAAGGGATATATATATAAACATAAGCTCTGATGAAACAATAAAATTGAGAATGGAAATGGGGAATGTGTCAAAGAGACAACAACCCGACCAAATAAAAAACAACAGCAGAGGGTCACCAACAGGTCTTCAATGTAGCGAGAAATTCCCGCACCCGGAGGCGTCCTTCAGCTGGCCCCTAAACAAATATATACTAGTCCAGTGATAATGAACGCCATACTAATTTCCAAATTGTACACAAGAAACTAAAATTAAAATAATACAAGACTAACAAAGGCCAGAGGCTCCTGACTTGGGACAGGCGCAAAAATGCGGCGGGGTTAAACATGTTTGTGAGATCTCAACCCTCCCCCTATACCTCTAACCAATGTAGTAAAGTAAACGCATAACTACGCACATTAAAATTCAACATCATTCACATGTAAAGCA
Source organism: Mytilus edulis (assembly GCF_963676685.1). Taxonomy (NCBI): domain Eukaryota; kingdom Metazoa; phylum Mollusca; class Bivalvia; order Mytilida; family Mytilidae; genus Mytilus; species Mytilus edulis. The sequence continues at coordinate 4,441,870 of NC_092350.1, read as the reverse complement.
AACAGCCACTTAAGTTAACAATTAAAATACACATTTTTAACAAGCTTATACTGAAGTTATCGATACATCTATACCATGCACCTTTTATAAGCTTGAATCCAATCTTTTGGAGTCCTTAAATAATAATAGACATCGAAATATCATTCTATGAAAAATAAAATATTTTGAAAAAATACATCTGCATGCAACATGATGTATACGTAATTAATTATTAGCACATTTCTTAACCAAAAAGACAGTTCTAATTTAGAATCAAATCACTGAACTCTAAAGAACGAACAAAACTGAAGAAGAAAATAATGATGAAAAATAATTAAATGATAAAAACACCCGAGAAATGTTATCTTGTTTTTCAATTTGATCACGTTCCTTCATTTTTGCCGCTCTTGAATGACCTGTATAATTCATTTGTATAACTTAAACGGTTGTGAGTTACCCACAGCCCAAGATGGAGCCGCCTTGCGTCGGTTAGGGACTTCTCTTCTATAGAATAACAATACCATGGATGCACCAATTAAACCACTGAATTAAAAAGTTGTATTAATCGTTTAGGGAAGCCCCTAAACTTAACAGGTGATTAAATTCTACAAAATAAACGATCACAGCACGATTTGAAAAAACGCTTAGGCTGTCCGTAACTTAGAAACAACTTGTCCGTAACTTTTTCATTATACCAATAGGAATGTCCGTAACTTTCAAAGAATCGACATACGTGGATGTAATGTTTTACTTATGATAGAGATTGCATCGAATACATAATCAGAAATGAAGTAGATCTCTAGTATGATATAATTCATTTGAATTAGAATGGAAGACAAAATTGGGAATAATATGAAAAAAATAACGATAAATCCGTTAAACTCGGGTCTGATTTTTTATAACGTCGAGATACCCAAATCGCCCAGTTCGGAGGGTGGTTTCCTACCATTGCAGATAATCTGTTGAAACATCATTGTTGATTTTTATTTTTGAACCAGTAGACTACACAAGTATTTTTTACACATGCATGTGGCGTGTATGCACTGACTGATTTTCTGCCAGCAATGACATGAGTAGACCATGCGTAAATCATTAAATTGAACTTAACTAAAAGACACAATAGTTAGAATTCAGTGACATAAAAGGAATAAAGCAATCAACATAGTGTAACAATTAGAAATAGTATATGAAAATATAAATAACTAAGACAACAGGGTAATTTAATAGTTTAACAATCCCTAATAACATACAAAGAGAAATAAAAAAAAACATAGAGTGGGGTGCTCATTTTCGCCACATCTTTCCATGTTTTCTACAGTTTATGTTCAGGTCTAAATGTTTTTGAAGTATACTGATATTTCTATATGAAGATAACTTCAAATGCAAAATATACTTAAGCTTGAAAACCGGTTTGTTTTAAGAAAATCATCTGAAAAGTTAGATTAAAGGGTGTTTGAAATTTCCGGATGTTTTGTCAATGGGGGACACATATTCGCCGTTTTTACATATCTATTTCAAACCAAATAACCGCAGCTTTTAACAATTTTTATCAAATTAATTGCATTATAGATGAATAGCAGACATTTCAAAGGTATAAAGAATTCAAAATTAGGGCATTCAGTCAAATATTTACTTAGAAATACTTCTTTGAAATCGTGTTTTTTAATCAGGAAATTGTCCGAAAATCGTTGTCCGTTTTTCGGTCATTTTCGGTAGGAGCCGCAATTTTGTCTCAGTTTAAAAAAATATTATATTTGTTATAAAAATATAATTTACGGGTACATTTCTTTCATTTCAGCCATCCTTTGAAGTTTTTACACCTCAAAATCCTTAAACGGCGAAATTGTGTCCCCGGCGAAAATGAGCACCCCACTCTACTAGGAAACGTATTCAAAAAAACATAACACTACAACTTACTGGTGGGATGTATAAATACCGAGCCGCGTCAAAGAGTATTCATCAAAATACACATACAAAGAAACAGAGGTGAAAATAAACCGCAAACAGATAATTAAACTAAAAAAATTAAAGAGTATGACAAAGCCATGGTGCGAATCGTAAACGTCGATAAGACACACATCAGTTAATAATAGTTCAAATAATAACCAGGATCGAGTACCACAAACCCCACATAAAACTTCTGTGGTGTAAGTATGATGCGTTAATAAAATCACATTTGGTGGTTAATGAGTAGTATAAACGGCCGTAAAGGTTACAAATTAGACGCTAATTGTCTTCTAATTGTTGAAATTATAATTCTTAAAATTTTAAATCAAAAGTTACCCACATCTGAAAATAAAGTTACGGACAGTCTGCTTAGTTTCGATCAAAAAGTTACGGACGTCTTATGCATTTTTTAAAGTTGGCCTTGCGCTTTAGTGAACTCTATATTAACAAATTTATGGTAATTGTTAGTTATTTCTTTATTCAATAATCCTATAAATATTTACATTCTGCATGAAAAACGTCGCAAAAGGTACATTTTGTATGAATTAAATATCAACGAGTTTAGAGTCCGCCATCTTGGGCTGTGGGTAAGTTACCCACAGCCGTTTAAGCACAGTGACGTTGACCGAAGTCAAAGACTACAAATGTCACAATATAAACGTCGTAATACTATTAAGTCCAGTTTTAATACATTTTGTCACTACATTAAAATGACCGGTGACAAACATAATAGTTTCCCTTGTACTTATATACAAGTAAAATGAATATAAAACGAATAGTTTTCCAAAAGGGTAGATTATTTGGTTAAAGAAAATTACAAATTATCATCATAGTGTTTAAAACTTTAAAAGACAAGCTCATTGTCATATTGTAACTAAGTCAGAGTGGTCTAAATAGAAATAATACAATACGTAAAAGAAAAGGGTTTTTACCGAAATTATTATCAGATATAATTTTACATTGAAGAATATCATATTACAGCATATTCGATTGCAATTTAAAAGTAAATGTTACAAATTCGTCATGTTCTAGGAAACGTATCTCATTAACCAAGTTTAACTATCCGCTACAACCATTCGGGAGTTCCCTTTACCCCTTAGTTTTGAGAAATGAAAAATACTTTACTGGACGGGACGGGTTAACTTTACATGTAACCAAATTATCAGATAAAATCAACAAAATTAAGTCGAAATATAATTTATTTTTAAAGGGAAGTGTTTACCATTACAGATACTAATCTGAATCTAGATGTCGTTACTTTTACATTTATAGTGGTAAACAAAAATAGTTTGTAGTTTTAAATGTCCTATCCCGGGTACTGTTTTAAATTGGAATGATAAAGTACATATTTAAACGTTTTAGTATAAAGAGTTCAAATTATAAAAGACGAGTCAATAACTATCAAACATTGGGAAATGGTGGCGTGTTTATTGGGATCACACACTTTGCCTTCGATCAGGGCCCCCTTTTTTTGACCGTTTGGAGCAATTTTGAAAAAGGAACGCAAAAATTTGGCTTTCAATAAGAGACAATGGTCGAATTTAAACGTCCCGATTCTGACAAGAGGTTACTGTTCATTATACATATATTTACTGTATAACAATTCCAATACACAGGATTCTTATACCTGTATTTCCCAGTAGTTTAATATGTTTCTGCTATATGCCTATAAGAAATGTCAACTTTTGATTAAAGAAAGTTAGTAGATATAAAATGTTCCTTTAAAACCTTGAAACACACGTTATCCTCTACCTTTTTAAGAATATAATTATAGTTGGGCTTCACGTGGTGGTTTATTCTATCTTTGTCATGTTTTCTTTCATACGCCTTTAAAGTTTTAAAAAACGTGACACTATCAGTTACATTAGGAATGGGTTTAGCAACATTTGCAACGTGGCTTAATTTTTTTTTTCATGAGTTCTAGATCTGGCTTTGCATTCGTATGTTACAACTTGAGATTTGAATTAGAAATAATTTTCCGAAATAAGAAGTTAAAAATGTTTGCATGTTCATAATTTTACATTAAAAATATCATTATGTCATGCCTACAGCTTCTTACGAGCCAAAACTAGCTTCTTACGAGCCAAAACTATCAATATATCATGCCCGTAAGCATACAGTTTCTATCAAGCCAAAACTATCATTATGTCATGTCTGTAAGCATACAGCGTCTTACGAGCCAAAACTATCATTTTGTCATGCCTGTAAGCATACAGATTCTTACGAGCCAAAACTATCATTATGTCATGCCTGTAAGCATACAGATTCTTACGAGCCAAAACCTATCATTACGCCATGCCTGTAAGCATACAGATTCTTACGAGCCAAAACTATCATTATGTCATGCCTGTAAGCATATAGTTTCTATCGATCCAAAACTATCATTTTGTCATGCCTGTAAGCATACAGCTTCTTTCGAGTCAAACATATCATTATGATATGCCTGTAAGCATATAGCTTCTTTCGAGTCAAACATATCATTATGTCATGCCTGTAAGCATACAACTTCTTTCGAGTCAAACATATCATTTTGTCTTGCCTGTAAGCATATAGCTTCTTTCGAGTCAAAACTATCATTTTGTCATGCCTGTAAGCATACAGATTCTTACGAGCCAAAACTATTATTATGTCATGCCTGTAAGCATATAGTTTCTATAGAGACAAAACTATCATTATGTCATGCCTGTAAGCATACAGATTCTTACGAGCCAAAACCTACCATTACGTCATGCCTGTAAGCATACAACTTCTTACGAGCAAAACCTATCATTACGCCATGCCTGTAAGCATACAGATTCTTAAGAGCCAAAACTATCATAATGTCATGCCTATAAGCAAACAGCTTCTTACGAGCCCAAACTATCATAATGTCATGCCTGTAGGCATACAGCTTCTTTCGAGTCAAAACTATCATTTTGTCATGATTGTAAACATACAGTTTCTTACGAGTCAAAACTATAATTTTGTCATGATTGTAAACATACAGTTTCTTACGAGCAAAACTATCATAATGTCATGCCTGTAGGCATACAGCTTCTTTCGAGTCAAAACTATCATTTTGTCATGATTGTAAACCTACAGTTTATTACGAGCAAACTATAATTTTGTCATGATTGTAAACATACAGTTTCTTACGAGTCAAAACTATCATTTTGTCATGATTGTAAACATACAGTTTCTTACGAGTCAAAACTATCATTTTGTCATGATTGTAAACCTACAGTTTATTACGAGCAAACTATCATTATGTCATGCCTGTAAGCATACAACTTCTTACGAGTCAAAACTATCATTATGTCATGCCTGTAAGCATACAACTTCTTACGAGTAAAACTATCATTATGTCATGCATGTAAGCATACAACTTCTTACGAGTCAAAACTATCATTATGTCATGTCTGTAAGCATACAACTTTTTACGAGTCAAAACTATCATTATGTCATGCATGTAAGCATACAACTTCTTACGAGTCAAAAGTATCATTATGTCATGCCTGTAAGCATACAACTTCTTACGAGCAAAACCTATCATTACGTCATGCCTGTAAGCATACAGATTCTTTCGAGTCAAACATATCATTGTGTCATGCCTGTAAGCATACAACTTCTTTCGAGTCAAACATATTATTATGTCATGCCTGTAAGCATACAGCTTCTTTTGAGTCAAACATATCATTATGTCATGCCTGTAAGCATACAACTTCTTTCGAGTCAAACATATCACTATGTCTTGCCTGTAAGCATATAGCTTCTTTCTAGTCAAAACTATCATTTTGTCATGCCTGTAAGCATACAGCTTCTTTCGAGTCAAGCATATCATTATGATATACCTGTAAGCATATAGCTTCTTTTGAGTCAAACATATCGATTATGTCATGCCTGTAAACATACAGCTTCTTACGAGTCAAAACTTTCATTGTGTCATGATTGTAAACAAACAGCTTCTTACGGGTCAAAACTTTCATTGTGTCATGATTGTAAACATACAGATTCTTACGAGCAAAACTATCATTTTGTCATGATTGTAAACTTATAGCTAAAAACTATCATTATGTCATGCTTATAGGCATACAGCCTCTTACGAGTCAAAACTATCATTATGTCATGTCTGTAAGCGTACAATTCTTATGAGTCAAAACTATCATTATGTCATGCCTGTAAGCATACAGCTGCTTACGAGTCAAAACTATCATTTTGTCATGATTGTAACCATACAGATTCTTACGAGCAAAACTATCATTTTGTCATGATTGTAAACTTATAGCTAAAAACTATCATTATGTCATGCCTATAGGCATACAGCCTCTTACGAGTCAAAACTATCATTATGTCATGTCTGTAAGCGTACAATTCTTATGAGTCAAAACTATCATTATGTCATGCCTGTAAGCATACAGCTGCTTACGAGTCAAAACTATCATTATGTCATGATTGTAAACATACAGATTCTAATGAGCCAAACCTATCAATATGTCATGCCAGTAAACACAGATTTTTACGAGCAAAACTATCATTTTGTCATAATTGTAAACATACAGATTCTTACGAGCATAAACTATCATTATGTTATGATTGTAAACATGCAGATTTTATCGATCCAAATCTATCATTATGCCATGCCTGTAAGCATACAGATTCTTATGAGCCAAAACTATCATTATGTCATGATTGTTAACATACAGCTTTTTACGAGCCAAAAACTATCATAATATCATGTCTGTAAGCATACAGTTTCTATCGAGCCAAAATCTATCATTATGTCATTCATGTAAGCATACAGATTCTTACTAGCCAAAACTATCATAATGTCATGCCTGTAAGCATACAACTTCTTACGAGTCAAAACTATCATTATGCCATGCCTGTAAGCATACAGTTTCTATCGAGTCGTAACTATTATCATGGCATGCCTGTAAATTAATAAAATAATAATTTGTAATATCAAAATCGAAAATTTATTATATCAAATTTATAATTTGTTATTTCAAATTAATAAGTTGTTATATCAAATTTATAATTTGTTATATCAAATTTATAATTTGTTATATCAAATTGTGAAAAATAGACTAGTACGGCCCTAAAAGGCTTCCGTAGATATCAATAAAATAGTTATATTATTCGAGTTTCAGCATTCCCTATTAAAAGGTAAATCTATCTATACAATATATGGGACACAAGCATTAGCCTTTCAAAAAGGGCTAGTCGACTCTTAGCTGATGAAAATGGAAAGTGCTCTCGCTTTGTAGAGTAATTCATTTACTAGAATAGCCATGTGCATCAATCAACAAATTTTACCACACACGTGAGGTCACACGTTATGAAGTAGTATAACTCCAGAAGATTCGACCATTTATAAATAAAAGTTACCGGTGTACCAATATCATAAATATGCATGATTAATGACCAGGCTAAATCTAATTGCTAACATAGAGAGGACAAATCCGATACTTTACGGGATTGAAGGACATTTACTAGGTTTGGATTGTCCTAACCAATCAATAAACTTTGATTATTCACGTCTCGTAATATCTTCCAATCAGGTAGCAAGAAAAATTCACGCACTAACTGTCCATCGTTCAATTCTTAATATCGACTCCTAGTCGATAACTAGTCGATAATAATATACAGTAATGGATGACATTTTGTTTGAATTCTAGTTTGGGTTTCTGAATCTGGAAGTCTCTGTGTAGTGTTTTGTGTGAGAATATTTTGTCTTCTTGTTTATTTTTCAATCTATGATATTTTCTCGCTTTCATACATTGTTACAATTGTATGATGTTTTATTCTAAACCCCACCCATACTGAATTGCTCTGACAATTATAAATATAACGACCAAGGTACATAGTAAGTTAGTACTAAATGCCCTGCATGCAGATTTATTAAAGTGTATGTATAACTCGTAAAATATATTAAAACTTGCAAATTTAATTGCTGTCCTGACTAAGATATAGACATAATTCAGTAATCCGAGCGGAAGCAGATGCAGCAAATTAAACAGTTCATTGCATATTTATTCTATAATTAAATCTTCATTTGTTATGCTAAAAATGAAAGATCCTGTGTAAATATAGGTGGTTGATAAAATGCCTGAAACAGATATATTACAAATATCATAAAAATGGCGGAGGGGGATTCATGATGACAAAACATAACATGTTAAATATATGTTTACCTCTAAAACATGTAGATATAAAAAAGAAGATGTGGTATAATGTGTTAAATATATGTTTACGTCAAAAACATGTAGATATAAAAAAGAAGATGTGGTATAATTGCCAATGAGAGAACACTCTACAAGAGACCAAATGACACAGAAATTAAGAATTATATAGGTCACCCCACACCAAATGTCTAACCCTAACACATGGTTCCCTATTTTGTAGTCTTATTTAATTGTTCTTGCTATATATATAACTGTTCTTGTTCTGTGCATGACTGAAATATTTGCTGTTGATCGTTAAAAACGCAATTAGTTCCCATTACATGCGTCAAATGTTATCCTGTTGGAAACGTTGGTGGTCTAAATAAATAATACGACAAAAAGAATAGTTTGCACAAACCATAGATTAAAATCTATCATTTCATCCGTAGTTGTTTTCATAAATTTGTGAAAAGTGAATTCGACTTTGACAGAATGTAACACGACAGCGGTCATATATGGCTTACAATAACACAACATGTTCATCAACTTTCTAATCTTTCCGCCACTTTCATGCTTTATTCATTTTTTCTATCTAACATACATCTGTTATCCAAATTAACATAAATTATATTATTCAATTAAAGGTAAATTATATCATTCCCAATCAGTGAATCCTTTTATATATTATGTATACTTCGTGTCTACATCTGATAGTATATATAATTCATTTACTTTACGAGACTTTTAACCCTTGACCCTTTTGTTATTAGGTGACAGTATGGCCACGGTGACAATTGTTATTACTTTGTTACGTCATTAATTTCAACAGAAATCTTGATCTTTATCTAATCTGTCGGCTTCGTTAAAGAGAAGTTTATGTAATGATCCTGAAACGCCTCATATTTGAATGTTTTTATTTACTACTAAAATGAATAATGCAACTTTTATTTGCTCAGTTATACTTAATGGGCTTTGTACCAATTTACATGTATAGTATATTTGAATAATTTAATGTGCACATCGTACGTTACATCGATAACCATCAGAATTCAAAAGTTTTCTCTTTGACAACAGTGATATTTTATAGTCCCATTTAATAGACGTAAATGAAAAAAACAACATTTTCCTATGATTAATAACTGAATATGTAAATTTGAAAATTGTGAAGAGTTAATTCGGCGGTTATTGTAAACACGGATTTTATTACAAAATCGATATAATTACAACTTCAATAACTAAGTATAATATCATTAGATGTTCTCGATTTAAAAAAAAAAAAGCGAATGCAGGATAATGAAAAAGGGTGAAGAAAATATGGAACACTAGGATTGGAACATGTAAAAAGTCTTTGATTTAATCATAATATGTAGATACATTAGGGGAGCCAAACCCTGCCGACCTCTCCCCCTAAATTCACCTCTGTATTAAGGTGGTACCCAACACCTTGGCTGAAATTAATTTGGCCATATAATTTTCATAAATTTTTGACAAAGTTTTTATTTTGACCCTTTGACGTATATATAAAAAATTCAAAATATATGAACCAACCATTTTATCAGAAAATTTACACTGGTTACATAGCAGTTTTACAAACACTAATTTTATCATTGAGAAGCTTTATATTTATACAACGTAATTTAAACGTTTTGCTGATTCTACAGAGTTATCTCCCTGTACTTTTAGGTACCACCTCAAACATTCAATTCTTCATTGATTGATCAATTTCTGTTAACGTCCAGTTGGAAATATTACTTGCATATCAAGAACGGAGGTAGTAAAGAAATATTCTCCAAAATCGTTGACGAAAGAAAGATACGGACAAACCAGATAGCTAGGTAGTGTGGCGTGGTCAATTATATCAAAGATTTGATGGTCAATACTTAATCAGTTTAATGATCGGTCATTTTGATTAATGTGACAGTTTATATGGTACATGGGTTGCACAGAAGAATTGCAATAACATTTAGAAGTTTATCGAAATACTGCATAAGACCATAAAGCAATGTTTAACCTAATTCAAGAACGGATGTTTGTAGCACGATCTTGTGAGAAACTTTATGTATTGGTCAGTTAGATCGGAGTAGTAGCTTGAGGTATTAATTTGGAAATTATATCGTGAACCTATATATTTATATCATACATGTGCTGCTATATGAATATCTATACGAATAAACATGTGAACATTATACAGACTTCGTTATACATACAGTGTGCTTATGGTGAAATATATGTAATAGCTATAGTTCCCTATTTTAACGGACAAGATGGATAAAGATCCGAAATAATGTAAAGTCTTTAAACGATCAGAATAAAGCCCCGTTATAGTAGCAACAGTGGCCGATATGATATCTATCTATATCAGATAGCATACTACAGCACCTCGATGCTATCTGTACGATCAAACTAATATTTTAGGAACAACGTATTTAGAATTTCTTTGGGTTTTGAAGTTAAATTATTGATTTGCCTTACCATAAAAAAGGGACGAAAGATACCAGAGGGAGAGTCAAACTCATAGATAGAAAATAAAATGGCTAAAAATTAAAAGACAAACAGATAATAGTATACAAAAGACACAGCATAGAAATCCAAAGACTATAAGCAACACGAACCCCACCAAACACTGGGGGTGATCTCAGGTGCTCCGGAAGGGTAATAACTGTTCCTTAAAATACTTTTACGGCTATAGCTTACATTTCCGATGAATAAAAACTATAAAATCATGTATTTGACGATATTTTGTGCATTTGAAAGAAAGGGCCGGACCTAACTGTTATCTTGCCTTAGCATACATGTGCTTCTTTGTTTCATATTTGTTTGTTTTATAGTGATTAGGATTATACGCAATGTAGACTGCTGTACCACTATTTTGACATTTGTACCTATTAGGTATGTTTGTATTGTTCACACATCGTTGCCATTTGGTCAATAAATCAATAGAAACATTAACTTTTCACAATGATTGAAATATTTGAAATTATAAATTATCCGTTTGGAAAACTTAATTATATTCAAAAAGGTGAATGCCTACCCAAGAATACCAGAAATCACGTTTTTATCGGCATGCATGTATGTTAACTTTAGGACTTGATGTGATAACAAATTGGATTTGTACAGCGGGTATCCTCATGATTTTAATAACCCAGCTGGTTTGTCAACATCTATATCACAAATCTAACCCGTTACTTCTTTAATGTGGTATGTGGAAAAGGTGAATTGATTTATTGATATATAGGTCACGTCGAATGTCTGAGATCTAAGGACATTGCGACATGTGTCGAATTTTTACGATACCCAATAAAATGAAAGGAATGTTCCTTTTTTCTTTAACTTCTTATGTTTGAGGTAAATGTCAACCAAAGTCTATTAAACGTGACTTCACATTCGTAAACAGTATTTCCTGAACATTTGTAACTGCCTTATACTCTTTAACCAATTCTGTCTCTGGTTTGTTTTCTTCAAAACCCTAGTTAATTGAACGGTTCCTGGAGTTATGCATAAGCTTTATTCTTTATCCATGTGTACCATCGGAGACTCTGTTACCACTAAGTAATCCATATTCATATGAAAAATTACAAACATTGTAATATTTATTGACAGTAATAATCTTACAGTGAATGCATGTTGCTAACCTTCATATGAAGAGTTGCTGGAAAACTCTAAAATGTTTCATTAATAAACAGTTATTTGTAATATTCATTAACTTGTGGGACCGCAATCGCTTAATTCACCTCAAGTCACCTAATGCAATGCCCTTTTGAGAAAATGAAAGTGTTTTTCAGTATCCTGTTGTCATAATGCTAAAATACAGCATTCATTAGTTCAAAAGAAAATCCTAGCTCAACTTCTTTAGATTGGAATGTGATCTTAAAATTATCAACACAACCTTCAGAAATTTAATAAACTACTTTAATCTGTCAGATATGCTGACCAGTTTAAAGATAAATGTCCTCCAATTTAAATATTTGTCAAAGTTGTGTGAAAGTTTGACCGTTGCTAATTCCTGTTGATTTTGATGTTATTCTGTATTTACTGGTCAACATTTACCGGCTACTTAATATGTACTGTCCAGCGCATCTTTATTGAAGTTTGACCATTTGTTATTCATGGATTAGTTAATCTATTGGTTTCTTTGTTGACTCTTCACTTATGACTTTGACATCAAGTGGGCTAATGTACAACACGAAATGACCACTGATGGTCGTCTGTACAAACATTACAACACCACAAACTGACCACGGATGGACGTCTTACAAAACATTAACCTTGTGTAGACAACGGTAATGATAGATGCTGACTTTCTTGTTATTTGGCTTTTGTTTTATAGCTTTGTCATATTCAATATAAGTAATCTTGTTATAGAAACAAGGCCTATGAGAGATGTCTCTTTAGCCCTCATACCACACCATCGTTATTTAGCTTTTGTTGTATAGCTTTGTCATATTCAATATAAGTAATCTTGTTATAGAAACAAGGCCTATGAGAGATGCCTCTTAAACACTCATACCACATCATCGTTATTTAGCTTTTGTTGTATAGCTTTGTCATATTCAATATAAGTAATCTTGTTATAGAAACAAGGCCTATGAGAGATGCCTCTTAAACACTCATACCACATCATCGTTATTTAGCTGTTGTTGTATAGCTTTGTCATATTCAATATAAGTAATCTTGTTATAGAAACAAGGCCTATGAGAGATGCCTCTTTAACACTCATACCACACCATCGTTATTTAGCTTTTGTTGTATAGCTTTGTCATATTCAATATAAGTAATCTTGTTATAGAAACAAGGCCTATGAGAGATGTCTCTTTAACACTCATACCACATTATCTTATATATATTCTAAAAATGATATCAAAGGGGTGGGGGTCAGAAAAAAAGTCTGACAACATTATGGTGAAAAAAATAAAGAAACAAGAATGTGTCCGTAGTACACGGATGCCCCACTCGCACTATCATTTTCTATGTTCAATGGACGGTAAAATTGGGAAACTCTTATTTGGCATTAGAATTAAAAAGTTCAATATCATAGGGAACATGCGCGTATATGTGTATCTAAGTTTCAAGTTGTTCGGACTTCAATTTTATCAAAAAACTACCTTGACCAAAAAATTGAACCTGAAGCAGGACAGACGGACGGACGGAACGAACAAACCGACGCACAGACCAGAAAACATAATGCCCCTCTACTAACGTAGGTGGTGCATAATCAAAATGAACAAAATTTGAGCAATCTGATTTAAATACAAATACTTTATTCAAACTTTGCTTACATGGGTCTGAAAGTATTCTGTTCTTCCTTCCAGTATAAAGACCGTTTATAGGATCCTCTGGTTTCAAAATCGAGTTAAGGAAAAGATAGCGTCGTATTAAATTTTAACAAGTAAATAACTGATATAAAAGAAGGAATAAAATAGGATATAAATAGGTGAGCAAATATAGAACAATATTTCATGACCTCAATTACCTCGGAATTGCATCTTAAAGCATATTATACAAGTTTTGAATGTACTAATTTATTATACAAAGCTATTTGAGGCTATTTATTTAAAAATAAATATTTACTATAGATCGAACGTAAATTCATAAGTACTTGATCATTTGGACATCAAATATTTACATAACGTCAACAAGAAGACGATATGACTGCCCTTTACATATTATACAGGATTCTCTCATAACGTGGTATTTAGATATTTCCAAAGATGAGAATAGACAGGTACTCGATAAATATATCTCCAGTATCTTAAAGCTGACCATGAACTATTTTTCCTGTTTTTTTTTTTATCCTTACTCTTTATACTTTAGGCTAATAGCCTATGGTGTCATACCTAACGCACGTTTAATTATTCCAGAAATCCTCGTTATGAGGACGACGTCATGTGACTATCATAGGTCCTATATAATTACATATATTTATTTAATAAATAATTCCTAGCAATAAGGGCCATATGGCAGTCTTCTTCCACAAAAAGAAAAACAGGTACGCTTGCCGCGATGTCGACATTTTTGACGTGATAAGCAATCACCCATCAACGGCTCCAAAAATAATTGAATTCAATAAAAGATAAAGCATAAATTATGTCTGTTTGCTTATTATCAGATACTTCTAAATAATTAGATAAATTATAATTTGTGGTTTATCTAATACATCTTCTGTTAATTACCTTTTTTTTGAAATGACTGAACTATTTGAGACGATAAAAACAAGTTGTAAAAAACAAAGCTCCATTATCTGATAGAATTAGTGAATACTGGCTATCTTTACAGCCCTTAAGTCTTCTGTAGGATTTTGGTTACATATTTCAAAGTCAAATGAAAATGTGTCATTATTATATAATGTTTATAAAGCTAACAAGCAGTTAAATGATGGATTTGGTTCAAAAGTTAAAATGCTACTTTCAAAATTGAATTTCAGTCATGTTTGGGAAAATCAATGTACCTTCTCTAAAAAAAAGATTACTTTTAGCCATTGTGAAGAAGCTCAATGAAAATAACATTATATTTTGGAGAAATTGTCTCTTTAATGATGATAATTCAATAAATGGAAATAAACTAAGAATCTACAGATAATTTAAAGTAAAGTATGAACTAGAAAAGTACCTTTTATTGAATTTAGATAAAAATGTTACAAAAAATTATGCTAAAATAAGAATAAGTAATAGTATGCTGGCTGTTGAACGTGGTAGATACAACAAAACAGCTTTAGAAAATAGAATATGTCCTTTATGCCATAAAGAGGTGGAAGATGAATTTCATTTTATCATAACATGTTCAGAAATTAATAAAACTAGGATCAAAATATTTGATGAAATATCTAGTATTGTCCCCTGTTTTAATTCAATGAGTGAAGAAAACAAATTTGATTTTATATTTTCCTGCGAAGAATGTGATATTTTACTTATCATTGTTAACTACATAAGTGAAATGTATAATGAGAGAAACAATTATAATGTCAATATATGAACTGTGTAATTGATGGCTCAACTTATAATGTTATATATATTATAACATATTTTTTGTAACATAAGCATAATATTTTAATTGATAATTTTAAAGAGGAGGCATGCTGTCAAAAATAGTATTATAATTAATACTAATAATCTATGTTTTTGTTTTTTCTTTCAATGCTACATGTTTGTAGTGTTTAATGACTATCGTTTTGTAATTAATATGCCACTGTCTGTTTGTTTGTTTTTGTTGTATATTTTAGTAACAATCCTATTGTTTGGACTTTAGACTAATAAAATTCTTATTCTTACGATTATAACTGTTATCCTTGCGGACGTCAAAAGCTCACGTTATATGGTAATACTGACAAACAGTAACACATTGAACTGGTTATGTAACGGGAATTAATGTCGTGTGCTGATGACCAGCTTGTTAATTTACCACCTGACGGTCATGGTGAGGTTCCGATCTGATAGATGTTATCTCATTAAGTAGGTGGTAGTGACCTCATTAAATTTAAATAATGCGTTGTATAGCGGATCAAACTGTAAAAAAAAAGAGAGTATAAGTATAGATTTTGTCGATTTTAAATTTGCAATTTGTAGACTAAAGGTTCGAGGTTTCAACCCTCCCCACACCTGAAACAGCCCTTACAGCCCTTCCGGAGCACCTGAAATCACCCATAGTTTTTGGTGGGGTTTGTGTTGCTTATTCTTTAGTTTTCTATGTTGTGTCCTGTGTACTATTGTTTGTCTGTTTGTCTTTTTTCATTTTTATACGCCCGTCAAAATTTTGACGGGACGTATTATGGTATACAAATGTCCGGTGTCCGTCCGTCCGTCCGTCTGTCCGTCTGTCCGGCGTAAACATGTCGCACCGTAACTTGAGAACGACTTATCCAAATTTCATGAAACTTAATATAGTTGTTTCTTATGATGGTCAAATGATCTGTATACTTTTTGGTGAAAATAAGATTTAAACTTTTTGAGTTACGGCACTTTGTAACTAAAACAGGGATGTGTTTTTTTTTCACATGTCGCACCGTATCTCAAAAACGTTTCTTGATTATTGCTTAAAACTTTACACACTTCTTAGTTATATTAATCTTAATATCTGTATACTTTTTGGTGATGATTCAAAATTTCATTTTTGAGTTTTTGAGTATTTTATAAAAAAGGGGGAGGTTTTTTTTACATGTCGCGCCGTATCTCAAAAACGATTTATGATTATTGCTTAAAACTTTACACACTTCTTTGTTATATTAATCTAAAGATCTGTATACTTTTTGGTGATGATTCAAAATTTCATTTTTGAGTTATTGAGTATTTTGTAAAAAAGGGGGAGGGTTTTTTTACATGTCGTGCTGTATCTCAAAAACGATTTATGATTATTGCTTAAAACTTTACACACTTCTTTGTTATATTAATCTAAAGATCTGTATACTTTTTGGTGATGACGCAAAATTTAATTTTTGAGTTATTGAGTATTTTGTAAAAAAGGGGAGGTTTTTTTTTTACATGTCGCGCCGTATCTCAAAAACAATTTATGATTATTGCTTGAAACTGTACACACTTCTTTGTTATACTAATTTAAAGATCTGTATACTTTTTGGTTTGATTCAAAATTTTATTTTAGTGATATTTGTAAAAAAAACCAGGGTGGGGTGGGGGGGGGGGGGGTTCACATGTCCCGCCGTGTCTCAAAAACAATAAATGGTTATTGCTTAAAACTTCCTCAGAAACTATTTTCCTCAGAAACTATTTATGATTATTGCATAAAACTTCCACACAAGACGTCGGGCGTATCATGCGCTCATGGCGCAGCTGTTTATTAGCCAGTTGTCAGTTTATTTTCGAATTAATAGTTTGACTGTCCCTCCGGTATCTTTCGACCCTCTTTTACAGGTGTTAAATGCAGTTGTTCAAGATCTATTAAAAGTTCAATCTAGGTTAGGGGACGAAAAATGATTGCCACGTGTAAAAAACAGTTCATCGCATCGATTTACCCTTTCCTGCATTTAGGGTTTAAGTTCCAACAATCAAATCTTAACGTTTCAAAAAATACCGGATCCGTGACAGGCGTCTAACTTTAAACAACCTCTGAAATAGCATGTGTAACTGTCATTTTGTTTCTAACATCCTTTTTAAATATACACCTGTCTGAAATCCGTATATTTTTACGTTTTGTGGAGGTTATTTACCGAAGTGACCCAATAAATTCACGCTATTTTAATTAAATTTTAGACAAATTGTGTTTGATGTCAAAACAAATGTCCCATTTGTAACGTCTTAATCTTAAAAGTATTTGTACAAATAAACAGTATAGGATTTCTATCAAAATAAACAGGTACATCTAAAGTACGTAACTTTAACAGAAACAATATTATTGATTTCAAACGTAAACAGAGTGTTACATGACTTTGATAGGTTGTAAAAAGGGGTGGAATTTTGTAATTAAACTGATAAATCTTTAAAGAAAAATAAATCATTTGACATCAAACACTGTAAATCGAGGTCAAAGACTCCAAAACCTTTATTCTGTTTCAACTTTGAGGTTTGTTCTCTGGACATGAAATTCTTGAACTTCATTTAATTTCACCTTGCTTTTAGATCTGTACGTTAAAGTTTAGAACTCAATTCTGCTGCAGCTTTGAGGTTTGTGATCTTTAGATGAAATTCTAAAACCTTCTTGAACATAATTATGTTTTGACTGGGCGTATGACATTTGCTCCGATTTAAAAAAAAATTTGATCTTTCATTTTCGCCGATTTGATTTTTTCGTTTCCGCCGATTTTTCACATGTAAATAACAGATGAATGTTATTTTGTTATTTATCAATATAAACCTCTCCCGTTAGTCAGTTGTTCATATGTTATGAATTGTCAGTTATAACATGTATATACATAGTTTATGTTGTCTCCTGCAAATAGATTGATGCTGTTTCCATCTTGCTAAGAACTGGTATCGTTAAGGAAAGTCTGCTGGGCTACACACTGAGTATACAGACAAATAAATTTACACTTGTAAATGGCTACCATTCCTTCCCCCAGATGAAATCGAAAACTGCTTTTCGTTTGTACGAGGACGAATGACAGTCCAGAAACGTTTAATTCACATTACAATAAACAGTTCTATTAGCACCACCCTAACATATAATGATGAAATTATAAGAAAGAACATGTTTAATTTATAATGATTAAAACAAAAAATGTACACAATCGCGATCAGTCAGGTACATGTACATATAAAGAATACAGATATGTTGTAAAATTAAAGCCCAATGAGATAACCATCCATGCACCAGAGCATTCAGATACATGTATATATATAAAATAACATGTGGTATGATGACCAATTAGACAACCATCAGCCAGAGACTGTAGGAGGTATATGCAAGCAACTATACAATGAGCAAACGCATACCATATTGTGAGCTATAAATGACATGGACAATACAACACAACTGTCCTCATGTATGCACAAAACAATTAAGGAAGAACAAATATGCCAGATAACGACCAGCGACAGACACTGATTAACGGGTTTAAGAATGTATTGTAAGTACATGTTTTTGTTTAGGGGCCAGCTGAAGCCCGCCTTTCGGGTGCGGAATTTTTTCGCTGGGTTGAAAACGAATTTTTGCAGTTTTGTGTTTTTTCTGGCTCTTTGGTCGGGTTGTTGTTTATTTGGCACATTTTGCATTTCCATTCTCAATTTTATTAGACTATTTGCGATCTGAGTCTGATTTATGTCCGTCCTGTACAATTTTCATCAAACCATCACTTAAGGATTTAAAAATTAAGTGATAAACATTAACGTTGGAGGATCTTTGTAGTATGCATTTGTTTAATTAATAGATGTAGCATCCTATGTTAATGATGGAAGACACATAGATTAAACATGTAACTTTTCAACCTATTTGTATACCATGTGCATTAATCACCTGCAGTGTAAAAAATGTAAAAGTGATGCATCTGCTGTATGTAATAACACATTACAGGTACATTGTTTATATATAATCACGTAACAAAAACAAATCCGGTCTCATAGATAACACTTATGTGTGAGGAAATTACCCAATCTGTATAAAATGTTAAATAATGATTTATAAACAATTAGATAATTAGAATCAGCTGGTGAACAGTAAATTATACAAAGGTATTTCATAAAAATGTTTCGTTTGTTTCATTGAATTTCAAATAAACTACGAGATGATCTTTTGATGTAAATAGCTGTTTTTTTGTTAATCATTATTTCAAAGAATTAAAGTTTACATGTATTAACTATGCTACCGTACAAGCTGAAATCAAAGGTGTCCTAAATAAACATTATGTTATCCGAAAAAGCTTTTTGTAAACTTAATTTATTTGTATTATCTCATTTTTCATTTTTTGACTGATTTGTTTAGATTCCAACGATTAACATAAATTGATAGTCCAGTACCTTTGAACTTACAGATATGATGGAACTACAAAATGTTAATTTTACCAGAAGAAACTATATAATGTATTTATGTTGGAAAAAGTCATAATCGAAAATACGAAGCGATTTCAACCCCAGCAGAATAATTTCTTTGGTATGAAAATAAACGATTGCCACTATTCGCCAGAACTCGCACTCTCTAAACTATCTGATGAAGTAGCGGCGATCACTATTTTGTTTCTGTGTAGAAAGTTACGATGCTATACTGTATAATATAGTTGTAGATATAAAAAAAAAAGAAGATGTGGTTTTATTGCTAATGAGACAACTCTCCACAAGAGACCAAAATGACACAGAAATTAACAACTATAGGTCACCGTACGGCCTTGAACAATGAGCAAAACCCATTCCACATAGTCAGCTATAAAAGGCCCAGAAATGACAATGTAAAATAATTCAAACGAGAAAACTAACGGCCTTATTTATGTAGAGCCAATCTTCGCTAGCCAAAGGTTGCGATCACTTCCTAGGAGGTTTAATTTTAGTTTAGTTTAAACAATATTTTATTCAAATAAATTGAATTGGATTGGGCAACAGGCATATCCTATGTAAGCCCTGCCCTCTCCACAAAACGAGGTACAATATATTACATTCAAACAAAGCAACACATACATAAACTTAATGACAAAAAACAGAATTATTTTTTTCGAAAATACCTCTTAGCTGACTGGAATGATGTTTCAAATAGTTAACTCAAATCAAAAGTATGACTATTTTAAAGATGCTTCAAATGTTAACTCAGAAAAATTAATAAAAAAAAATAAATTATGAAAAAAAGTTTTAATATTCTAGGTAATAAACTCCAACATTGATTTAGAGGTCTCACATTAAATTTAATGGTCGCCAGTCAGCTATTTAAAATAATAAATTTAATAACAAATTTTGAAACAACATGTTTGATATCATGTACTTATTTTTACTAAATTATTGCACCTGAAGAAAAACGACAGCGAGTAGTAACCATATTGATACATTAAAGAATTATAATAATATAAAAAAGAATTTAGAATGTTAATAATAAAAGAAGAAAAAAATAGATTTAAGAAATTAAAGATATACAAATTGAATATATGAATGATATAGAAATAAAGGTGCATTTATTAGCTTTTTAGCTTTAATAATATTAATTTCAATGTACTGTCGTTTCATTATAACTTTTATTTCAATCTTAATTATTTTTCAGCTGGTTCGGGTCTAAGAGCTTAATATAATATAAAATATAGACATACAAAGTAAAAGTTAATTTGGTTTTGGACTATAAAATACATTTCATTATACAAATCTCTCTGAATTTTTTATATATTCATGAACAGCCTTAACTATCTGCACATTGTCTTCAATACTCATAGATTGGTCACCAAATAGTATCAAGTTTAAATCAATATCAACTCCATAAGCAGACAGTTTATCAAGGAGTGTGATCCTGTTAATATTGTATGATGACAATCAAAAAAATTATGTTGGTTGTCTTCACATTTATATAAACATTTAGGACAGGAAGGTTCTTTTGTCAAAAATTCATGAAACAAGTGAGAATTTAAATTACTTGCATCGTTTCGTAATTGACAATGATGTTAAATTTTCTTATACCTGAACAAAAATATTTAGGAGGAATCTCTGGTTTATATAATTTATCAAGTACAGATTAGAACTGGTTAATCGACAAAGCATTTTTAGCATTAGTATCTTATTCATTCCAGAGTTTAACAACAGAAGGGATGAAACTTTTATGATATGAAACTGTTCTGCACCTTGGGATGGTATAATTCTGAGAGTCTCTCCTAAGATTGTAATCATTCGGTGTGAGAAAACAAGGTTCTAATAAATCTATCATATAACTTGGAGAAAATCCATTTTTTATTTTATAAAATGTAGTAAGTTTATGCTTCTTCCTTCTGTCTGGTAATTTTTCAAGACCTATTTCATTGTATATTTTTTTAAGAGAAGTTGTACGTCGGAGACCAGTAATAATACGAGCAGCTTCAATTTGAACACTTTCTAATAAGTTAGCTTCTTGTAAAGTACAATTATCCCATATAATGTTTGCATATTCTAGAATAGGGCGAATAATTGCTGTATAAATTGTAATAAGTACATTTCGATCCAAACTATATTTTACTTGTCTTAATAAATGTAATCTAGAACATGCTTTTTTATAAGTTGCATTTATATGTAATTTCCAATTAGCCTTACTCTCAAAGTTTAGACCTAGGTGACAGTGACTTTTAACTTCTTTTATTTGGTCCCCTCCAATGCCAAAGTATAAAGGGGGAGGATTGATATCTTTTCTAGAAAATAAAAGGGTTTCTGTTTTGGAGGGATTAAAGGTTACAGCCCAGTTTTCAGCCCATGTTTTAATCCTCCCAAGATTATCAGTCAAAGACATAGAAACAGTATCATAGTCATCATCAATAATGGCATATAAAGAGGTGTCATCTGCAAATAATCTAATATGATTACTCATATTTTCCACAATGTCATTAATATAAGTTAAAAAAAGGAATGGACCCAGTACCGAGCCTTGGGGTACCCCAGCACTGGTACCTTTTTGAGATGAATAAAACCCATCCAAAACAACTTTCTGGCATCTGTCACCTAGGTAATCTCCAATCCAATCAATTAAATTACTATGGATACCAAAAACTTTCAATTTATATAGTAAACCATCACATCATGCCAAACTTTGTCAAAAGCTTTGGAAATATCGCAAAAAATAAAGCGAATATCTTTTCCTTGATCAAGATTGGAAATAATAGTATTATATATTTCTGCTAGTTGATTTACTGTACTATCACCTGGTTGAAAACCAAATTGAAATTTACATAATAAATTGTGATCTTTCATGTAATTAAACAAATGCTTGAATAAAATTTTCTTCATAATTTTGGATATGGTACTTGAAAGCGAAATAGGTCGGTAATTAACTGGATCATGACAACTTCCCTTTCCCTTAAAAATAGGAGGGAGCGATCACTATTGTGTTTCTGTGTAGAAAGTTACGATGTTAAACTGTATGATATAGTTATAGAGCCCATCTTCGCTAGCCAAAGGTTGCTCTCTCCTCCTAGGAGGGAGCGATCACTATTGTGTTTCTGTGTAGCAAGTTACGATGTTAAACTGTATGATATAGTTATAGAGCCCATCTTCGCTAGCCAAAGGTTGCTGTCTCCTCCTATGAGGGAGCGATCACTATTGTGTTTCTGTGTAGAAAGTTACGATGTTAAACTGTATGATATAGTTATAGAGCCCATCTTCACTAGCCAAAGGTTGCTGTCTCCTCCTATGAGGGAGCGATCACTATTGTGTTTCTGTGTAGAAAGTTACGATGTTAAACTGTATGATATAGTTGTAGAGCCCATCTTCGCTAGCCAAAGGTTGCTCTCTCCTCCTATGAGGTAGCGATCACTATTGTGTTTCTGTGTAGAAAGGTACGATGTTTAACTGTATGCTATAGTTATAGAGCCCATCTTCTCTAGCCAAAGGTTGCTCTCTACTCCTATGAGGGAGCGATCACTATTGTGTTTCTGTGTAGAAAGTTACGATGTTAAACTGTATGATAGAAGTTATAGAGCCCATCTTCGCTAGCCAAAGGCTGTCTCCTCCTATGAGGCAGCGATCACTATTGTGTTTCTGTGTATAAAGTCACGATGTTAAACTGTATGATATAGTTATAGAGCCCATCTTCGCTAGCCAAAGGTTGCTCTCTCCTCCTATGAGGGAGCGATCACTAGTGTGTTTCTGTGTAGAAAGTTACGATGTTAAAATGTATGATATAGTTATAGAGCCCATCTTCGCTAGCCAAAGGTTGCTCTCTCCTCCTATGAGGGAGCGATCACTATTGTGTTTCTGTGTAGAAAGTTACGATGTTAAACTGTATGATAGAAGTTATAGAGCCCATCTTCGCTAGCCAAAGGTTGCTGTCTCCTCCTATGCTCACTATTGTGTTTCTGTGTAGAAAGTTACGATGTTAAACTGTATGATATAGTTATAGAGCCCATATCTTCGCTAGCCAAAGGTTGCTCTCTCCTCCTATGAGGGAGCGATCACTATTGTGTTTCTGTGTAGAAAGTTACGATGTTAAACTGTATGATATAGTTATAGAGCCCATTTTCGCTAGCCAAAGGTTGCTCTCTCCTCCTATGAGGGGACTGGACTGTAACTTTAGGCTAGCAAACATGTTGTAAAGATAGAAACCAGGAGTTATCCTTGAATTTTACTGTGTTCTTTTTTAAACGAATTCAAATGTAATGTTAAAGCATTGAATATTTTTTCTGAACTTCATTATAAGGTATCATTGTCAGGTATACCACTAGTATATATGTATATACCAGGAAACATGTACATGTATTGCACTAATTTAATCGTTTCTGTTATTTATCTCGTAATACGGAAGCCGATAAGGGCCATTCAAAAAAAAAAAATTATGTCGTAATAACGACATAGCATGTCGTAATTTCGACATAACATGTCGTTTTTACGACATCGCTTTGTCGTAATTTCGACATAATATGTCGTTATAACGACATCGCTATGTCGTAATTTCGACATAACATGTCGTAATAACGACATACACCATGTCGTTTTAACGACATAGCTATGTCGTAATAACGACATCGCTATATATTAGAATATGTATTATGATTGCCAAGAGACTAAATGACACAGAAATTAACAACTATAGGTCATCATAATGCCCCCAATAATTAGAAAAGCCCCCGCATAGTCAGCTATAAAAGAGGGACGGTCGAAAGATACCAGAGGGAGAGTCCCCGAAATGCTGTGTGGCAGACAGTGTCATTAATTAATTATTAGCTCCCTTGGTAAAACTCCAAATTTCATATTTAATGTATTTCATTGTTAAATAATATACATGAAGCTTAATAAGTATATATTTGTTAATTGCATAGCTTTTGCTATTTGAATTCATTGGTTAAAGATATTTATTTATATTGTAAAGTTTAATTTTTGCATCGTCGCAAAATCTCTGGTACCTTCTTTGGTTACCTTCTGTAAGAAACTTATATATTTTATAGATCCAATTGAGGGTAAGCAAAGTTTCGATCGTGAAAGGGCTATACAGCCTGTCAAGGTCAATAATAACTTCTATTTGTTTCAGTCCTACCAAGGCAAGCCAAGCTGTCCACCTCCCTGTAATTAAGCACAACCTACATGGCTTCTTGCAGTAAGGGTGAACTGAAGTATTGATTGTTCTATATCTACTTTCAAACGGTGGGCACTATGTTCCTACAAGCCCTAGGATTTAAAACAGAATCTTCAAAATTTCATCCGCAAAACAAAATAAAAATGTTAGAAAACACGAACCAATATTAAAACAAAATCAATATATGTTTTAAATTATGTTTTTACAGCTCTTCATCATTTAGTAAGTAATACCTAGTTTATTTGAGGATTAAAATAACAAAGCTATGTGAAAAAAAACGGATGTCTAACGTTACATTTATGAAAAACTGTTTTAACTCTTATGTAAAGTGATCCTATTTCTTATTCTCTGATCTTTTTGATTCTTGGCAGGAACAGCGACATGTGTCGGTTCTTTGTGGCGTTAAAGCCGTTATTTTGCCAAATTTCATTTGACTCGGTGGCTACATATTAAGCTGGAATAAGAAAAATGTCCAACGACGTATTTCGTTAACTCAACGACTGAAAGTGAATTTTATAAGTAGATATAGCAGAAAATGAATAAAAAGAGTAAGACACTAATAATATCTAACAAAAGTACAAATATTTGCCTCATTGTTCTTGAGTTCAAATATTGCTGATTCAATAAAATCTTCTCTTCACAGTCGTTTTTCTAACGGTAGCCATTTTGTCCAAGTTGATATTTCATTTTCAAAGCAGTTAACGCGTATTTTTTATAATTGATCAAAACAAAAGTTGGAACGACGAGTAAAAAATGCCAAGATTCTTTTCTTATTAACTACATATTTGGGTCTTCAAGGAGTAAAATGATTCCACACATTACAAAACGGTAGCCAATTTGTCCAAACGTCGGAAAACGTCTAAAATCCGAAAGACGCTAATTTCCGACGTTACATGTGCTAAAGTTTCAATTAAATGTTCATGATAATTAACAACAAATCGTGTTATGAAATTTGGAAAAAGAGGTTGATGATTGCTGCAGAAAAAAAGAATACTGCATGTTGCTATAGACTCCGCCTGGGGACATAGGTTCGACACAGGTTAAATTTTGCAATTTTTATTAATCGTTTATAGCTTTTAACGATTTATTTAATAGAATGGGGAAATGGGGAAAAAATCACATGATCTTCGTCCACTTTTTGCAAAGACAAATTGGAGACACCAAGACAGTCCTCTAAATGTAAAATGCGAATTGAAATTTATGTTGCGGAAGTACTCTGAAATAGACAATTTAAAGTCGTCACTTTTAAGGTGTCAGTATTCACCTCAGAAAATTACAAAACCTTTGAATAGACTTATTAAGAAGGGATATAATTACGATACTGTTGTCAAGTCATTAAAGATTACATATTTTGGCGTTAATATTGAGTCACTGATAAGGTCTTTGCATCGGAACTAAACACATTTATTCTAAAAACAGTTGTTGGCATGACACGGGTTATGTTCTTCTCATATATGTTATGATGGTATGATACTAAACCCCTAACGGGAATGATTGTGCCTGATGTTCATATGATGAAATCATAATCTTTCAGTCAGTTTAGTTGAAGTCTGGAGCTGGCATGTCAGTTAACTGCTAGTAGTCTGTTGTAATTTATGTATTATTGTCATTTTATTTATTTTCTTTGGTTACATCTTCTGACATCAGACTCGGATTTCTCTTGAACTGAATTTTAATGTGCGTATTGTTATGCGTTTACTTTACTACATTGGTTAGAGGTATAGGGGGAGGGTTGAGATCTCACAAACATGTTTAACCCCGCCGCATTTTTGCGCCTGTCCCAAGTCAGGAGCCTCTGGCCTTTGTTAGTCTTGTATTATTTTAATTTTAGTTTCTTGTGTACAATTTGGAAATTAGTATGGCGTTCATTATCACTGGACTAGTATATATTTGTTTAGGGGCCAGCTGAAGGACGCCTCCGGGTGCGGGAATTTCTCGCTACATTGAAGACCTGTTGGTGACCCTCTGCTGTTGTTTTTTATTTGGGCGGGTTGTTGTCTCTTTGACACATTCCCCATTTCCATTCTCAATTTTACTTCAGTAATGTGCAATCACCAATAATAAAAGACTTAATACCAGTTCACGGAATGTTTTAATTCGCGATTTGTCCTGTTCATGTTATAACTGTCGTGATGAAAGTAATTCCTTACTATCGAAGCCGGAAATGTTCGTCAATATAAACTTGTGCATGAAATGGAGGTAATTGAAAGACGAATCCCAAACAGCGACGAAAACTGTTTCATCGAATTAATAACTAGAGGCTCTAAAGAGCCTGTGTCGCTCACCTTGGTCTATGTGAATACTAAACAAAGGACACAGATGGATTCAAGACAAAATTGTGGTTTGGTGATGGTGATGTGTTTGTAGATATTACTTTACTGAACATTCTTGCTGCTTACAATTATCTCTATCTATAATGAACTTGACCCAGTAGTTACAGTGGAAAATGTTAGTAAAATTTTACAAATTTTGTAAAAATTGTTAAAAAAAAATGACTATATAAAGGGCAATAACTCCTTAGGGGTCAATTGACCATTTTGGTCATGTTGACTTCTTTTTAGGTCTTACTTTGCTGTACATTATTGCTGTTTACAGTTTATCTCTATCTATAATAATATTCAAGATAAAAACCAAAAACAGCAAAATTTCCTTAAAATTACCATTTCAGGGGCAGCAACCCAACAACGAAATGTCCGATTCATCTGAAAATTTCAGGGCAGATAGATCTTGACGTGATGAACAATATTACCCCTGTTAGATTTGCTCTAAATGCTTTGGTTTTTGAGTTATAAGCCAAAAACTGCATTTTACCCCCATGTTCTATTTTTATCCATGGCGGCCATTTTGGTTAGTTGGCCGGGTCACCGGACACATTTTTTAAACTAGAAACCCCAATGATGATTGTGGCCAAGTCTGGATTAATTTGGCCCAGTAGTTTCAGAGGAGAAGATTTTTGTAAATTGAAAGATTTTTTATTTTTTATTTCTTTATCTTTTCAATAGAAAATGTAAAATATTTCCAATTAAGATTTATTTATAAAAATGACATTGTATTTATCTTATATGTATTATATTGTATGTATGTCATGTATATGTAGTAATTGTTGGAAATAAAAAAATCAAAAGTTAAAAAAAAAATTGAAAGATTACTAAGATTTACGAAAAATGGTTAAAAATTGACTATAAAGAGCAATAACTCCTAAATTGGTCAACTGACCATTTTGGTCATGTTGACTTTTTTGTAAATCTTACTTTGCTGAACATTATTGCTGTTTACAGTTTATCTCTATCTATAATAATATTCAAGATAATAACCAAAAACAGTAAAATTTCCTTAAAATTACCAATTCAGGGGCAGCAACCCAACAACAGGTTGTTCGATTCATCTGAAAATTTCAGGGCAGATAGATTTTGACCGGATGAACAATTTTATTCCTGTCAGATTTGCTCTAAATGCTTTGGTTTTTGAGTTATAAGCGAAAAACTGCATTTTACCCCCATGTTCTATTTTTAGCCATGGCGGCCATTTTGGTTGGTTGACCGGGTCACCAGACACATTTTTAAAACTAGATACCCCAATGATGATTGTGGCCATGTTTGGTTTAATTTGGCCCAGTAGTTTCAGAGGAGAGGATTTTTCTAAAAGATGACTAAGATTTACGAAAAATGGTTAAAAATTGACTATAAAGGGCAATAACTCCTAAAGTGGTCAACTGACCATTTTGAACATGTTGACTTATTTGTAGATCTTACTTTGCTTAACATTATTGCTGTTTACAGTTTATCTCTATCTATAATAATATTCAAGATAATAACCAAAAACAGCAAAATTTCCTTAAAATTACCATTTCAGGGGCAGCAACCCAACAACGAAATGTCCGATTCAACTGAAAATTTCAGGGCAGATAGATCTTGACCTGTTGAACAATATTACCCTGTCAGATTTGCTCTAAATGCTTTGGTTTTTGAGTTATAAGCCAAAAACTGCATTTTACCCCTATGTTCTATTTTTAGCCATGGCGGCCATCTTGGTTGATTGGCCGGGTCAACGGACACATTTTTTAAACTAGATACCCCAATGATGATTGTGGCCAAGTTTGGTTAAATTTGACTTAGTAGTTTCAGAGGAGAAGATTTTTGTAAAAGTTAACGCAGGACGACGACGACGACGGACGACGACGGACACCGGACGCCAAGTGATGAGAAAAGCTCACTTGGCCCTTTGGGCCAGGTGAGCTAAAAACCCGGGATTATATAAGCCGTTTTCGCGGACGATCCAGGAGTATATTACTATATTTTAAAATGTATATCAGAAGTTGAACACTATAGATGACTTGGGAAATAATTCTAAAGCCAAAGTTCAAGTAATTGTAGGGGTGTATTTCGACAACTTGTGTGCCAGGGAAAACACAATTCTATTCAAATTTAACCAAGGGTAAAAATGTCCGATTTACTTGCAGTGTCAGATATATTTGAATTGGAGTTGAATTAAGATATAGAAATTTTACAATGACAGATGATATGCACCTTGAAAGTTAAACATCCTATGAAAAAAGTTTTGTACATCTAAAAAAAAATATTTTCATTGAAAACCGTATACATGTACTTCCTCCCATCTTTCCTTCCTACATTACTTGTGACAGTTCTGCATTTTTTGTTGAAATAACTTAAAGGATAAACATTATTAAATCGAATCATTTCCACAACTTTAGGTAACTTATGATAAAATGACATCACAAAACGAACAGAACCAGAATCAACCAACATATAAAAAACCGAATAAAACTTGCAAAAATTAATCGAAGTCAAAAACCCTCTTCGACGCCGCATTTTAAGTGTAATGTGGTGTTGTAGGAACATCGTGCCCAACGTTTGAAAGTAAAAATAGAGCAATCAATACTTCAATTCACGCTTATTACAAGAAGCCATGTAGTTTGCGCTTATTGATTGGGATGTGGAAAGCTTAGTTTGCCTTGGTAGGTCTGAATGTCAGTCCACATATAGTTCTTCCAATAAATTGAAGTTTTTAATGTCTTTGACTGGCTGTGTAGCCTTTCACGATACGTCGGTAGTTGAAAGAACTTTAATGGGTTCTATAAAATATACAAGTTTCTCACAGAAGGTAACCAAAGAAGGTAACCAAAGATTTTGCGACGATGCAAATATTAAATTTTACAATATAAATAAATATCTTTAACCAATGGATTCAAATAGCAAAAGCTATGCAATTAACAAATATATACTTATTAAGCTTCATGTAAATTATTAAACAATGAAATACATTAAATATGAAATTTGGAGTTTTACCAAGGGAGCTAATAATTTATAAATAACACTGTCTGCCACACAGCATTTCGGGGACTCTCCCTCTGGTATCTTTCGTCTCTCTTTTATAGCTGACTATGCGGGGGCTTTTCTAATTATTGGGGGCATTATGTAACCTATAGCTGTTAATTTCTGTGTCATTTAGTGTCTTGGCAATCATAATACATATTCTTTTATATATATATATGGCGATGTCGTTATAACGACATAGTGATGTCGTTATTACGACATAGTGATGTCGTTATTACGACATAGCATGTCGTAATTACGACATAGCGATGTCGTAATAACGACATGTTATGTCGAAATAACGACATCGCGATGTCGTAATAACGACATGTTATGTCGAAATAACGACATGTTATGTCGAAATTACGACATGCTATGTCGTAATTACGACATAAATTTTTTTTTTTGAATGGCCCTTATCGGCTTCCGTTTATTAGATATAGGTTACACTGTTAATTTATTTATATTTATAGGTTACTATTGTTGCTTTTTACATACATAATTGTACGTGTAAGTCAATAGATCTCTACATCAAAAACAACACAATCGTAGAAATCTTTGTTAAACTATAAAACATAGTATTTTTTAATGTCCTACACATGTTTTTATCCTATCTGTAATTACAGCTTGGAGTATCTATTTAAACCTTATAAGTCATATGCACATTAAGAAATGATACAATAAATTACATGCACGTTAGACGTAGGAAGAAGAAAGACATGAACACAGTCATGGGTGTTGGTGAAGTTTGCATTGCTGCTGGAGTTTTTATCACGTGAATTCTATTTTTTTTTAAAGACGTCATCTTTAACATTGATTCATTTCGCTACAAGTAATGGTGTGGTTCATAAAGATAGATTGATGCATTTTATTAAAAAGAAAACGTTTTAAGTTAATTACTTTAACCGAATGAGTTTGTTTCTTTGAGGCATGCATTGATGAATTTATGATGATTTCATATCCTTCCGATATTTAAATGTTGCTGTTTTTTAATGTATGACTGAATTCAACGTGACCATGTTTTAAGTTCTTATGAGCAGATAGGGCATACTGAAATATTCGATGTTGGTATTGAGCATTCGTGTGCTTATTTCAGTTGAACGTGTTTAGATTAAAGGAAACAACTATGATTTCGAATCTTACAAATTTCAATAACAATATCAACTGAAGCCCGATAGAGTGACTGGGGGGATAGAAAAATGAAACTTAAATGATACACCTGAACGACAACCACTGAATTACAGGCTCCTGACTTGGCATTTCCAAATGGGGTGGGGCAAAACTAGTTTGTTGGCGCCAAATCCTCCTCTTAACCTACAACAGTGTTGTAACGGCATACTATATGAATAAACTTGGATGGAGAGTTGTCTCATTGGCAATCATACCACATTATCTTATATCTATGAGAAACAGCAAAAACAAAACCAACAGTCACTCACTTACAGGCTACTGACTTTGGACAGGCACATATAGAATGTGCTAGTAGGCTTGACACAATTTGAGGGCATCAACCATCCCTAATCAAGGACAGTGAAGTAACAGTGCACCATAAGAACGAACTTTAAATAACAGTGGGAAAATGCTTAACTCATGAGATGGATACAAATAGAAAAACATCTAGTACAAAAACTATAGTGGACGTTACAGGGTACTTATAAATCGTAGTATAGATTTGAGAGTACTCACAGTTACTGACAGCTAGTTCAAAGACAAAAACTCTTAATAAAACGATAAAGCATCTTAAATTAAAATATCAACCAGTTCACATTTAACATCGAATGAATTTAGCGTAAAGACGTCATCAACAGTCAGAAAAAAACATGACTGTGTGCAAGGTCAGGATGACCAAGTTAGAGGTATAGACAAGTTGTAGGGTCATGAATATGCATATTATGTTGATATAAGGTAGCATAATCAATATTAATATCAATAAAGCAAAATTCAAAAATTTAGCTACAGGGTTAAATTGGTAAACTTTTAGAACAAATTCTCAGACACGTCCTGTCAGAATATGGACGTTAAATCCGACGCCCCGTGTAAAGAGAGTGCCATAACCTTGCAACAGTTCTTTCATAGGTGGGTCGGTAGGTGATCTGTTGCAAGATTTAAGTTTGTCCCTATCAAATTTACCATAGTTTCCCTAACATTGATCACGAACGGCCTCTACTACAGAACAAACTTATTGTATTTATTGTTAATTTGTCCTGACCATGCATAACATATTTGTCACTGGACGTTAAGCAACACGAACTCAATCAATTAATTAAACCCTGTTTTCCAGTGGTTGTCGTTCGATGCTCTGTTGTATAATTAAACCCTGTTATCCAGTGGTTGTCGTGCGATGCTCTGTTGTATAATTAAACCCTGTCATCCAGTGGTTGTCGTTCGATGCTCGGTTGTATAATTAAACCCTGTTATCCAGTGGTTGTCATGCGATGCTCTGTTGTATAATTAAACCCTGTTATCCAGTGGTTGTCGTTCGATGCTCGGTTGTATAATTAAACCCTGTTATCCAGTGGTTGTCGTTCGATGCTCTGTTGTATAATTAAACCCTGTTATCCAGTGGTTGTCGTTCGATGCTCTGTTGTATAATTAAACCCTGTTATCCAGTGGTTGTCGTTCGATGCTCTGTTGTATAATTAAACCCTGTTATCCAGTGGTTGTCGTTCGATGCTCTGTTGTATAATTAAACCCTGTTATCCAGTGGTTGTCGTTCGATGCTCTGCTGTAAACTATTAATTAAACCCTGTTATCCAGTGGTTGTCGTTCGATGCTATGTTGTATACTATTAATTAAACCCTGTTATCCAGTGGTTGTCGTTCGATGCTCTGTTGTATACTATTAATTAAACCCTGTTATCCAGTAGTTGCCGTTCGATGCTCTGTTGTATACTATTAATTAAACCCTGTCATCCAGTGGTTGTCGTTCGATGCTCTGTTGTATAGTTAAACCCTGTTATCCAGTGGTTGTCGTTCGATGCTCTGTTGTATAATGAAACCCTGTTATCCAGTGGTTGTCGTTCGATGCTCTGTTGTATAATTAAACCCTGTTATCCAGTGGTTGTCGTTCGATGCTCTGTTGTATACTATTAATTAAACACTGTCATCCAGTGGTTGTCGTTCGATGCTCTGTTGTATACTATTAATTAAACCCTGTTATCCAGTGGTTGTCGTTCGATGCTCTGTTGTATACTATTAATTAAACCCTGTTATCCAGTGGTTGTCGTTCGATGCTTTGTTGTATACTATCAATTAAACCCTGTTATCCAGTGGTTGTCGTTCGATGCTCTGTTGTATACTATTAATTAAACCCTGTTATCCAGTGGTTTCCGTTCGATGCTCTGTTGTATACTATTAATTAAACCCTGTCATCCAGTGGTTGTCGTTCGATGCTCGGTTGTATAATTAAACCCTGTCATCCAGTGGTTGCTGTTCGATGCTCTGTTGTATAATTGAACCCTGTTATCCAGTGGTTGTCTTTCGATGCTCTGTTGTATAATTAAACCCTGTTATCCAGTGGTTGTCGTGCGATGCTCTGTTGTATAGTTAAACCCTGTTATCCAGTGGTTGTCGTTCTATGCTCTGTTGTATAATTAAACCCTGTTATCCAGTAGTTGTCGTTCGATGCTCTGTTGTATACTATTAATTAAACCATGTTATCCAGTGGTTGTCGTTCGATGCTTTGTTGTATAATTAAACCCTGTTATCCAGTGGTTGTCGTTCGATGCTCTGTTGTATAATTAAACCCTGTTATCCAGTGGTTGTCGTTCGATGCTCTGTTGTATATTTAAACCCTGTTATCCAGTGGTTGTCGTTCTATGCTCTGCTGTATACTATTAATAAAACCCTGTTATCCAGTGGTTGTCGTTCTATGCTCTGTTGTATAATTAAACCCTGTTATCCATTACTTGTCGTTCGATGCTCTATTGTATACTATTAATTAAACCATGTCATCCAGTGGTTGTCGTTCGATGCTCTGTTGTATACTATTAAATAAACCCTGTTATCCAGTGGTTGTCAATCGATGCTCTGTTGTATAATTTAACCCTGTTATCCAGCAGTTGTCGTTCGATGCTCTGTTGTATACTATTAATTAAACCCTGTTATCCAGTGGTTGTCGTTCGATGCTCTGTTGTATACTATTAATTAAACCCTGTTATCCAGTGGTTGTCGTTCGATGCTCTGTTGTATACTATTAATTAAACCCTGTTATCCAGTGGTTGTCGTTCTATGCTCTGCTGTATACTATTAATTAAACCCTGTTATCCAGTGGTTGTCGTTCTGTGCACTGCTGTATACTATTAATTAAACCCTGTCATCCAGTGGTTGTCGTTCGATGCTATGTTGTATACTATTAATTAAACCCTGTTATCCAGTGGTTGCCGTTCGATGCTATGTTGTATACTATTAATTAAACCATGTTATCCAGTGGTTGTCGTTCGATGCTTTGTTGTATACTATTAATTAAACCCTGTCATCCAGTGGTTGTCGTTCGATGCTATGTTGTTTACTATTAATTAAACCCTGTTATCCAGTGGTTATCGTTGGATGCTCTGTTGTATACTATTAATTAAACCCTGTTATCCAGTGGTTGTCGTTCGATGCTCTGTTGTATAATTAAACCCTGTCATCCAGTGGTTGTCGTTCGATGCTCTGTTGTATAATTAAACCCTGTCATCCAGTAGTTGTCGTTCGATGCTCTGTTGTATAATTAAACCCTGTTATCCAGTGGTTGTCGTTCGATGCTCTGTTGTATAATTAAACCCTGTCATCCAGTGGTTGTCGTTCGATGCTCTGTTGTATAATTAAACCCTGTTATCCAGTGGTTGTCGTTCGATGCTCTAGATCTGTTGTATACTATTAATTAAACCATGCCATCCAGTGGTTGTCGTTCGATGCTCTGTTGTATAATTAAACCCTGTTATCCAGTGGTTGTCGTTCGATGCTCGGTTGTATAATTAAACCCTGTTATCCAGTGGTTGTCGTTCGATGCTCTGTTGTAAAATAAAATCCTGTTATTCAGTGGTTGTCGTTCGATGCTCTGTTGTATAATTAAATCCTGTTATCCAGTGGTTGTCGTTCGATGCTCTGTTGTATAATTAAACCCTGTTATCCAGTGGTTGTCGTTCGATGCTCTGTTGTATAATTAAACCCTGTTATCCAGTGGTTGTCGTTCGATGCTCTGTTGTATAATTAAACCCTGTTATCCAGTGGTTGTCGTTCGATGCTCGGTTGTATAATTAAACCCTGTTATCCAGTGGTTGTCGTTCGATGCTCTGTTGTATAATTAAACCCTGTTATCCAGTGGTTGTCGTTCGATGCTCTGTTGTATAATTAAACCCTGTCATCCAGTGGTTGCCGTTCGATGCTCTGTTGTATACTATTAATTAAACCCTGTTATCCAGTGGTTGTCGTTCGATGCTCTGTTGTATACTATTAATTAAACCCTGTTATCCAGTGGTTATCGTTGGATGCTCTGTTGTATACTATTAATTAAACCCTGTTATCCAGTGGTTGTCGTTCGATGCTCTGTTGTATAATTAAACCCTGTTATCCAGTGGTTGTCGTTCGATGTTCTGTTGTATAATTAAACCCTGTTATCCAGTGGTTGTCGTTCGATGCTCGATTGTATAATTAAACCCTGTTATCCAGTGGTTGTCGTTCGATGCTCTGTTGTATAATTAAACCCTGTTATCCAGTGGTTGTCGTTCGATGCTCTGTTGTATAATTAAACCCTGTTATCCAGTGGTTGTCGTTCGATGCTCTGTTGTATACTATTAATTAAACCCTGTCATCCAGTGGTTGTCGTTCGATGCTCTGTTGTATACTATTAATTAAACCCTGTTATCCAGTGGTTGTCGTTCGATGCTCTGTTGTATACTATTAATTAAACCCTGTTATCCAGTGGTTGTCGTTCGATGCTTTGTTGTATACTATCAATTAAACCCTGTTATCCAGTGGTTGTCGTTCGATGCTCTGTTGTATACTATTAATTAAACCCTGTTATCCAGTGGTTGTCGTTCGATGCTCTGTTGTATACTGTTAATTAAACCCTGTTATTCAGTGGTTGTCGTTCTATGCTCTGCTGTATACTATTAATTAAACCCTGTTATACAGTGGTGGTCGTTTGATGCTCTGTTGTATACTATTAATTAAATCCTGTTATCCAGTGGTTGTCGTTCTGTTCACTGCTGTATACTATTAATTAAACCCTGTCATCCAGTGGTTGTCGTTCGATGCTCTGTTGTATAATTAAACCCTGTTATCCAGTGGTTGTCGTTCGATGCTCTGCTGTATACTATTAATTAAACCCTGGTATCCAGTGGTTGTCGTTTGATGCTCTGTTGTATACTATTGATTAAACCCTGTTATCCAGTGGTTCTCGTTCGATGCTCTGTTGTATACTATTAATTAAACCCTGTCATCCAGTGGTTGTCGTTCTATGCTCTGCTGTATACTATTAATTAAACCCTGTTATCCAGTGGTTGTCGTTCGATGCTCTGTTGTATAATTAAACCCTGTTATCCAGTGGTTCTCGTTCGATGCTCTGTTGTATAATTAAACCCTGTCATCCAGTGGTTGTCGTTCGAGGCTCTGTTGTATACTATTAATTAAACCCTGTTATCCAGTGGTTGTCGTTCGATGCTCTGTTGTATAATTTAACCCTGTTATCCAGTAGTTGTCGTTCCATGCTCTGCTGTATACTATTAATTAAACCTTGTTATCCAGTGGTTATCGTTCGATGCTCTGTTGTATACTATTAATTAAACCCTGTTATCCAGTGGTTGTCGTTCGATGCTCTGTTGTATAATTAAACCCTGTTATCCAGTGGTTGTCGTTCGATGTTCTGTTGTATAATTAAACCCTGTTATCCAGTGGTTGTCGTTCGATGCTCGGTTGTATAATTAAACCCTGTTATCCAGTGGTTGTCGTTCGATGCTCTGTTGTATAATTAAACCCTGTTATCCAGTGGTTGTCGTTCGATGCTCTGTTGTATAATTAAACCCTGTTATCCAGTGGTTGTCGTTCGATGCTCGGTTGTATAATTAAACCCTGTTATCCAGTGGTTGTCGTTCGATGCTCTGTTGTATAATTAAACCCTGTTATCCAGTGGTTGTCGTTCGATGCTCTGTTGTATAATTAAACCCTGTCATCCAGTGGTTGCCGTTCGATGCTCTGTTGTATACTATTAATTAAACCCTGTTATCCAGTGGTTGTCGTTTGATGCTCTGTTGTATACTATTAATTAAACCCTGTCATCCAGTGGTTGTTGTTCTATGTTCTGTTGTATAATTAAACCCCGTTATCCAGTGGTTGTCGTTTGATGCTCTGTTGTATACTATTAATTAAACCCTGTTATCCAGTGGTTGTCGTTCTATGCTCTGTTGTATAATTAAACCCTTTTATCCAGTGGTTGTCGTTCGATGCTCTGTTGTATAATTAAACCCTGTTATCCAGTGGTTGTCGTTCGATGATCTTTTGTATAATTAAACCCTGTTATCCAGTGGTTGTCGTTCGATGCTCTGTTGTATAATTAAACCCTGTTATCCAGTGGTTGTCGTTCTATGCTCTGCTGTATAATTAAACCCTGTTATCTAGTGGTTGTCGTTCGATGCTCTGTTGTATACTATAAATTAAACCCTGTCATCCAGTGGTTGTCGTTCGATGCTCTGTTGTATACTATTAATTGAACCCTGTTATCCAGTGGTTGTCGTTCGATGCTCTGTTGTATACTATTAATTAAACCCTGTTATCCAGTGGTTGTCGTTCGATGCTCTGTTGTATACTATTAATTAAACCCTGTTATCCAGTGGTTGTCGTTCGATGCTCTGTTGTATAACTAAACCCTGTTATCTAGTGGTTGTCGTTCGATGCTCTGTTGTATAATTAAACCCTGTTATCCAGTGGTTGTCGTTCGATGCTCTGTTGAATACTATTAATTAAACCCTGTTATCCATTGGTTGTCGTTCGATGCTCTGTTGTATACTATTAATTAAACCCTGTCATCCAGTGGTTGTCGTTCTATGCTCTGCTGTATACTATTTATTAAACCCTGTTATCCAGTGGTTGTCGTTCGATGCTCTGTTGTATAATTAAACCCTGTTATCCAGTGGTGGTCGTTCGATGCTCTGTTGTATACTATTAATTAAACCCTGTTATCCAGTGGTTGTCGTTCGATGCTCTGTTGAATACTATTAATTAAACCCTGTTATCCAGTGGTTGTCGTTCGATGCTCTGTTGTATACTATTAATTAAACCCTGTCATCCGGTGGTTGTCGTTCTATGCTCTGCTGTATACTATTAATTAAACCCTGGTATCCAGTGGTTGTCGTTCGATGCTCTGTTGTATAATTAAACCCTGTTATCCAGTGGTGGTCGTTCGATGCTCTGTTGTATACTATTAATTAAACCCTGTTATCCAGTGGTTGTCGTTCGATGCTCTGTTGTATACTATTAATTAACCCCTGTTATCCAGTGGTTGTCGTTCGATGCTCTGTTGTATACTATTAATTAAACCCTGTCATCCAGTGGTTGTCGTTCTATGCTCTGCTGTATACTATTAATTAAACCCTGTTATCCAGTGGTTGTCGTTCGATGCTCTGTTGTATAATTAAACCCTGTTATCCAGTGGTGGTCGTTCGATGCTCTGTTGTATACTATTAATTAAACCCTGTTATCCAGTGGTTGTCGTTCGATGCTCTGTTGTATACTATTAATTAAACCCTGTTATCCAGTGGTTGTCGTTCGATGCTCTGTTGTATACTATTAATTAAACCCTGTTATCCAGTGGTTGTTGTTCGATGCTCTGTTGTATACTATTATTTGTCGTATGATGCTGCAGTACAATTAATTGCAATAAAAATATCCTATCTTATATCGAACTTGTGTTGTGTTGTAGCATTTCCCCCCCAGATTGTGTATGCAACTATTATCTACTTTTTTATATGCTCAGTAACTGTTATAATTGATACATCCTTGTAGGATACATATACATTTATATTATAATAGGTTGTTAAAAGTGCTTTCTAAAATTGATTTAAGTTTAGATTGATACATTAAGTTGTTTAAGGGTAAATTTTACATAAACTTTTTTCATAGTAAATCTACCAGTTACTTTGATAGAGGTTAAAGTTCTCTAAACTTAATTACGACTTTATTAATACATTTTGCTAGAGGGAGATTGAGAGGTGTGCACTAGGTGCATTCGTTTACATTTGTGTCAGTCACCGAAAATGTATCAAACTGCTTTTTTTTATCAAGTGTAAAACTATAAATTGAAAAAGCTTAAGTGAATGTAACTCAAAGGTCTCAGATGCTCATTTCGCCTTTTAATTTTCAATTCGTTTATTTATAATTAAACGACGACAACATTGTGACTCATTCATATTATGAACCATACTTTCAATTACTGTTCAAAATTTCACATTAAATTTTACTGATTTAAAACCCGATAAGCATTCATTTAAAATGAATGTATACAATATTATTAAATGCAGCAAAATTTAACTGTAAAATATATTAGTTTCTTTAAAATCTTTCCCCTGAAATAACAATTAGAAGTCGGGTTGGATTATTTAAGTTTTATTACAAAATGAATTAGCCAGCACACCTGTAATTTTACAAAGAAAATAAGTAATCTTCCAAAGACGTTCTCACGTATGGTACAATCATTTCAGGTCTTTATACTTTTATTTCACAAAAAGTAAATATAATTTGTAAAAAGTATTTCCTCATATAAATAACACTTCACGTTCACTTTCACCTTTTATTAACTTTTTATTGTCATGAAGAATTATAATAACGGTGAAATAAATTGAGGAGAAAGTCAATTATAGGTTGACAAAATAAAACTCGAGATTTCAAATATATTAATAATGATACTGGTTGATATTCAAGACTCCAGACATAGAGGTTGGGAGCTGGTATACATATATACGACTCGTCTAAACATCAACCCAACATCTAAATCGGAATATGTCTTTATATTTTTGATTTTGGGCCCAGTTTTCTAGTTGGTCCAAATCGGGGTCCAAATTAAACTTTGTTTGATTTCAACAAAAATTGAATATATGCGGTTCTTTGATATGCTGAATCTAACCATGTATTTAGATTTTGGATATTAGACCATAATAGGTAAATGTCCAATTTCAATTTTTTAAGTTCTTAGACCACATTCTTTCTGTGTCAGAAACCTATGCTGTGTCAAATATTTAATCACAATTCAAATTCAGAGCTGTATCAAGCTTGAATGTTATGTCCATACTTGCCCCAACTGTCACAAGTCAGGGTTCGAAATCTGCGGTCGTATCAAGCTGCGCCCTGCGGAACATTTTATTGTCTTTAATCTTGAAAATAATACTGATTAATAGATTGTAAGAAACTTAAAAGCAGCAAAAATTATCAGCTTAACAAGATCTTCAAATGGACGAACCCATCAGCTGATTCCTTATTAGTTCAGGCCCTTCAATAATGATTTTTAGCAATGTTTGTGTTCAGTCGATAAAAACTGTAAACATTAAACTGTAAATATTATCCTTCAAGTTGACTTACATGTAAAAGTGGACTCCAAGAAGTCTGGAAATTGTCAAGTTCGGATCTGTTTTCTTCTGTGACAATTTTGACAGTCTTTTTTACTCTTGTAGTATTGCAGTACTAGTGCATGTGAGGGGGTTTCCTTTTGTGACCTCACTGGCAGTTTTAGTTTTCTTTATTTGTTTCCAAATGATACAGAAGGAATATTATAAGAAGTCATAGGATTGCTTTTCACCAATTATACTTGGATAATTCTTGTAAACTTTTAGAAAAACTATTTGATTCATTAGTAGGTCCAATCTTGCTTTATTGTAGTGAGGTTTGGAGTCTTAATAATGTGAATTCAGGAGACAGTTCATTTTTGGACCTAAAAGTTCTGAATGTGACTAGTTCTATATATACATTAAAGTCTAGATTGCAGAAATAAGATTTAATCTTCTTAATTATAACATATTATTTCATTATGCTGTACTACTGAATTCATTGTAATCGATGAATAATGTACGGAAATCATGGAACTGATATATGGGTATTTTTTGAAGAAAAAAAAACATTGCAAGAAATAAACTAGGTGTAAGAAAAAATAATGTTGTGTCTAATTGTTGTTTAGACAGCAAACTAACGAGGTTTATTATATATTCCTCCTCAATTTATATAAAAAATATTTATAAGATAAAAAAAACTACCATACAACTTCATGGCTGAAACTAAACAAAGTATGGCCGACGTAGCTGTGTGCCGAAACAACCTTGTAATCGGAACACAGTATGGCGGAAAGAGAAAGGGATCGAAAGTGCGACTATCGCCAATTCAAAAAAAGGTTTTGTTAACGGCAGTAAATTACACGACGTCATACATTTCTTTATTTTATTGAAAAGATTATTTGCAGGAACTTCA
The DNA here is from genome assembly GCF_963676685.1 of Mytilus edulis. Classification (NCBI taxonomy): domain Eukaryota; kingdom Metazoa; phylum Mollusca; class Bivalvia; order Mytilida; family Mytilidae; genus Mytilus; species Mytilus edulis. The sequence goes on along the minus strand of NC_092350.1, from coordinate 4,400,443 downwards.
TGTGTACATATTGTAACCTATCAACAGATCAAAAAAGGACCAGTCGCCCTAAAATTGGTGAAGTGTTCCTTGGCCTGCCGTCTCCCTTGACTCTATGTTTACAATTGGGGTTATATGAAGCCTGTAGTTCAGGAGTATAAATGTGAAGAACTGAAGTTATGACTCCCGAGTTGAGTTAACAAGCAGGGCTGTTTACTGCTATCCGAAGCCTTTGAGACGTTTCGGTCACACATCCAGTTCGGCCACAGTAACAATTCGGCCATAATTATCCATAAGCATGTTTTGACAGTTTGTTTTCCAAATAAGGAATACTGCGTTAAAACAACAGACCCCTGATATCTTCAGAAAAATATTTTTATTTCATTTGTAAAATTAAAGAGGGAGGATATGACCTTTATCAGGACTCCAGGACCAGGTGTTTTTAAGCACAGGATTCAAGAGATAACTGTATTGTATTAGAAGCTTTAAGGACGTCCATCGGTAGTTTTACTGTCGCAAATTTAGTTTAACTGGCGACGCGTAGCAAAACAAGTTCCTAATTAAATTTCAATCATTAATAGGGCTCTTCACGGTTAGTTCGGCCATATTGGATAGGGGGCAGATTTTTTGGAAGGAGGTGGAAATGGTATGAAAGTGTGGGAAATCCTATGTGTGTTTCCAAGCAACAGCTCTGTTTTAATGATGTTTTCCCGTATTTTTCACACCATTTTTACCTCTATTATGAAAATCTGCCCCCTATCCAATATGGCCGAACTAACCGTGAAGAGCCCTATTCAGTGTCAAAGCTTCATTATAGAAAATTCCGCGAAAAAATGTTATCCTTCTTGGTAGGTACACTTGGTGACGTCATAGGTATGCTTCCGGCGTCAAACATAAACACCGGGGGTTTTCTGGCGACTGCCGCTTCAAAATGTAATAAAATTTAATAAAAAGAAGATTTTTAGGTGCAACATGTGAGTTTTTTGGCTTATTATTGTAGAAATAACATGTCAATGTATTCAGCAATTCAAAATGTCGACTTCCTTAGTTACAGACAAGGAGATAGAGAATTTTACGCTAACTGTCATCCAATCAGAACCATTGATACAAAATAACTGCATTAGAATTTGGGATTGACCTTTTTCGGGATCTGGGAATTCTTTTTTACGAAATTTTGGGACTTCAGGATTTCGTGTTTTTAAGCCCGGGATTTTGGGATCTGGTGTTATTAAGCCCGGGATTTCGGGATCAGGATCCCTCCTAATCTTCCCCCCCATTACACTTTGTTTGATTTCATAAAAAATTAAATTACAATGTACTGTATTGTGATATATGCCAAGTCTACTTTGTATTTAGATTTTTGATTTTGGGCCCCGTTTTTAAATTGTTCCACATTAAGGTCCAAAGGGTCCAAAATTAAAAATTTATAAAAAGTTCTTTGGAAAGATATAATATGTGCAAAGTTGGGGACATTTGTTCTATTGTTTTGATGAGGACCTGATGTAACTGCAGAATTTATACTGATTTAAGATAGATCTGATGTCTTCCACCATCTTGGATTGTAAAAGACATTGGTTGCATATTTTGACGTTCATATTGATTCACTTATAGGGTCTTTGCATCGGAACTAAACACATTTATTCAAAAACCAGTTGTTGGCATGACACAGGTTATGTTCTTCTCATATATGTTATGATGGTATGATACTAAACCCCTAACGGGAAGGATTGTGCCTGATGTTCATATGATGAAATCATAATCTTTCAGTCAGTTTAATTGAAGTCTGGAGCTGGCATGTCAGTTAACTGCTAGTAGTCTGTTGTTATTTATGTATTATTGTCATTTTGTTTATTTTCTTTGATTACATCTTCTGACATCAGACTCGGACTTCTATTGAACTGAATTTTAATGTGCGTATTGTTATGCGTTTACTTTTCTACATTGGCTAGAGGTATAGGGGGAGGGTTGAGATCTCACAAACATGTTTAATCCCGCCGCATTTTTGCGCCTGTCCCAAGTCAGGAGCCTCTGGCCTTTGTTAGTCTTGTTTTATTTTAATTTTAGTTTCTTGTGTACAATTTGGAAATTAGTATGGTGTTCATTATCACTGACCTAGTATATATTTGTTTAGGGGCCAGTTGGAGGACGCCTCCGGGTGTGGGAATTTCTCGCTACATTGAAGACCTGTTGGTGACCTTCTGCTGTTGTTTTTTTCTATGGTCGGGTTGTTGTCTCTTTGGCACATTCCCCATTTCCATTCTCAATTTTATTGAAATAGCAGAAAACATTTGGTCTACATCTTCAATGAAATGTGCAAATTTTGAGAGAAGAAATTAATTCATTTATAACACTTATCATCTAAATGAAGAAATTACATGTGCTTTATCATATTTTTGGACTGTTATTTACAAATACAGAATATTTTTTGTTTGATTCAATCTTTTTCAACTTTGCCATATACATGATATAAGTGGAGATAACTCAGATAATGTAACTTTTATAAATTTATGTGTTATGAATTTACCTATTTTGTTTTGTAGCAATAAACAAGTCCCATGACCCTATTTTTCCTTTTTCTTTTTATTTTCAGCACATTATAAGAGCTATATCTTCTCATATTTTATCTTGAAAAATCTATTTTGTAATTTTCTTTCTATCACAAAAAATTGGGTTTATCATGTACAAATGTATAATCTATACCAAATCTGAAGCTGTAGCTTGTAGAAAAGTTCTATCAATTTTAATTTAGACCCACCCCATCTACCTTAACTGAGAAAAAAATGTATCAGCTACAAGTACCAAAATCCCACATGAATTTCAATAGCTCTGGATCACTTTACGTGCTGTACTGCCTTCGACATTGAGCAAAACTTTATTGTACTCAATATTATACGCTAAAAATGTGATAAAAAGTGTCCTGGCATGGACTTGTCGAGTCTATCTTCTGAAATTAATTGTCTGCTTGTGACTTTTGCTTTCCAATACAAGTTAATTATATTTATTTTATATCTAGAAATGGAGGAAGAGTACCATGTGTGTCACTAGGAAATTCTTATTTGGACAACAATGTTACAGGGGAGATAATTGGAATATGCTTTCAAAAAGTTGATGACGGAAAAGTAAATCCAGTTATAGACACTGATGAGTTTTTGAAGGTTGATTGGCCCTGTGCTCCAACAAAACCTGCAGTACAACATCTATATTTGGAATTAGATTACCATTCAGTACCATCTCAGAAATGGCAATTATTTGTAGATGTTATGGCAAACTTGAGAACAGCTTTACTTGTTCAGGTAATTGTCATGCATAACACAGTTAAAATGACCTTTCACAAAGTATGAGTACAGTCATCCCCAGGAACATTGTCAGTTAGGAAACTAACTGTAGATGAAGGGGGAAATGAGGCTAATACATCATCAAAAAGGAAAAATAGGACTAAGGGAGAAAAAAAACTTTCATTTTAGGTAACAGCATTTTTTCATTGATAAGTAAAGACATTCAAAATCATAGACAATTGATAGCATATCAGAAACAAAGTGAAAGTTTTGACTTTGAAGACCGATCTATTTTATTTCAAAGAAACAAGTCAACAATTTATGCAAACCAATCAAAATGATCAAATGAATTTGTTACTTCATTAAAACGTGATTAAAATTGTCTATAGTTTATGTTTGATCCATTTATTGCTTTTAAACCCTCATATTTCTTCCCAAATCTCTTGTCAAAGATTGTTTATTTGTAATTTTTTCTAAGCTGCTATTGCATTTAATGTACCCTAGGATCAGGATCAGGACTTAAGATAATAACTGCAGACGTATGCTTGGCTCAGCTGACAGAATATTAATGAGCAAAAAATATGTATTCCATATGCACTAATAGACATATAGTTAGATTCTCTTAGGTACAAGACAAGTAAACTGGGAATGATAAAAGGTGCCACGGACGGGTAAGCAGATCCTGTTTCGTTGTTTCATGCAATAAAAATCAATAAATTTGATGAATAATCTTTCAACATGTATTTTAGATGACCCCTCAAAATAATGTTGCTCCAACGACTCTTTATGATGGTTTTCACAAAGATGTGTGGCAAGGTGCTGGAAATAATATACCATACTCATCAGCCACTTTGCCGAGCAGAATTGCTGATGTTCTTCCAGTTGTAAGACAGGCTGGAGAGGTAAGGCAACAACTTTTGGGAAAAGATGGCTGCCAAGTTATCTTATGGCCTTTAAGCAAATGTTAAGGGAATTGGCTTCTCAGTTTAAAAAAAAAACTATATTTAATTTTTCAAAACACTAGCATATATTGATAGGGGATTAATAATGGAATCAAAAGAGCAAAAAAAAATATATAGGTCACCATGGTTGTTTTCTTTCGAGATATTAGCCATTGAAATTTTGGCGGGAAAATGTTTTCCCTTGACTTTTCATACATGTAGCGTTATCATTGACAAGTTTAAGTCCATGGATCAGTGATCAAGGTTAAAGTTGCGTGATTAAGTCTGTTTCTCAGATAAGGTAAGCAGTATGTCAAATATATTTGTTGTATGGAATGATTGTAAGGTGTACATGTCAGTTTGCCAGGTTTCATCTGACCTTGACCTCATTTTCATGGTGCATTGGTCAATGGCAAGTTTTTGTGTTTTGGTCTGTTTTTCTAATACTATAAACAATAGGTCAACTATATTTGGTGTACATGGAATGATTGTAAGGTGTACATGTTTGTCTGGCATATGTCATATGTCCTTGACCTCATTTTTATGGTTCATTGGTCAATGTTTAGTTTTTGTGTTTAAGTTTTTTCTTATATTTTAGGCAATAGGTCAACTATATTTGGTGTATGGAATGATTGTAAGGTGTACATGTCTGTCTGGCAGGTGTCATTTTTGTCCTTTGCCTCATTTTCATGGTTCATTGGTCAATGGTAAGTTTTTGTGTATTGGTCTGTTTTTCTAATACTATAAGCAATATGTCAACTATATTTGGTGTATGGAATGAATGTAAGGTGTACATGTCTGTCTGGCAGGTGTCATTTGTCCTTGACTTCATATTCATGGTTCATTAGTCACTGTTAAGTTTTTGTGTTTTGATCTTTCCTAAGATACTATAAGTAATAGGTCAACTATATTTAGTGTATGGAATGATTGTAAGGTGTACATGTCTGTCTGGCTTGGTTTATCTGACCAGGACCTCATTTTCATGGATCATTGATAGTTTTAAGTTTATGCATATATATATGTGATACTTGAAGTAAAACTTTATCTTTAGGACTGTCAACATAAAATCAATCAGTAAATGGTCAGTAAAGCAGGCAAGACATTTCAGCGTGTGCACTCTTCGTTGTTGAAGATATCATGTTGGATTCTTGTCTATTTATTATAGTTGGACTACAATGTGGAATACACAACCTCTTTTTCTTTATTTGAATAAAGATCATGCTAGAATATCAAGAGTATCCTTAGAATTGAAGTGTTCTCTTTAGAAACTTTTTTTTGGGGGGGTTGGGGGGGGGGGGAGTAATTGGACTTCTTAAAGACACTTGAGAAAAAAAATACTATAAAGGGGGATATATGATAAGAGCTATTGTTAGCGCCTGAAATTCAAACATAGTTATTTTGCCATTCTTTTTTAATATTATGATAAAACTATGGTTATAAAGACGGTGATAAGTACAGAAATACCATTTTACTATGAGGTCATCAACATATTCATGATATTAGAATTAACAAATTTTACCAAAAACAGTTATTATTATTAAATATTTCTGAAGCATAGTTTGATACAGTATTGTTTCTTACTGTTTTACTTGTTCATGTCTTTCTTTTATTTAATTTATTTACCATAGCAATGGCTGTTATAACAATGAATCATACTTTGAACAATAGCTAGATTAGATAATCATTCTTTGACATCATAATTAGTATCAATTTCAATTTTCCAACAAACACAGAGAGAGAAGGCGAGTTTCCATTGTTTTTCAGGACCAGAAACACAGCTCTTGTGTCGACAGATCTTGTAACATTATGATTATTAGGTCTTTCCACTTTTCTGTGGAAAGACCTATTGTTTTTCTTCTGATTATTTTTTTTTTCTTCCGCCAAATTTTGTTCTTGCGATAAACATTTGTTTCGCAATATGTCGCTTAGATATTTGGTATATGATATCGAACAGTTTCTGCGCTTTTGAAATTTACCCTGCGTAACCGAATACTTTTCTTTGTAGGAGTTATCTCCCCAAACACTGTTTTCCTTGTGTCCACAACTCCTTCGCAACTGTAAAAGATTACGACAAATTTATTTTATAAAATTGCTCGTTATATCCTTCGCATGATTTGTCCAATTTCGACCGAAGCAATATGAACGCTCCATATGAGAGTTATTTCCTTTTTTGTATTTGAAATTTTGAAATGTATTTTAAACTGGAACACCTTAAGTGATAGAGACCTAGGATCTTTTGATTTGAGGTCCTTGGTCCAAAAAAAATAAAATTAGGTCAAGGTCAAAGGTCAAGGTCATATTCTAATTTTTGAATTTGTCTTATTTTCACTCATTTTTATTAACCTTATAAGATATCGACAAATTATTTTGTATAAATTGTTAGTTGCGACATGTGGTAACTAAATAATTTTAGTTGAAAGGGTGCGTAAACAATGAATGGGAGTTTTAGCCCTATCATATCTTAAATTATGTTTAAAGTGATATAACTTATTAACCATACATATTAGAGACTAGGGTCTTTTGATTTGAAATCCTCAGTTTGTGACCTTGAAATTGAGGTCAAGGTCATAGGTTAATTTGACGTTCTAGATTTTGACCTTTGCGTTAAATTCATATCTATACATCATAAAGCCATATGAACTGACATTTTAGACTGATTTTTTATACGACCGCAAATTTTGAAAAAATTTTCGTCGTATATTGCTATCACGTTGGCGTCGGCGTCGTCGTCGGCGTCGTCGTCGTCGTCGTCGTCGTCCAGCGTCCGAATACTTTTAGTTTTCGCACTCTAACTTTAGTAAAAGTGAATGGAAATCTATGAAATTTTAACACAAGGTTTATGACCACAAAAGGAAGGTTGGTATTGATTTTGGGAGTTTTGGTCCCAACATTTTAGGAATTAGGGGCCAAAAAGGGCCCAAATAAGCATTTTCTTGGTTTTCGCACTATAACTTTAGTTTAAGTTAATAGAAACCTATGAAATTTTGACACAAGGTTTATGACCACAAAAGAACGGTTGGGATTGATTTTGGGAGTTTTGGTCTCAAGGTGTAATACCACCATTGATTTTTCCCTATTAGTCTTTGTTAAATTGGCACTTTTAAAAAAATCGTACAGTATTTACCTTTATTTCAACCAAAGAAATACTTTGCATGTGTAAAGTTCAATCCTTTCCAGTGATACAGTGAAAATTTCACACTACATTTCATTGCATATAAGAAAGTAACCACCGCCGAGGGTAGACAACCCAATTTTTACACTGTTATTTACTGGATACCTGCTTTGGTAACTATGTAACCTGAACGTTCCAAAATATTTTATAAGACCATCAAATAAAAAAAGAATGATGCTTTCAGACACCCAACATACATATTTACGACTCAGAAAAATTTAAGTGCATTGAAATGCAGGGTTAATTTTCTACAACTGTCAAATTCAAGGGAATATTTTTTTAGGCCTACTTTCGTATGCAACCGGATGTGACATACCATGAATTGGTGGTATTACACCTAAAGAACACCTAAATGTCAAATAAACTTAATGCAATTTTTTCCCCTCCAATTGCAAGTTATTTCAAGCTTAACTGTCAAGTTTTGTCTCAGTCAGAACTATAGTTTCAGAGAAAATCACTATAATGTAAGGCCATATCCTACGGCAATTTCAGTCCAATTTCTTCGAAAAATCCTAATTTCAGTGTATCATTATAAAATGCAGTGTTGACTAATATCTGATCATAAACTCATGATATATGCATTCAAACAATTAAATAGAATACAAAAGACAACTTTAAGATGATAAACAATTTTATTGCACCTTTTAGAGTTCATTTGAAGGTCTGTTTTGGTCTGTTTTGGTCCATTTTCCCTCCTTCCTTCCTTTTTCATCAAAACTTGATATCTTTTGTCTAAAAAATAAAACAAATGTGATTATTTTCCCACAAAAGTGAAATAAATGTAAAGTTAAATCAATAATTAAAGTGTTTTAGCTGAAAGAACTGTCTCTATAAATGTTAACAGTCTACACAGAAGTTTCTATAAGCCCTTATGTGTAACTTGAGTTTTTGGTCTGTTCCCCTAGTGTGAGAAATAACGGTTCCCTTTCAGTCAATCATTTATTGCTACTGGTATCAAAGTCTTTTTATTTACTCATAACAGTATATTTCTAATAGATTTACACAAAAAGTCCACTTTCTTGTATTTTACATTAGAAAATGGGGAGAAAGAGTAATAAAAAAATACCTCAAAATGTTTTTAAAAAGGGTTATGTCCCTTGGAATGCTGGTACAAAAAATAATTGGTAAGAATTATAAAGTTTAAGTATGTGAGACTGGATTCTGATGTGTATAAATCCAGGACAAATAAGTGTTTAGATGAGTTATTGTCTGTGCAAAATGTAGACGGCACAATGGCAAATTGTAAACTTTTGCGGCCAAAACAAAAAAAAACATGATGATAGTTGATACATACTTTAATGCTGAAGTGTCATCTGCAGACCAATTCACATATAAGATTTTTCAACAGAATGCTCTTCAGAACATGGTTAACACTGAAATAAAAAATTCACATGTTGTATAAACAAAACAAAAACTGTAAGGGTAATTTAAAATTTAACACAGTAATCTAAATACAGCTTTGTCTGTCCACCCATTTGACTAAGAAAACACCCGTAAACCCCCATTTCAATGTAATTTTACCTCAAACGTACTTTCTGTGTCTAAATCCATTCCGAAAAGTCCATGTTTACAATGTATGAACTGGTTTATTAATAACTTTTAAAAATGAAAGTACAATAGGGTCACGAGTGCACATTCTGTTTCCCTAAATAGGTGTAATACCACCATTGATTTTTCCCTATTAGTCTTTGTTAAATTGGCACTTTTAAAAAAATCGTACAGTATTTACCTTTATTTCAACCAAAGAAATACTTTGCATGTGTAAAGTTCAATCCTTTCCAGTGATACAGTGAAAATTTCACACTACATTTCATTGCATATAAGAAAGTAACCACCGCCGAGGGTAGACAACCCAATTTTTACACTGTTATTTACTGGTTACCTGCTTTGGTAACTATGTAACCTGAACGTTCCAAAATATTTTATAAGACCATCAAATAAAAAAAGAATGATGCTTTCAGACACCCAACATACATATTTACGACTCAGAAAAATTTAAGTGCATTGAAATGCAGGGTTAATTTTCTACAACTGTCAAATTCAAGGGAATATTTTTTTAGGCCTACTTTCGTATGCAACCGGATGTGACATACCATGAATTGGTGGTATTACACCTCAACAGTTTAGGAATTAGGGGCCAAAAAAGGGCCCAAATAAGCATTATTCTTGGTTTTCGCACAATAACATTAGTTTAAGTAAATAGAAATCAATGAAATTTAAACACAATGTTAATGACTACAAAAGGAAGGTTGGTATTGATTTTAGGAGTTTAGGTCACAACAGTTTAGGAATTAGGGGCCAAAAAGGGACCCAAATAAGCATTTTTCTTGGTTTTCGCACCATAACGTTAGTATAAGTAAATAGAAATCTATGAAATTTAAACACAAGGTTTATGACCATAAAAGAAAGGTTGGGTTTGATTTTGGGAGTTTTGGTCCCAACATAATAAGGGGCCCAAAGGGTCCAAAATTAAACTTTTGTTTGATTTCATCAAAATTGAATAATTGGGGTTCTTTGATATGCTGAATCTAACTGTCATGACTGTGTATGTAGATTCTTAACTTTTGGTCCCGTTTTCAAATTGGTCTACATTAAGGTCCAAAGGGTCCAAAATTAAACTTAGTTTGATTTTGACAAAAAATGAATCAGTAAGGTTCTTTGATATGCTGAATCTAAAAATGTACTGAGAGTCTTGATTATTGGCCCAGTTTTCAAGTTGGTCCAAATCGGGGTCCAACATTAAACTTTGTTTGATTTCATCAAAAATTGAATAAATGGGGTTCTTTGATATACCAAATCTAACTGTGTATGTATATTCTTCATTTTTGGTCCTGTTTTCAAATTGGTCTACACTAAAGTCCAAAGGGTCCAAAATTAAACTTAGTCTGATTTTAACAAAAATAGAAATCTTGGGGTTCTTTGATATGCTGAATCCAAAAATGTACTTAGATTTTTTATTATGAGCCCAGTTTTCAAGTTGGTCCAAATCAGGATCTAAAATTATTATATTAAGTATTGTGCAATAGCAAGTCTTTTCAATTGCACAGTATTGCGCAATGGCAAGAAATATCTAATTGCACAATATTGTGAAGTAGCAAATTTTTTTTTAATTAGAGTTATCTTTCTTTGTCCAGAATAGTAAGCAAGAAATATCTAATTGCAAAATATTGTGCAATAGCAAGATTTTTTTTAATTGAAGTTATCTTTCTTTGTCCAGAATCAACTTAAATCTTTGTTATATACAATATACAATGTATATTCACTTTTTACTACCAACTGATAAATTAAAATAATCTTTACCATTCAGTGATAACAAGCAGTTTTTTTACATCTTAATATTTTATGATGTATTTAAATGAGTAGTTATTGTTGCAAACTCCATTAGAAATTTTAATTGAGATTAGTTTTGGAATAAGGGAAAGGGGGATGTGATTAAAAAAATTGGGTTCAATTTTTCTCATTTGAAATTTCATAAATAAAAAAGAAAATTTCTTCAAACATTTTTTTGAGAGGATTAATATTCAACAGCATAGTGAATTGCTCTAAGAGAAAACAAAAATTTTAAGTTCATTAGAACACATTCATTCTGTGTCAGAAACCTATGCTATGTCAACTATTTAATCACAATCCAAATTTAGAGCTGAATCCAGCTTGAATGTTGTGTCCATACTTGCCCCAACCGTTCAGGGTTCAACCTCTGCGGTCGTATAAAGCTACGCCCTGCGGAGCATCTGGTTATATTTTAATATCAAAATAGATATTAACTGGTGGAAAGACCTTCAATTGTTCTCTGAACAATTGGTTTTTGATTATACATGTTATGATAAATAAGATCTATCTGAATAAAATTTTTAGTTTTTTGGATTACTGCACTTTATTTCTTTCAAGCCTAAACTTGGTAAAAATCCAGAAGATTTGGAAAATTTCATCAAATCTGTATCAGAGTAATATAAAAATAAGGAGATGTGGTAGGATTGCCAATGAGACAACTATCAACCAGAGTTCAAATGATGCAGAGTAATTATAGGTCACCCTACAGCCTTCAACAATGAGAAAGACCCGTACCATATAGCCAGCTTTAAAAGGCCCGACATGAAAAACGTGAAACAATTCAATAGAGAAAACTAACTGCCTATTTTATACAAAACAATTTACGAAAAACATATATGACAGACATGAATCAACAACAACTGAATTACAGGCTCCTGACTTGGGACAGGCACACAAAGGAACATATTTGTAAGTGCTCAATCCTCCTCCTAAATTAGGACAGTGATGTTACAGCACAATGACATAAGAACAAAATATAAAAGTCAGTTGCAAATGGCTTAACTCAGTAAATGGGTACGAAGCACAAATACACCAACTATCAAAAAAACAATAAACACTTAGCACTGATATAGAGGCATATTTTTGGTAAAAATTCAAATGTAAATTTGGAAACGTGAGACAAAATTTGTTCAATTTCAGTTTGTTGCTAATTCATCAACTTAAAACACTTTTCATCCTGAAATAATGGACATGATAATGATGATATTTTGAGTCAAATAAGGCCGTTACCTTACTTGCCCCCAGTCAAAGCCAAACAAACTAAATTGACATTTTTTTTTTTTGTGGGAGACCATATGTATGTTGACATATATATATATATATATACATGTAGATGTTTTTTTTTGTTTTGTGATCAAAGTATTTGTATTTTTATACATGTTTTTAAATTCTTCTAGAAAACACCAAACTTCTAATAATAATTTCTAATGCCAACAGTAATTTTGTCTTTTAAACATGTAAAATTTGTATTTCTTTTCTTTCCCTTTCTCTCATATAGGTCATATAGAATGTATAACTAGTATAAATAGTTGCTACCATCTCATAAGAAGTTTGTTTCTGACTCTGTTCATTGTTTTTAGTTATATTTTGATTAATTTTTATACGAATGCAAAAAAAACTTTGGTTTAAGTGAATGGATCTCTATGAAATTTTACCAGAAGTTTCAATACCACAAAAGGAAGGTTGGGATTGATTTGGGGGGTCATGGTACCAACAGTTTAGGAATAAAGGGCCAAAAACAAGCATTTTTCTAAATTCAAGACAATAACTTGTGTGTGAGTGTATCGATCTCTCTGAAATTGTACTACAAGGTTCCACACCACAAAGGGAAAGCTGGGATTTAGTTTGGGGGTAATTACTCAAAGGGAAGGGGAGGGGGTCAAAAAGTTTGGGGGGATTTTTTTTCAAATTTAATTAAGGGGGTTCATATTTTTTTCTTCAAAATTTTGAATATTTTTTTTAATACTAAAATTGATATAAAAAAGAGACAATTTTGGGTCCCTATTGTTTATTTTCATTTTTTCTATGGCAATGTTCAACTTTGTTCCTTCTTACAGGGTGTTTATTCAGATTCTTTCCCATTTTGTTTCCCTGTTCCTTTGATAGCGTACAATCTGGTATTGATTTTGATTATTGTTGAAGGCTGTATACATGGTGACCTGTAGTTGTTTACTTCGGATCTTCCATGTCCTTTGATAGCGTACAATCTGGTATTGATTTTGATTATTGTTGAAGGCTGTATACATGGTGACCTGTAGTTGTTTACTTCAGATCTTCCATGTCCTTTGATAGCGTACAATCTGGTATTGATTTTGATTATTGTTGAAGGCTGTATACATGGTGACCTGTAGTTGTTTACTTCGGATCTTCCATGTCCTTTGATAGCGTACAATCTGGTATTGATTTTGATTATTGTTGAAGGCTGTATACATGGTGACCTGTAGTTGTTTACTTCGGATCTTCCATGTCCTTTGATAGCGTACAATCTGGTATTGATTTTGATTATTGTTGAAGGCTGTATACATGGTGACCTGTAGTTGTTTACTTCGGATCTTCCATGTCCTTTGATAGCGTACAATCTGGTATTGATTTTGATTATTGTTGAAGGCTGTATACATTGTGACCTGTAGTTGTTTACTTCGGATCTTCCATGTCCTTTGGGGTTTGGTGGATGGTTGTCTGATTGACAGTCATACAAAATGTTGGGTTTATATTTGCACCCGTTAGACAGCGTTAACTTGACCTTAACCTCTTTTAAATTTTTCTTGATATGGTCATTTTTCAGAAAGTATAAGTAAACAGTCAGTTATGTTTGCTTTATTGAATGATTGTAAGGTGCAGGTGTCCATCTGACAGGCATCATCCTACCTTATATTATAATTATAAGATGCACTTGTCTGTCTGGCAGGGTTAATAAGACCTTGACCTCATATTATGGTTTCTTGCTCAATGTTAAGTCTCGTGATTAGGTCAGTTCTCAGATACTATATAGTTATATAGATTAACAATATTTGGTATATAGAACAATGCAAGGTGTACATGTATTGTTTGTCTGACCTTGACATAATTTTCATGGATCATTGATCATTTTCTAAGTAGTAAGACCTTAATTTTAAGGCTTTCAAAATCAGTAAAGCAGGTGAGACATTTCAGTATGTATGCTCTTGTTTGAGATCTCAACCTTCCCCCTTCTGATCATGATCAATTGACTTATAAAAGGTGCATAAAAATATGTACAATAAAAATCATTACATACACTGAACTGTATAATGGTATGATAGATAACAAAAACACAAGTAGAAACAAAATAGTAACTAACATTATACCTATTTCAGAGAATGATTGCAGTTACTTCAAACAAGTTTGAAGTACTTATAATTTGTGTAATGAACTCGTGCTGTGCTACTTACTGACAGTATCCATTTTTTTTTATATTAAAACTTGTTATAATAATCATTTTTCAGATTAATACATTGGATATTCAGACCATACTTCATGCTATGCTGGAAGGGTTTCATTCAATGGGAGAACTAATGATGAAATTCTTTATAGATAATATTTTAAATGTAACAGTTTTTGGGGAGACTGACAATTTTACAGTTATACCACCATCAAATCCTTCATTTAACAGCTCAATAGAAAATGGAGTCCTTCACTGCTTAGTTTATGGTTGTCATGAGGATCAGCTGGAATATGAAGAGTTAAAACATCAAAATGGTCAAGTTCGAGGTAGAGTACCGTTACGTCAGAACATTTTGCATCCTAAAGCTAATGGTTTTAGATCCAGATCGAGGTCACGTTCTCCGTCACCTGCAGGGAACAATATCTTGTCAGACATTGAAAACACAAAAAATCTTGATCCAAATACAGATACTGACATGTCTCTTTTGCTTGAAAATCCAGGCAACTTCCTTGTTAAGCCTTATTTATTACACAAGTACTTTGAGCCACATAAACCACATCTTGTTCTGTTAAAAGATACCATTGAGGAAAGGCAAGTAAAAATTGTAGTGGAAATATCATCCTACAATAAATATGGAACACATGTATTGTTTGCTACACATTTGAAGCGATCTACTGAGCAGTGTTTTCAGCAGTGTATGGCAGGTTTATCCTTTAACCAGGAAGAAATAGCAGGACTTGTTGTAGTGCCTGATGGAATGAAACTCATGGTTGTTAATAAAGTTGAAAATGAAAATAATACTTTTTCTTATATAGTTAAAGAAACAGACCTTGTCAAATGGAATGAAAAATATGAACTTTTTTGTATAATGCAGAAATTGATCGATTGTAGCTTTTAAATATAAGAAAAGAAAAATAAAGGAATGTTAACAGTATTTAGGTTTAACTTTAACTTGTATTCTAAATATCAATTTTTAGACATTAATCATGTTAATGGAAATTATCATATTTTTGTTTAATTTTGTATCGAAAGTCATCATTAACATAAATGAATTATTTTTTTTAGCTCACCTGGCCCGAAGGGCCAAGTGAGCTTTTCTCATCACTTGGCGTCCGTCGTCCGTCGTCGTCCGTCGTCCGTCGTCCGTCGTCGTCGTCGTCCGTCGTCGTTAACTTTTACAAAAATCTTCTCCTCTGAAACTACTGGGCCAAATCAAACCAAACTTGGCCACAATCATCATTGGGGTATCTAGTTTAAAAAATGTGTGGCGTGACCCGGTCAACCAACCAAGATGGCCGCCACGGCTAAAAATAGAACATAGGGGTAAAATGCAGTTTTTGGCTTATAACTCAAAAACCAAAGCATTTAGAGCAAATCTGACACGGAGTAAAAATGTTTATCAGGTCAAGATCTATCTGCCCTGAAATTTTCAGATGAATCGGTCAATCGGTTGTTGGGTTGCTGCCCCTGAATTGGTAATTTTGCGGAAATTTTGCTGTTTTTGGTTATTATCTTGAATATTATTATAGATAGAGATAAACTGTAAGCAGCAATAATGTTCAGCAAAGTAAGATCTACATATAAGTCAACATGACCAAAATGGTCAGTTGACCCGTTTAGGAGTTATTGCCCTTTATAGTCAATTTTTAACCATTTTTCGTTAATTAAAGTAATCTTTTACAAAAATCTTCTCCTCTGAAACTATTGGGCCAAATTAATCCAAACTTGGCCACAATCATCTTTGGGGTATCTAGTTTAAAAAATGTGTGGCGTGACCTGGTCAACCAACCAAGATGGCCGCCACGGCTAAAAATAGAACAAAGGGGTAAAATGCAGTTTTGGGCTTATAACTCAAAAACTAAAGCATTTTGAGGAAATCTGACGGGATAAAAATGTTAATCAGGTCAAGATCTATCTGCCCTGAAATTTTCAGATGAATCAGTCAATCGGTTGATGGGTTGCTGCCCCTGAATTGGTAATTTTGAGGAAATTTTGCTGTTTTTGGTTATTATCTTGAATATTATTATAGATAGAGATAAACTGTAAACAGCAATAATATTCAGCAAAGTAAGATCTACAAATAAGTCAACATGACTAAAATGGTCAGTTGACCCGTTTAGGAGTTATTGCCCTTTATAGTCAATTTTAACCATTTTTCATAAATTAAATTAATCTTTTACAAAAATCTTCTCCTCTGAAACTACTGGGCCAAATTAATCCAAACTTGGCCACAATCATCTTTGGGGTATCTAGTTTAAAAAATGTGTGGCGTGACCTGGTCAACCAACCAAGATGGCCGCCACCGCTAAAAATAGAACATAGGGGTAAAATGCAGTTTTTGGCTTATAACTCAAAAACCAAAGCATTTTGAGGAAATCTGACATGGGATAAAAATGTTTATCAGGTCAAGATCTATCTGCCCTGAAATTTTCAGATGAATCGGTCAATCGGTTGTTGGGTTGCTGCCCCTGAATTGGTAATTTTGAGGAAATTTTGCTGTTTTTGGTTATTATCTTGAATATTATTATAGATAGAGATAAATTGTAAACAGCAAAAATGTTCAGCAAAGTAAGATCTACAAATAAGTCAACATGACCAAAATGGTCAGTTGACCCCTTTAGGAGTTATTGCCCTTTATAGTCAATCTTTAACCATTTTTCATAAATCTAAGTAATCTTTTACAAAATCTCCACTGAAACTACTAGGCCACAATCATCTTTGGGGTATCTAGTTTGAAAAATGTGTCCGATGACCTGGCCATTCAACCAAGATGGCCGCCACGGCTTAAAATAGAACATAGGGGTAAAATGCAGTTTTTGGCTTATAACTATGAATTCAACGCATCTAGAGCAAATCTGACAAGAAGTTAAATTGTTAATCAAGTCAATATCTATCTGCCCTGAATTTTTCAGATGAATTGGACAACTGGTTGTTGGGTTGCTGCCCTCCAATTGGTAATTTTTAAAGAAATTTTGCCGTTTTTGGTTATCTTGAATACTATTATCGATAGCGATAAACTGTAAACAGCAATAATGTTCAGCAAAGTAAGATCTACAAATAAGTCAACATGACCTAAATGGTCAATTGACCCCTTAAGGAGTTATTGCCCTTTATAGTCAATTTTTGGGGAAGACGGCTTCAAGCCGTCAATCCCCTATGGGGTTGACCATAGTGACATTCCCTCACATCATTCATTTTGTTTTTATAGTGTGGAAAACCCCCCAACAAATCTTACTAAGATTGAAGAGAAGGAGACCCAGAAATGAATAGTTTGACTTTAAACACTTTTTTACACATTTCCCTTCTGTTTCTCACGAAATTATCGTATCTTGAGCTCTCCTTTACACTGTTTATGTTTCTTTTACAATCCGGAAAAATCAGTATGACGAGATATTCTAAATATATCCAACCTACATTGTATTTTATAGTGACGTCATTCTTGGAATGCCACACTACGCAGAAGCAGGGATATCCTTCACTGGTTATTTAAATCATTCTCCGAGATCGTGCACTAATTACACATAGGTATTTGTTAAATTTAAACATAATAATGTTTGCTGTAGATGATTCAAACATCAACATGCAATACTTTAATTTGTAGGTGAACAACTTTCAAAGTAAACAAAGATCGTGGGGATACATGATATAGGGGAAAGAAACGATTTCATTAATTTTTTTCTGTAAAAAATTCTGTTTTGAGAATCTTCCTCCAATTCAGGAGCACCTAAATTGTTGTGTAATTATCCACTAAAATAAAAGTTAATGTATCTAAACACTTAAAGTGTGACATTTTATTGGATTAGTAGTCTTCCATTAAAACTAAATTTTTGTGTACCAACATAATCATTGTAATGATAAAAATTTTTTTTTTTTAAAATGTTGCATTTTGTAGTTTAAACCTATTTATTCATGAAATTTACAAATATTTCAAATTTAGGAGTTGGGAACAAGCTTCACACAGTTTACCTCAATCATATTGTTTTTTTATTAGTACCTGTTTCCCTGTGATGAGAGTTGTAACTGGGAACTTTATCAATGGAAAGTTAAAACTGAATAGATTTTTCAGTCCAAACTTTCTTAAGAAAAAAATTTAAAATCTAAGAGTACTGTCACAAAAAATGGAAAATGGCCCTAGCCTGCAGCTCAGTGGTACACAATTAAGATTTCAAAAAATATTGTAGTTGTGAAATGACAGAATTCAGTTGAAATTTAGATAATTAACTATCAACTTTAATCATATGTTTAGATTTAGAAGTTGCAGATCTCTTCCATTGGTCCAAATTGAATCCTAAACTAAGGAAACAAAATTACATTAAACAACAATTGATTTCAATATCGTCAACCTTTCTACATGTTCTAGCTGTTCTTTTTTTTATTCTTTATATGAAGACTATCAAAAGATACCCCCCCTTTTCCAAAAAAAATAATTAAATAGAAACAAGTGCCGTCTTTCCCCTCAGAGCTATTCAGCTCTTTGATTAACAATTTTCATTAATTTGGTAAATATATGTAAATTTTTACCAAATATAGTTCTCTGTTACTAATGGGCAAAGCTCATTATAGATATAATTGTAAGAAGCAAAATCGTTCAGTAAAGTAAGAACTTCAAACACATCACCATCACCAAAATACAATTTTGTCATGAATCCATTTGTGTCCTTTGTTTAATATGCACATAGACCAAGGTGAGCGACACAGGCTCTTTAGAGCCTCTAGTTATCTGAAAGACAATATTTAAAATACTTCCAATAAAATTTTGGTTCTGGTTAAGAATGTCCTTATAATTACTCAAAATTTGCCAAAATTGAAGTGTTTAACCATATATAAGGGAGAAATTCAAAGTAAATGAGGCACAGCATATTTGGCCAATTAGCTTAATTTACAGACAGTCTGAATGATTTGAGGCACACCATAGCATGTGTTGTGATATTCTGCACTTGTATACCAAAAATCTAAAGAGATATCTTTCAAAATAATGAATTGGTTCCCGAAGATGATGCTTAAAACGTCAGGAGTGCAACACCTTTTTATACGACCGCAAAATTTGAAAAAATTTTCGTCGTATATTGCTATCACGTCGGCGTCGTCGGCGTCGTCCGAATACTTTTAGTTTTCGCACTCTAACTTTAGTAAAAGTGAATGGAAATCTATGAAATTTTAACACAAGGTTTATGACCACAAAAGGAAGGTTGGTATTGATTTTGGGAGTTTTGGTTCTAACATTTTAGGAATTAGGGGCCAAAAAGGGCCCAAATAAGCATTTTCTTGGTTTTCGCACTATAACTTTAGTTTAAGTTAATAGAAATCTATGAAATTTTGACACAAGGTTTATGACCACAAAAGAACGGTTGGGATTGATTTTGGGAGTTTTGGTTTCAACAGTTTAGGAATTAGGGGCCAAAAAAGGGCCCAAATAAGCATTATTCTTGGTTTTCGCACAATAACTTTAGTTTAAGTAAATAGAAATCAATGAAATTTAAACACAATGTTAATGACTACAAAAGGAAGGTTGGTATTGATTTTGGGAGTTTAGGTCCCAACAGTTTAGGAATTAGGGGCCAAAAAGGGACCCAAATAAGCATTTTTCTTGGTTTTCGCACCATAACGTTAGTATAAGTAAATAGAAATCTATGAAATTTAGACACAAGGTTTATGACCATAAAAGGAAGGTTGGTATTGATTTTGGGAGTTTTGGTCCCAACAGAATAAGGGGCCCAAAGGGTCCAAAATTAAACTTTGTTTGATTTCATCAAAATTGAATAATTGGGGTTCTTTGATATGCCGAATCTAACTGTCATGACTGTGTATGTAGATTCTTAACTTTTGGTCTTTTCTCAAATTGGTCTACATTAAGGTCCAAAGGGTCCAAAATTAAACTTAGTTTGATTTTGACAAAAAATCAATCAGTTAGGTTCTTTGATATGCTGAATCTAAAAATGTACTTAGATTCTTGATTATTGGCCCAGTTTTCAAGTTGGTCCAAATCAGGGTCCAAAATTAAACTTTGTTTGATTTCATCAAAAATTGAATAAATGGGGTTCTTTGATATACAAAATCTAACTGTGTATGTAGATTCTTCATTTTTGATCCTGTTTTCAAATTGGTCTACACTAAAGTCCAAAGGGTCCAAAATTAAACTTAGTCTGATTTTAACAAAAATTGAAATCTTGGGGTTCTTTGATATGCTGAATCCAAAAATGTACTTAGATTTTTTTATTATGGGCCCAGTTTTCAAGTTGGTCCAAATCAGGATCTAAAATTATTATATTAAGTATTGTGCAATAGCAAGTCTTTTCAATTGCACAGTATTGCGCAATGGCAAGAAATATCTAATTGCACAATATTGTGAAATAGCTAATTTTTTTTTAATTAGAGTTATCTTTCTTTGTCCAGAATAGTAAGCAAGAAATATCTAATTGCAAAATATTGTGCAATAGCAAGATTTTTTTTTAATTGGAGTTATCTTTCTTTGTCCAGAATCAACTTAAATCTTTGTTATATACAATATACATTGTATATTCACTTTTTACTACCAACTGATAAATTAAAATAATCTTTACCATTCAGTGATAACAAGCAGTTTTTTTACATCTTATTTCCTTATCTTATCTAAAATGTTTTTAGATAATGTATTTTGGACATTTGCCAGACATGACTATGATGTCATTTTCTATTTTTATTTGCCCATTACTTTATGTAAATAACTTCATTGGAAATTTGCCAATATAAAATGTTGCTGATGAAGTTTTTTTTATTGTTTTATACAATAAACAATGTATATTCACTTTTACTACCAACCAATCTTTACCATTCAGTGATAACAAGCACTTTATTTTACATTTTAATATTATATGATGTATTTAAAAGAGTAGTTATTGTTGCAAACTTCATTAGAAATTTGAATTGATATCAGTTTTGGAAAAAAGGAAACGGGGATGTGAAAAAAGGGGGGGGGGGGGTTAAATTTTTCTCATTTCAGATTTCATAAATAAAAAGAAAATTTCTTCAAACATTTTTTTGAGAGGATTAATATTCAACAGCATAGTGAATTGCTAAAAGGCAAAAACAAACTTTTAAGTTCATTAGACCACATTCATTCTGTGTCAGAAACCTATGCTGTGTCAACTATTTAATTTTAGATTTAAAAAGTTTGAAGAAGAAATCTTTAATTGTAAAAAATGTAAAATCTTGACATTTGTTTTGTGTAAAAAAAAACCATGTAATGTCAAAAATTTGATCACAATCCAAATTCAGAGCTGTATCACGCTAGAATGTTTTGTCCATACTTGCCCCAACTGTTCAGGGTTCGACCTCTGCTGTCGTATAAAGCTGCGCCCTGCGGAGCACCTGGTTGTGACATAAAAAAGAGACTTTTTCAAAGTCTTGCCGTTTAAAATAAAAAGATTTATATCAAAAAGCAGCTGTTGTGTCAAAAACTTCAATGTATATATATACCTTTAATTTCCAATAATGATTAAACATTTGAGGCGTAGGATGTCACTTTTTTCTCAATTAAAAAAAGGTGTAGTACCCTGTCAGGAGTGCAACACACAAAATGACCAATTTGTATAGAATTGTGTATTTTTAATTCAAGGACGGCAATGTATGTATAAAAGACATTTAAACTTTTAAAACAATATCTCATCTGTCCAATCAAACAAATATTTCAATGCTGGAACTCACATCCAATTTGTGAGAGCCAATTTTATGAGCACACCCTACATGGTCAGGAGTGCAACATGTTGACTTTTGACAGTTACCAGTCAAAAATAATCACTTCAATATAAACTTTTGCTTTATTTTTCTGGAGAAGCAGTATATGAGACTAGATTCCTGTAAAAAAGATGACAGAAAAAGATTTTATTTTCCAATAGGGCTAACTAATTCTATGTCAGGAGTGCAACACTTTTATAATACAATTATTTAGCTTTGATACTTTTATATGTAAATCATTGTCAATGCATTAATTTTTACCATTCATACCATTAGTAGAGGTGTTTAAGGAAACAATAAAGTATTTTGTTATTGATTTATTTATATGATTAAGTTTTCAAATTGAAAATTAGAAGAAATCATATTGTATTACATGATTTCTGGTATTTTTCATTATATTTTTTGTTTCTCATTTCTTAAAGGTAAACATTACTTTGTGAATGCATCCTTGAAAAGAATTATGAATGCAAAACACAATCTTTTATAGTTTTAGTCCATTTTATAATTGTTCTACATTAACAGTGTCAGGAGTGCAACAGAAATAGGTGAAATGAAGGTACGTTTCTATAAATATGTATGGATAAAAGCAAATTTAATAGATCATATACCGGTATGTTTGCTTTGAGAATATTAATCATTTGAAATAAAATATATTTTTAAGGATCAGAACCAATTAGTGATCTACTTCAACTACTTTTTGAAAACAAAATTGAAGATAATTTGAGATATTTTGGCAATTTTTTACATTTTTTATTAGAAAAATTACAAAATTGTAGCCAATAAATGAAGAAAAATTTCTTAACTATGATTGTTTTAATGTTAGATTCATTGTTCTTTAGTTGATTGAATGCATTTTTCTTAAACATCAACTTATTCTTCTATATTTCATATATTTTCTTTCAACTGTTGTATTTGGTAAGTGTCAGGAGTGCAACAAAATCTGGAAAACAGAATGTTCATATACCATTTTTATTTTTTTTGGTATTTGAATAAATGTTTTTGGCAGTTTGCCTTCTAAAAGGATTACTCTTACATGGAAAGTAATATATCTTCATTTTTCTTATCATTTGTTCTCAATATAAAAACTTTTTGAACCAGCCTCATAAAAAGTGAGGGGAAAATGAAAAAAAAAATTAATAATAAATAAAAAGAATATAAAACAAACTATTTATGCCTGAACATAATAACTATAGTCCAGTGATTAATTTCACTGTAAAAAACTGTCAATTTCTGTTATGAATTTTTTTCGAAAGATATTATGCAATGTGTTCATGTTATAGTTTTTTAGCTTACCTGGCCCAAAGGGCCAAGTGAGCTTTTCTCATCACTTGGCGTCCGTCGTCGTCGTTAACTTTTACAAAAATATTTTCCTCTGAAACTACTGGGCCAAATTTAACCAAACTTGGCCACAATCATCATTGTGGTATCTAGTTTAAAAAATATGTGGCGTGACCTGGCCAACCAACCAAGATGGCCGCCACGGCTAAAAATAGAACATAGGGGTAAAATGCAGTTTTTGGCTTATAACTCAAAAACCAAAGCATTTAGAGCAAATTTGACAGGGGTAAAATTGTTTATCAGGTCAAGATCTATCTGCCCTGAAATTTTCAGATGAATCGGACAACCCGTTGTTGGGTTGCTGCCCCTAAATTGGTAATTTTAAGGAAATTTCGCTGTTTTTATACGACCGCAAAAATTTTAATTTTTCGTCGTATATTGCTATCACGTTGGCGTCGTCGTCATCCGAATACTTTTAGTTTTCACACTCTAACTTTAGTAAAAGTGAATAGAAATCTATGAAATTTTAACACAAGGTTTATGACCACAAAAGGAAGGTTGGGATTGATTTTGGGAGTTTTGGTCTTAACATTTTAGGAATTAGGGGCCAAAAAGGGCCCAAATAAGCATTTTCTTGGTTTTCGCACTATAACTTTAGTTTGAGTAAATTGAAATCTATGAAATTTTGACACAAGGTTTATGACCACAAAAGGAAGGTTGGGATTGATTTTGGGAGTTTTGTTTTCAACAGTTTAGGAATTAGGGGCCAAAAATGGGCCCAAATAAGCATTATTCTTGGTTTTCGTACAATAACTTTAGTATAAGTAAATAGAAATCAATGAAATTTAAACACAAGGTTTATGAACACAAAAGGAAGGTTGAGATTGATTTTGGGAGTTTTGGTCCCAACAGTTTAGGAATTAGGGGTCAAAAAGGGGCCCAAATAAGCATTATTCATGGTTTTCGCACCATAACTTTAGTATAAGTAAATAGAAATCTATGAAATTTAAACACAAGGTATATGACCATAAAAGGAAGGTTGGGTTTGATTTTGGGAGGTTTGGTCCCAACAGTTTAGGAATAAGGGGCCCAAAGGGTCCAAAATTGAACTTTGTTTGATTTCATCAAAAATTGAATAATTGGGGTTCTTTGATATGCCGAATCTAACTGTGTATGAAGATTCTTAATTTTTGGTCCCGTTTTCAAATTGGTCTACATTAAGGTCCAAAGGGTCCAAAATTAAACTCAGTTTGATTTTAACAAAAATTGAATCCTTGGGGTTCTTTGATATGCTGAATCTAAAAATGTACTTAGATTTTTGATTATTGGCCCAGTTTTCAAGTGGGTCCAAATCGGGGTCCAAAATTAAACTTTGTTTGATTTCATCAAAAAGTGAATAATTGAGGTTCTTTGATATGCCAAATCTAACTGTGTATGTAGATTCTTAATTTTTGGTCCCGTTTTCAAATTGGTCTACATTAAAGTCCAAAGGGTCCAAAATTGAACTAAGTTTGATTTTAACAAAAATTGAATTCTTGGGCTTTTCTGATATGCTGAATCTAAACATATACTTAGATTTTTTATTATGGGCCCAGTTTTTAAGTTGGTTCAAATCAGGATCCAAAATTATTATATTAAGTATTGTGCAATAGCAAGAAATTTTCAATTGCACAGTATTCAGCAATAGCAAGACATCTTCAATTGCACAGTATTGTGCAATAGCAAGCAATTTTCAATTGCACAGTATTGCGCAATAGCAAGAAATCTTCAATTGCACAGTATTGTGCAATAGCAAATATTTTCAATTGCACAGTATTGCGCAATAGCAAGAAATATCTAATTGCACAATATTGTGCAATAGCAAGAAATTTTCAATTGGAGTTATCTTTCTTTGTCCAGAATAGTAGTTGAATCAACTTAAATCATTGTTTTATTCAATATACAATGTATATTCACTTTTACTACCAACTGATAAATTAAAACAATCTTTACCATTCAGTGATAACAAGCACTTTATTTTACATTTTAATATTTTATGATGTATTTAAATGAGTAGTTATTGTTGCAAACTCCATTAGGAATTTGAATTGAGATCAGTTTAGGAAAAAGGGAAAGGGGGATGTTAAAAAAAAATGGGTTGGGGGGTTAATTTTTTTTTATATTTTATGATGTATTTAAATGAGTAGTTATCTGTTGCAAACTCCATAAGAAATTTGAATTGAGATCAGTTTTGGAAAAAGGGAAAGGGGGATGTGAAAAAAAAATGGGAGGGGGGGGGGGTAAATTTTTCTCATTTGAGATTTCATAAATAAAAAGAAAATTTCTTCAAACATTTTTTGAGAGGATTAATTTTCAACAGCATAGTGAATTGCTCAAAGACAAAAAAAATATTTTAAGTTCATTAGACCACATTCATTCTGTGTCGGAAACCTATGCTGTGTCAACTATTTAATCACAATCCAAATTTAGAGCTGAATTCAGCTTGAATGTTGTGTCCATACTTGCCCCAACCGTTCAGGGTTCAACCTCTGCGGTCGTATAAAGCTGCGCCCTGTGGAGCATCTGGTTGGTTATTATTGTCGAGCCTGCGATTTTTGTCGCAGAAAGCTCGACATAGGGATAGTGATCCGGCGGCGGCTACGGCGGCGGCGGTGTTAGCTAACTTCTTAAAAGCTTTATATTTTAGAAGGTGAAAGACCTGGATGCTTCATACTTTGTATATAGATGCCTCATGTTACGAAGTTTCCGTCAGTCACATGTCCAATGTCCTTGACCTCATTTTCATGGTTCAGTGACCACTTGAAAAAAAAGTTCAGAATTTTTGTAATGTTGAATTCTCTCTTATTATAAGTAATAGGATAGCTATATTTGGTATGTGCGTACCTTGCAAGGTCCTCATGCCCGTCAGACAGTTTTCACTTGACCTCGACCTCGTTTCATGGATCAGTGAACAAGGTTAAGTTTTGGTGGTCAAGTCCATATCTTAGATACTATAAGCAATAGGGCTAGTATATTTGGTGTATGGAAGGATTGTAAGTTGTACATGTCCAACTGGCAGGTGTCATCTGACCTTGACCTCATTTTCATGGTTCAGTGGTTATAGTTAAGTTTTTGTGTTTTGGTCTGTTTTTCTCATACTTTATGCAATAGGTCTACTATATTTGTTGTATGGAATGATTGTAAGGTGTACATGTCTAGCGGGCAAGTGTCATCTGACCTTGACCTCATTTTCATGGTTCAGTGGTTATATTTAAGTTTTTGTGTTTTGGTCAGTTTTTCTTATTTTGTATGCAATAGGTCAACTATATTTGGTGTATGGAATGATGGTAAGGTGTACATGTCTAGCTGGCAGGTGTCATCTGACCTTGACCTCATTTTGATGGTTCAGTGGTTATATTTAAGTTTTTGTGTTTTGGTCAGTTTTTCTTATTTTGTATGCAATAGGTCAACTATATTTGGTGTATGGAATGATGGTAAGGTGTACATGTCTAGCTGGCAGGTGTCATCTGACCTTGACATCATTTTGATGGTTCAGTGGTTATATTTAAGTTTTTGTGTTTTGGTCAGTTTTTCTTATTTTGTATGCAATAGGTCAAGTATATTGGTGTATGGAATGATGGTAAGGTGTACATGACTAGCTAGCAGGTGTCATCTGACCTTGACCTCATTTTGATGGTTCAGTGGTTATATTTAAGCTTTTGTGTTTTGGTCTTATTTTCTAATAATATATGCAATAGGTCAACTATATTTGGTGTATGGAAATATTTTATGATCTATATGTCAGTTGCTCAGGTTTTATTTGACTGTGACCTCATTTTCATGGTGTCATCTAACTTTGACCTTATTTTTATAGTTCATTGGTCAATGTTAATAATTTAAAGTTGATCCAGTGTATCAGTTACAAGAAGGGACTAGTCAATTATATCATGTATTGAATAATTATAAGGTGTAATTCATTTTTATATTCATTTATTTATTTTTAATCAGAAATGAATTTGAATATTGAATACAAGAATCTTTTTAATGGAAATATGATTAAATCATACATTTGTGTCATAAGTGATAATTACTGAACACTAATTAAATGAAACATTGGAAGGTGTGGGAATGTCAAAGCATTAGCTCACTCATGCATGAACATTTGTCCTGTACTACAGTTCACCACAACCACTTTAATTTATTGTTTGAATGTGTACAGATTGAACAATATTTTCTTTCCACAAAGTTAAAGAATAACATTTACAGAATTGTTTTATACATATGATCTAAGATAAGTATACTTTGGTTTTAAATATAATCTTGATTTGATGGTAGTAAATATGAATTAAATGACGTAAGTTAACATATTGTTAAAATCATTTTTGCAGAAACATCAATTATAAATTTTTAATGTATTCTTATTGATTAAATTAGTTATTTTTTTTTTTATTAAAGGCATAAAATAATAATATTACTATTAAAGTATATAGAATAATAGATGTGGGAAATATCAATAAATAATATATTTAGGCTTAATTATATTATGTAACAATGTCCTTTTACAATAAACAATTATACCCCACTTTAAAAAAAGTGCAGGTATACTGTTTTATCTCTGTCTGTTCATTGGTCAGTCCATCCACCCATCTATTACTCTGTCCATCAATTCATTTGTCCTGCAGTCTGTTTGTCCGTCACATGAATATTTTCATCACATCTTTATGAGGTACTACATTACAAGGATTTCTGAAATTTGGTTTCAGGGTTTATATAAGTTAGCTATACCTTGTGATGCGTTTTCAGATTCATCAATCAACAACTTCCTGTTTACCTTATACTTGTATTATTTTACACATATAAGCCCAGTTGAAAAGTTTCGTCAGATTTTTCTCAGGAACTGCAATACAAGGATTTCTGAAATTTGAGTTTACCATGTGATGTGTTTTTAGATTCACCACTCAAGATTTTCCTGTTTAAGAAAATATTTTAAAGGGTGTATCATAAAGTAAGCAGTTTCTCACAGTTTCACTTGTTTGCTTAGGGCTCAGCAAAACAAAAGAATGTTAATTATCCAATAACTTCTTCAAATATTTATTGCCCTATATGGCTAGACAGTTACTTTCTATTTGGTGATAATAAATATTCATATTAAAGGGGCACTAGCTATGAGATATATGAAAAATCTAATATATTATTTTTTTTATCAATCAATAATGAAATGCAAAAAGTGAAATAATAATTCACTTTTAGCAGCCAGTATGGTTCAATTTTGTCAAAATAAGCTAAAAAAAAAATGATTATGAATTATTTACTTGCAAGTGAATAATTCAATTTCATTGAATTTGTATTCAAGTGACCTTCAATTTAACCCCTTAGCTTGAGATAGATAACACATGAAATGTATGTGTAAAGTTATTTAAAGGAAAAGAACTTTTTAATAGTTTAGATAAATATTTTACTTTGTTTTAAATCAGATATGAGAATTTGATTAAAATTGGTGAACATGAATTTGACAGCTAGTTCACCTTTAAATACACATGGCCATTAACTACATCTTACCTTTTTAACTCACCTGGCCTAAAAGGCCAAGTGAGCTTTTCTCATCACTTGGTGTTCGTCGTCGTCCGTTGTCCATCGTCGTCGTTAACTTTTACAAAAATCTTCTCCTCTGAAACTACTGGGCCAAATTAAACCAAACTTGGCCACAATCATCATTGGGGTATCTAGTTTAAAAAATGTGTCCAGTGACCTGGCCAACCATCCTAGATGGCCGCCATGGCTACAAATAGAACATAGGGGTAAAATGCAGTTTTTGGCTTATAACTCAAAAACCAAAGCATTTAGAGCAAATCTGACATGGGGTAGAATTGTTAAACAGGTGAAGATCTATCTGCCCTGAAATTTTCAGATGAATCAGATAACCCATTATTGGGTTGCTGCCCCTGAATTAGTAATTTTAAGGAAATTTTGCTGTTTTTGGTTATTATCTTGAATATTATTATAGATAGAGATAAACAGTAAACAGCAATAATGTTCAGCAAAGTAAGATTTACAGATAAGTCAACTAGACTGAAATGGTCAGTTGACCCCTTTAGGAGTTATTGCCCTTTATAGTCAATTTTTAACCATTTTCGTAAATCTTAGTAATATTTTACAAAAATCTTTTCCTCTGAAACTACTGGGCCAAATTAATCCAAACTTGGCCACAATCATCTTTTGGGTTAGTAGTTTGAAAAATGTGTCCGGTGACCCGGCCATCAAACCAAGATGGCTGCCATGGCTAAAAATAGAACATGGGGTAAAATGCAGTTTTTGGCTTATAACTCAAAACCCAAAGCATTTAGAGCAAATTTGACAGGGGTAAAATTGTTTATTAGTTCAAGTTCTATCTGCCCTGAAATTTTCATATGAATCAGACAACCCGTTGTTGGGTTGCTGGCCCTGAATTAGTAATTTTAAGGAAATCTTGCTCTTTTTGGTTATTATCTTGAATATTATTATAGATAGAGATAAACTATAAACAGCAATAATGTTCACCAAAGTAAGATTTACAAATAAGTCAACATGACTGAAATGGTCAATTGACCCCTTTAGGAGTTATTGCCCTTTATAGTCAATTTTTAACCATTTTTCGTAAATCTTAGTAATCTTTTACAAAAATCTTCTCCTCTGAAACTACTTGGCCAAATTAATCCAAACTTGGCCACAATCATCTTTTGGGTTAGTAGTTTGAAAAATGTGTCCGTTGACCCGGCCATCCAACCAAGATGGCCACCATGGCTAAAAATAGAACATGGGGTAAAATGCATTTTTTGGCTTATAACTCAAAACCCAATGCATTTAGAGCAAATCTGACATGGGGTAAAATTGTTTATCAGGTCAACATTTATCTGCTCTAAAAATTTTAGATGAATCGGACAACCCGTTGTCGGGTTGCTGGCCCTGAATTAGTAATTTTAAGGAAATGTTGCTCTTTTTGGTTATTATCTTGAATATTATTATAGATAGAGATAAACTATAATAAGCAATAATGTTCACCAAAGTAAGATTTACAAATAAGTCAACATGACTGAAATGGTCAATTGACCCCTTTAGGAGTTATTGCCCTTTATAGTCAATTTTTAACCATTTTTCGTAAATCTTAGTAATATTTTACAAAAATCTTCTCCTCTGAAACTACTTGGCCAAATTAATCCAAACTTGGCCACAATCATCTTTTGGGTTAATAGTTTGAAAAATGTGTCCGTTGACCCGGCCATCCAACCAAGATGGCCACCATGGCTAAAAATAGAATATGGGGTAAAATGCAGTTTTTGGCTTATAACTCAAAACCCAAAGCATTTAGAGCAAATCTGACATGGGATAAAATTGTTTATCAGGTCAACATTTATCTGCTCTAAAATTTTTAGATGAATCGGACAACCCGTTGTTGGGTTGCTGACCCTGAATTGTTAGTTTTAAGGAAATTTTGCTGTTTTTGGTCATTATCTTGAATATTATTATTGATAGAGATAAACTGTAAACAACAATAATGTTCAGCAAAGTAAGATTTACAAATAAGTCAACATGAACGAAATGGTCAATTGACCCCCTTAGGAGTTATTGTTCTTTATAGTCAATTTTTAACAATTTTCATAAAATTTGTAAATTTTTACTAATATTTTCCACTGAAACTAATGGGCCAAGTTCATTATAGATAGAGATAATTTTAAGCAGCAAGAATGTTCAGTAAAGTAAGATGTACAAACACATCACCATCACCAAAACACAATTTTGTCATGAATCCATCTGCTTCCTTTAATATTCACATAGACCAAGGTGAGCGACACAGGCTCTTTAGAGCCTCTAGTTATATCAAATGTCTGATACACAAAGGTAAGTATCATGAGGGTAGTAGTGCCCTTTACCGTCAGGCATCAAACGGCAATTTCAACTACCGTTAGCATCAAATTGATTAAAACTTTACCGTGATTGGTAAAAATATCATCATGAATCGTCACAGGTCTCAAATAGTTATCGTTACCGTTATTTTTGAAAAAAATTAACGTGATACGTCAAAAACATTTGATTTTTGTATTGTCTAAAAGAAAGTGCATATTTTATCATCATGCACCAAAAACTACTGTTCATGGTTTTTGGCAAGAATTTTTACTGTTATTCGTCACAAAGGTACACCCATTACCACCCTCTATCATATGCATGACATAGTGAGCAACTCTATGTTGCGATTTGCACATGTGTCATTTAGTGACGACATCAAGTGGTCAATGAAGGATAAAAAAATTAATTCATATTTTTTTTTTTCACTGACACCCTTACCCCTCTAAACTTAATTTTGGAACAATTGATTGACCAATATGGATATATATATAAAATTGATGGCAATTAAACAAAACTTGCTGCAATTCCCTTCCCATCAGCACAAAAATTGAAAAGACATAATTGCAAACAACAGATATTAAACAAGGAGATACTGAAATGCCAACTTTGTAAAAAGGAATATTCTACAGAGAATAGACTAAGATCTCATAAATGCTCATATTGCCAGATGTGTTCAATTCTTTTCTCAACATACCAAAAATTTTCCAATCATATCTGTCAACATGCAGGAAAAACCTTGAATACAGAAAATAAAACAGAAGATGAAGTAAAGAATAACACTCAGAAGACAGATGAAGTCAAGAATAACACTCAGAAGACAGATGAAGTCAAGAATAACACTCAGAAGACAGATGAAGTCAAGAATAACACTCAGAAGACAGATAAAGTCAAGAATAACACTCAGAAGACAGATGAAGTCAAGAATAACACTCAGAAGACAGATAAAGTCAAGAATAACACTCAGAAGACAGATAAAGTCAAGAATAACACTCAGAAGACAGATGAAGTCAAGAATATCACTCAGAAGACAGATAAAGTAACATTAGAAAAAAAGATAACAGAGAATGCTACAACTGCATCAAACAGCATACAAACAAATAAAAAAAAGTGTGTTTCTCAAATTATAAACAACACCAAGCAGTTAGAATCAAAACCTTTTCACAGGAAAAACACACATGATAATTTGGAAACAAACCATTATGAAATAGAAAAGAAAACCAAACATGTATATCATAATTCAGCTTTAACACACACAGATAACGTAAGTAGCATGGGTTCAAATCAAGATCTTGTTGCAGTTGATGTTATTCATGAAATCTTCCAATTTAAACCGATAAACTTGACATGGCAAATGAAACAATGCACAAATTTAGGGTTAAGGTTTGAGAAATCATCATATCCATTGTATGATTTAACTGCGCCAAACATAATTGGAAATCCTAAAGACTTACAGAAAATTATAGGTGATGGAAACTGCTTTTACAGAGCCATTTCTTATGCTATTACAGGAACTGAGACAAATCATATTAAAATAAGATCTGCAATAGTTAATCGTATCCATCAGTTAGGGACAAATCTTCATTCCCTTCTACAACATGGCCAAACATGTTTTTCTTATGTACTGCAAAATCAAATAAATATTCCAGGAAGTTGGGCAACAGAAGTTGAGATTTTTGTAGCATCTAATTTATTAAGAACTGATATTTTCACCTATGTCAACACTGGCAATAACTCATATAAGTGGACCAAATTTGATGCAAACTACCTAAATCCAAATATTATAACACATGAAACTGGTATTTATCTAAACCATACAAATGGTAATCATTATGATATTGTTTTGTCAACTTCAACAGTACATAAAACATTACCCTGTGGACATTTTGATGAAAAAAGGGAACAAAGACAACCAAAAAAACAAGAATCTGAAACATTTGGAGAAAAGAAAATAAGGAAAAAGGAGTATATGAGAAAATTCATGCAAATGAGACGATCCAATACAGATTATGCAGAAAAAGAAAGAATAAGTCATCAAAATCGAAGATTAGAAAGTAAATTTAAACATTTTGAAGTAGACTACAACAAAAAGAGAAGGACAGATCCAGAGTTTGTTGCATTTGAGAAGGAACACAATAAAAAGCGAAGGACTGATCCACAGTTTGTTGCATTTGAGAAGGAGCACAATAAAAAGAGAAGGACTGATCCAGAGTTTATTACATTTGAGAAGGAGCACAACAAAAAGAGATGGACAAATCCAGAATTTGTTGCAAATCAGACAGAGCACAACAAGAAGAGAAGGTCAAATCCAGAGTTTGTTGCATTTGAGAAGGAGCACAATAAAAAGAGAAGGACTGATCCAGAGTTTGTTACATTTGAGAAGGAGCACAACAAGAAGAGAAGGTCAAATCCACAGTTTGTTGCATTTGAGAAGGAGCACAATAAAAAGAGAAGGTCAGATCCACAGTTTGTTGCATTTGAGAAGGAGCACAACAAAAAGAGATGGACAAATCCAGAATTTGTTGCAAATCAGAAGGAGCACAACAAGACGAGAAGGTCAAATCCACAGTTTGTTGCATTTGAGAAAAACCATAATAAAAGTAGAAGAACTGATCCAATTTTTGTGAAATTTGAAAAAGATTACAATAATAAAAGAAGAAGTGACCCAACCTTTAAAGCCTTTGAGCATGACATTGACAGGAAACGCAATAGTAGTATTAACAAAGCTTTAGATTCACATCAATTAATTGATGCATTTCAAAATGAGGTTTCAACAGCTTGCATTTACAGATGTACATCTTGCGACCAGCTGTGGTTTAAGGAATCTGTTGAACCAGTTGGAAAACTACAAAATTTGAAAGAACCCTTATTTTCACAGTGTGTTCGAAAGAAAAATAGTATTGATGGATTTGAGTATGTCTGTCGCACATGTTTAAAATCTTTGAAGAAGGGTAAACTGCCAAATTTAGCAATTTATAATAAACTAAATTTCCCATTAAAACCACAAGTTTTGATGCTAAATTCTCTGGAAGAAAAGCTTGTGGCACCAGTATCAACATTTTTTCAAATGCGTGAACTTCCAAGTGGAGGTCAGTTTGGTATTCAAGGAAATGTAGTCAATGTTCCAGCTGATAATATGTCAACTGTTAAAATGCTTCCAAGAAGACTGCCAGAGTCACAGACAATACCAGTAAAATTGAAAAGAAGATTAAGATACAAATCGCATGTAATGTTTCAGAATATAAGACCACAAAAATGTATAGATGCAACAAAATATCTTCTAACTAAGCCTTTGTTTAAACAGTATGTCACAGATGGACTTGATGAGAAATGGCTTACTGAACATATGAAAAGTTTAGAAAACACAGATTGGGATACATTTATTGAAAAAAATCCAGAAACAAATCATCCTCATCTCGTTAAATCACCTGAAATAAAAAACAAACAGAATAAAGAAAAAACTGAAATGAAACAAGAGACAGACATGACAGAAGAAGATGACCTATGGAGTGAATATGATGATGATTTTGTTAATAAAGATGATATGGAAAAACAGCAGGAATGTGATGGGGTCTATGACACAATGTTATACCCAGAAAACTTAGATAGTCAGAGAAATATACTGTCATTTGCACCAAGTGAAGGTAACTTACCAGTTAGCCCTTTTGGAGATGCTATTGAAGAATTGTCATTTCCCGGTTTATTTTGTGGTGAAAAACGTCCATCAAACAAAGAACGTTCAGTGTCGGTGAAATATAGCGAAATATGCAAGTCTGAACTACGCCAAAATGATCGAAGAGCAGCACAAAATATTACTAATATCTTTTTCAAAGCCAAAAAAATTCAAATGAAACAAATTCAAGATAAGGTTTGGTTGTCACTACGACGAGTAAAAACCAAAGGAAAGAAAATTACAGCAAAAGATTTAAAAGACGAAAGCAATGTTGATACTTTGGTAAAGTTAGATGATGGTTACAGAATATTTAGAACACTACGAGGATCACCACCATACTGGGAATCTGCCAAAAAAGATTTATTTGCAATGGTTAGGCAATTAGGTTTACCAACTTGGTTTATTTCCCTGTCATCAGCAGAAACAAGATGGAAACCACTATTAAGGTCACTTGGAAAAATAATTGATGGAGTGCAGTATTCAGATGAAGATATAAATACCATGACCTGGCAAACTAAATGCAGATTGGTGCGATCTGATCCAGTCACCACTGCTCGCTACTTTGATTATAAAGTACAAACATTTTTCCATTCTTTTTTGAACTCATCTGTAATGCCTCTTGGGAAAGTTAAAGATTTTTTTTATCGAATAGAATTCCAACAAAGAGGTTCACCACATGTTCATTCAGTTTTATGGATTGAGAATGCACCCTTCTTAGAAATAAACGAAAACAAAGATATTGAAGACTTTATATCTAAATATATCACCACAAATAGAAATTTGCCTGTTCAGGATGGACAACTAGACTTAGTAAAATTGCAAATGCATAGGCATACACATACATGTAGAAAGCAAAAGAAAAAAACCTGCCGTTTCAATTTTCCACTACCACCTATGAAAAAGACTATCATTCTAGATAAACTGCCATCAAATATGACTCCTAAGGAAGTGAAGAGACACGCAAAGGGCTATGAACTTATTCAGAAACGTTTAGCACAACAAATGTCCTTAGATTGTACTTTTGAAGAATTTTTGCAAGACATCAAAATGACCGAAGATGACTATATTCTTGCCATTAGATCATCTTTAAAAGAAGCAAAGGTTTATTTAAAGAGAGATCCAGAATGCATTCGCATCAATGGGTACAATGATACCGTATTGCAAGCATGGATGGCTAACATGGACATACAATTTGTTACCAATGCATTTGCATGCTTAATGTATATTGTAAACTATGTTAGTAAAGGACAGAGAGGGATGAGTAACCTTTTAAGAAGAGCATGCGAGGAAGCTCACAAGCAAAATAGCTCTATGAACAATCAAGTAAAAACTATGGGTAACAAATTTTTAAAACATGTCGAAATATCTGCACAGGAGGCTGTTTACATAGTTTTACAAATGAAGCTGAAAAATTCAAGCTGTGGACATATTTTCATAAATACATCTCCCCCAGAAGAACGTCCATTTATTATAAAACCAAATGAGGAGTTACAGAAATTGCCAGATAACAGCACGAACGTTCAATGTGACAACATTATAAAACGATATTCTCAAAGACCCAAGAAGGTAGAAACTATATGTTTGGCAGATTTTGCAGCATGGTATGACCTTAGATCAGAAAAGAAAGCAAAATCAGATAAATTGAAAAATGAAGAAGAAATTGAGGAAACTGACATTGAAGATAATTTGGAAGATGAAACCTTAAGTCAAGATGAATATGACCCTGAAAATGATCCTAAAACTTTGAAATATAGGAATGGAGTAATTTTAAAACACAGAAAGAAGAAAAAAGTCATCAGATATGTAAGATATTCAAAGACAAAAGACCCTGAAAATTTCCATCGAGAAAAACTTCTTCTTTTTCAACCTTGGAGAAAAGAAGAAAGGATTATATATCCCTTTGACACATATGAAGATAAATACAATAGTGTAAAAGAAGGTACTGACTGCAATGCAACTCAATATGAACATCATGCTGAAGAAATTGAAGAAGCTGAACATCTTATTGAAAATGAGTTAGAAGAAGAAGCATTTGACGAAGTTGCCCCTGTAACACAGCATATAGAACTGAAGGATGAAGATGAAAAAGAATCTGAAGACCTTCATCAGATGGGTGAAGACATCTTCACACAATATGATATTGCCAATGATTTACAGTGTACAGGAACAGATATAGAAGAAGAAAAATTAAGAAACAGATTAACTGATACAGAATTTAGAAATATGTGTAGGTCATTAAACCGGAAACAAATGGAGTTTTTTTTTCATGTGCTTAATATATCAAAATCTGATAACAAACAATTTATGCTTTTTTTAAGTGGTGGAGCAGGAGTAGGAAAAACAAGACTTACAAAATGCATATACCAAGCACTAATAAAATATTACAATACAACACAGGGAGAAAATCCAAATCAGAAGTCCATTATTCTGGCTGCACCAACAGGTAAAGCAGCGTATTTGATAGGAGGTGTTACATTGCATGCAGCATTTGGAGTTCCAGCAAACCAGGGATTTCAGTATCGTCCATTAAAACATGAACTTTTAAATACATTTAGACATCAACTTGAACATCTTCAACTTATTATCATAGATGAAATTTCAATGTGTGGATCAAAATTATTTTGTTTCATCAATCAGAGAATGCAAGAAATTATGGGTGTATCAAAACCATTTGGAGGGATTAATATCATCACTATTGGAGATCTTTTCCAACTTAGGCCAGTAATGGATTCCTGGATTTTTAAACAACCTTCTGGCAATTCTACTGAAATTTTATCACAAAATGTGTGGAAAGAAAAATTCATGTTTTATGAACTGACAGATATAATGAGACAGAAAAATGATAAAACATTTGCAGAGATACTTAACAGAATAAGAGAAGGAAACCAAACTGTTGAAGATGTGAATTTTTTAAAGACAAGAGTAATACAATCTGATATTCCAGAGTATCCTACATTTGCCACTCATCTGCTTTACCACAACAAAAGTGTAGATATGTATAATAA
Source organism: Mytilus edulis (assembly GCF_963676685.1). Lineage (NCBI taxonomy): Eukaryota > Metazoa > Mollusca > Bivalvia > Mytilida > Mytilidae > Mytilus > Mytilus edulis. The sequence continues at coordinate 4,362,817 of NC_092350.1, read as the reverse complement.
CAAACTGCACAATGAGTGCAAAAACCATAAAGTGATAGTGAAATGCAAAGACATAGTAATAGGAGATATATCTGCAGAGACAAAAGAAGAAATTAAAGGAAAAGCAAAGGATTTTGAAATGGGACTGTCCAAAACATGTGGTATAGCTGTTGGAATGCGTACAGAGTTAACAGTTAACATTGATCTGTTTGATGGATTAGTTAATGGAGCTGCTGGAGTTATCAAAGATATTGAATGTGTGTGTTCCCAACCAGATGTTATATGGGTAATATTTGATAAGGATGAAATTGGAAAAAATTTGAGAAAAGATTTCATGAAAAAAAAGAAAAATTGGACTCCTATCAGAAAAATATCCAGAGAATTTCCTGTAGGAAAGTACAAAAGTATCAAAATTTCCAGAAAACAGTTTCCATTGAGATTAGCAGCTGCAAAAACTTTACATAGATCTCAAGGTGACACTCTGACTGAAGTTGTAATACAGTTGCCAACACGAAAAGAATGTCATATGCATTATGTTGCATTTAGTCGTGCTGAAAAGGCTGAAAACATGTTTATACTGGAAAATGTATATCAAAACAACATTACAGTATCTCAAGAGGTAAAAGAAGAAATGGAAAGACTCAGAACAGAAAGAAATATGTTGCTTTCCTTTACTCCCTTGTATTGTTTAGATAAATCAAAATTTGTCATATGCTTTCATAACAGCCAATCACTACACCTACATATAGAGGATGTTAGAGCTGATTTTAACTTTAGAGAAACTGATGTAAATATGTTTGTAGAATCTAGATTGTGTTCAGAAGATAGTGACATTGACTATAATCTACCAGGATTTAAATTGTATCGCAATGACTTTTCTAAAAGAGAACAAGTTATGGCACTGTTGCATATCTCAAAGAATCATTAAAAGCAGACATAGTCAAAATGAACATTAAAAGTATTGAGATTATGAAAATTATCAATCCATTTCTTCAAATTGTTTGTATATATTCCCGTCCTAAAGAATCAGTTGGCAATCTGTTTAGTGCAATGCAGAATCTATGTTCTTCGTTAGATCATAAAAAAGTTATTGTCATAGGCGGGGACTTCAACTGTGATATTCAGAATCCATCACAAAGTACGAAAAGGTTATTAGAATATATGAAGCTTCAGGGGCTTTTTCAAATTATTAATCACATTACTACAGACGGGAAAACAATTCTGGACTTAATATTCACAAACTGTTGTGCAGGAATTCAATTTGGAACATTAGAAGCATATTATAGTTATCACAAGCCAGTTTGGATAGCTTTAGATAGTTTTGATACCAGTTTCTAAGCAAAAGATTATAATAAAAAATTATCAATTTATAACTAGGTGGTGAAACACTATCAGTTATAACTTGAACAAGTAGTACCAGCTTCTCTAGCAGTTCACTATCTCATCACACATATTGTCTATGACAGTACTTATACAAATATCATCTAAATGGCCTCTCCATCTATACACATATAACATCTCTAGCAGTTGTTGATCTCTACAAACATATTATTTCTAGCAATATTTTCTTCCTAAACAAAAATCAGACTGGAAGTTCTACATCTCTACACAGATATCAACATAGATACCATCTCTGGCAGTTCATCATTTCAACATAGATAACTTCTCTGGCAGTTCTTCATGTCTACATAGATAACATCTCTGACAATTCTTCATGATTTTTACAAAAATAGCATCTCTGGCAGTTCTTCATATCAACATACATATCATCTCTGACAGTTCTTCGGGTCTCCATACGTAACCGTACTTGGCAATACGACTTTTTTAAAGATTATAACTCGGTGGTGAAACACTATCAGTTATAATTTGCCGAATATAATTCATGTCTCTGGCAGTTCTAATTATAATTTGCTGAATATAATTCATGTCTCTGGCAGTTCATCATGTCAATATAGATAACATATCTGACGTTTCTTCATGTTTACAAACCTACATCTCTGGCAGTTCTTTATATCAACATAGATAATATCTCTGGCAGTTCTTCATATGAACATAGATAACATCTCAGGCAGTTCTTCATATCAACATAAATAACATCTCAGGCAGTTCTTCATATCAACATAAATAACATCTCAGGCAGTTCTTCATGTCTACATAGATAACATCTCTGGCAGTTCTACATGTCTACATAGATAACATCTCTGGCAGTTTTTCATGTCTACATAGATAACATCTCTGGCAGTTTTTCATGTCTTCATAGATAACATCTCTGGCAGTTCTACATGTCTACATAGATAACATCTCTAGCATTTATTCATGATAACAAAAATACCAGCTCTGGCAGTTCTTCATGTCTACATACAAAGCCGTACTTCGCAATAAGACTATTTTTTTAATTATAACTAGGTAGTGAAACACTATCAGTTATAACTTGCAAATAGTTTTCTGACAGTTCTTCATGTCAATATAGATAACATCTCTGGCAGTTCTTCATATCAACATAGATAACATATCTGACGTTTTTCATGTTTACAAACCTACATCTCTGGCAGTTCTTCATGACAACATAGATAACATCTCTAGCAGTTCTTCATTTCGACATAGATAACATCTCTGGCAGTTCTTCGTGTCAACATAGATAACATTTCTGGCAGTTCTTCATGTCAACCTAGATAACATGTCTGGCAGTTATTCATGATAACAAAAATACCATCTCTGGCAGTTCTTCATGTCTACATACAAAGCCATACTTCGCAATAAGACTATTTTTTGAATTATAACTAGGTGGTGAAACACTATCAGTTATAACTTGGCAAATAGTTTTTCTGGCAGTTCTTCATATCAACATATATAAAATCTCTTGCAGTTCTTAATGTCTACATATATAACATCTCTGGCAGTTCTTCATGTCTACATATATAATATCCCTGGCAGTTCTTCATATCAACATAAATATTATCAAAGGCAGTTCTTCATGTCTACATATATAACATCTCTGGCAGTTCTACATGTCTACATATATAACATTTCCGGTCATTCTTCATGTCACCATAGATAACATCTCTAGCAGTTCTTCATGTCAACATATATAACATCTCTAGCAGTTCTTCATGTCAACATAGATAACATCTCAGGCAGTTCTTCATATCAACATAAATAACATCTCAGGCAGTTCTACATGTCTACATATATAACAACTCTGGCAGTTCTACATGTCTACACATATAACATGTCTGGTCATTCTTCATGTCAACAAAGATAACATCTCTAGCAGTTCTTCATGTCTACATATATAACATCTCTGGGACGTTCTTCATGTCTACATAGATAACATGTCTGGCAGTTCTTCATGTCAACCTAGATAACATGTCTGGCAGTTATTCATGATAACAAAAATACCATCTCTGGCAGTTCTTCATGTCTACATACAAAGCCGTACTTCGCAATAAGACTATTTTTTGAATTATAACTAGGTGGTGAAACACTATCAGTTATAACTTGGCAAATAGTTTTCTGGCAGTTCTTCATATCAACAGATATAAAATATCTTGCAGTTCTTAATGTCTACATATATAACATCTCTGGCAGTTCTTCATGTCTACATATATAACATCCCTGGCAGTTCTTCATATCAACATAAATATTATCTCAGGCAGTTCTTCATGTCTACATATAGAACATCTCGGGCAGTTCTACATGTCTACATATATAACATTTCCGGTCATTCTTCATGTCAACATAGATAACATCTCTAGCAGTTCTTCATGTCAACATAGATAACATCTCTAGCAGTTCTTCATGTCAACATAGATCACATATCAGGCAGTTCTTCATATCAACATAAATAACATCTCAGGCAGTTCTACATGTCTACATATATAACATCTCTGGCAGTTCTACATGTCTACATATATAACATTTCCGGTCATTCTTCATTTCAACATAGATAACATCTCTAGCAGTTCTTCATGTCTACATATATAACATCTCTGGGACGTTCTTCATGTCTACATAGATAACATATCTGGCAGTTCTTCATGTCAACCTAGATAACATGTCTGGCAGTTATTCATGATAACAAAAATACCATCTCTGGCAGTTCTTCATGTCTACATACAAAGCCGTACTTCGCAATAAGACTATTTTTTGAATTATAACTAGGTGGTGAAACACTATCAGTTATAACTTGGCAAATAGTTTTCTGGCAGTTCTTCATATCAACATATATAAAATCTCTTGCAGTTCTTAATGTCTACATATATAACATCTCTGGCAGTTCTTCATGTCTACATATATAACATCCCTGGCAGTTCTTCATATCAACATAAATATTATCTCAGGCAGTTCTTCATGTCTACATATATAACATCTCTGGCAGTTCTACATGTCTACATATATAACATTTCCGTTCATTCTTCATGTCAACATAGATAACATCTCTAGCAGTTCATCGTGTCAACATAGATAACATCTCTGACAATTCTTCATGATTACAAAAATAGTATCTCTGGCAGTTCTACATATCAACATAGATACCATCTCTGAACGTTCTTCGTGATTGCAAAGATAACATCTCTGGCAGTTCTTCATATCAACATAGATAACATCACTAGCATTTCTTCATGTCAACATAGATAACATCTAAGGCAGTTCTTTATGTCTACATATATAACATCTCTGGCCATTCTTCATCTCAACATAGATAACATCGCCAGCAATTCTTCATGTCAACATAGATAACATCTCTGGCAGTTCTTCATGTCTACATATATAACATCTCTGGCAGTTCTACATGTCTACATATATAACATTTCTGGTCATTGTTCATGTCAACATAGATAACATCTCTAGCAGTTTTTCATGTCTACATATATAACATCTCTTGGACGTTCATCATGTCTACATAGATAACATCTCTGGCAGTTATTCATGATAACAAAAATACCATCTCTGGCAGTTCTTCATGTCTACATACAAAGCCATACTTCGCAATAAGACTATTTTTTGAATTATAACTAGGTGGTGAAACACTATCAGTTATAACTTGGCAAATAGTTTTCTGGCAGTTCTTCATATCAACATAGATAAAATCTCTTGCAGTTCTTAATGTCTACATAGATAACATCTCTAGCAGTTCTTCATGTCAACATAGATAACATCTCTGACAATTCTTCATGATTACAAAGATAGTATCTCTGGCAGTTCTTCATATCAACATAGATAACATCTCTGTTCGTTCTTCATGATTACAAACATTACTTCTCTGGCAGTTCTTCATGTTTACAAAGATACCATCTCTGAACGTTCTTCGTGATTGCATAGATAAAATCTCTGGCAGTTCTTAATGTCTACATATATAGCATATCTTGCCGTTCTTTATGTCTACATATATAACATCTCTGGCAGTTCTTCATGATTACAAACATTACATCTCTGGCAGTTCTTCATGTTTACATAGATACAATCTCTGAACGTTCTTCGTGATTGCAAATATAACAACTCTGGCAGTTCTAAATGTGAACATAGATAACATCTCTGGCTGTTCTTCATGATTACAAACATAACATCTCTGGCAGTTCTTCATTTCTACATACAAAGCCGTACTTCCCAATAAGACTGATTTTTTTAATTATAACTAGGTGGTGAAACACTATCAGTTATAACTTGGCAAATAGTATTGTGACAGTTCTTCATGTCAATATAGATAACATCTCTGGCAGTTCTTCATATCAACATAGATAACATATCTGGCGGTTCTTCATGTTTACAAACCTACATCTCTGGCAGTTCTTCATGTCAACATAGATAACATCTCAGGCAGTTCTTCAAGTCTACATAGATAACATCTCTGGCAGTTCTACATGTCTACATAGATAACATCTCTGGCAGTTCTACATGTCTACATAGATAACATCTGTAGCAGTTCTTCATGTCAACATGGATAACATGTCTAGCAGTTTTTCATGTCTTCATAGATAACAATTCTGGCAGTTCTATATGTTTACAAACCTACATCTCTGGCAGTTCTTCATGTCAACCTAGATAACATCTCTGGCAGTTATTTATATTAACAAAAATACCATCTCTGGCAGTTCTTCATGTCTACATAGATAACATCTCTGGCAGTTCTACATGTCTACATAGATAATAGCTGTAGCAGTTCTTCATGTCAACATGGATAACATCTCTAGCAGTTTTTCATGTCTACATAGATAACAATTCTGGCAGTTCTACATGTTTACAAACCTACATCTCTGACAGTTCTTCATGTCAACCTAGATAACATCTCTGGCAGTTATTTATATTAACAAATGTCTACATACAAAGCTGTACTTCACAATAAGACTATATTTTGAATTATAACTAGGTGGTGAAACACTATCAGTTATAACTTCGCAAATAGTATTCTGACAGTTCTTCATGATATTTTAATACTTCCCGGGCAATATGAGCATTTTTATGAAATGTTGAACATCATCTGCATTTTCGGTCATTGTAACTGATATAAAACATCGCAACAAACTTCAGGTACTTGAGGGATCAACTTGAACCTTATATGTATATGTAAGTCAGTTAAATTAATTTTATTTATCTAATAATTTTGTATATCCTTATATATATATATTTTCTACAATACTATCACTACATTTTGCCTCATTCAAGAGAAAAACTCACTGTTGGGGCTATTGTCATGGCTATGTCCATATGTTTGTCTGTCCATATAATGTTGGTTATGTCAACATTTTTGCATCCCATAAACAATCTGTTTCTGGGTCTTCCTTTTACTATTGATATTTTGTAATACTTGTTGGAAAAAATATTAAACAGAACATTATGACCTTTTAAAAATAGTCAATTTGTGCTGATCAATGTCCATTCTAAGGGATCAAAACATAACTTAAAAACATACCTTCCAATCAAGATTCAGAAGAAAAAGAAGTGACATTGGGGTCAATTAAACTTTTTTTTAAAAAGGTGCTCACGAATGTTAATTTAAAATTAAAACTCTATGGATAGTTGCATTTTGTATCATACTTGATGTAATATGTATACAATATGTATTCAATAAGCATGTTGAAATTTAAAAAAATTACTAACACTTATTTATGTAAAGTTAAAGAATATTATATGATCAACAATAAAATGTCTTTTTATTTTATATTTTATTGATTGATTATATATACACATCTACTTTTAATTTATTTACCTAATCCTGACCTAATGATGATTTTTAGTTCACTTCTTAAATCTACTCATTAAAAGTAAAAACAATTTTAAAGTGAGTATAATCTTATAATTCTAAATTCATAAGGAATAGGATGAGTGTTTCTAAACTAAAGAAATATATTAATGAACAACCTGAAAAACCTGAGGGATTGCAACTTAAAACTCCAATATTAGTATCTGACAGTAAAGGATTTACATTGAGGAATAATTGTTTAGATTATGAATTTCCTTTAGAATTGTGGTGTTTATCATCTGCAAGGACTAAAGAATTAGTGGATATCGTAGATCAACGTATTGAAAAGGCAATTAAACGCCATGGTCATATAATTTTGTATATATGGTCAGGATCATGCGACATTAGTTCGAAAATAGGAAAATACATTGAAATTCGATCCAAAAACTTTTCAGTAGTAGATAGAGTCATTGAACAATATCATAGAGCAATAGGGATTGTAAATAAATATCCAAATAAAGCAGAAATCAAATTTGTGGAATGCCCTACAATTTCATTTAAAAAATGGAATAAAAATCATGGAAAATTTGATTCAAACTTGTATATATGGGATGATAAAATTGCTACAAAACAAATCAATTATTTAAATCAAGAAATAAAAACTTTAAATCAAAGATTGTCAAAAAACAATTTAGCATTTAATCAGTATTTTCTCAGAAGCAGGAAAAAAAAAAGGAAAAAAAAACAAGGTATTCAGTAAATGCAAATTTGAATATAGATGGAATCCACCCTGGAAAATATTTAAGTTTATCTTGGACTAAATATCTACTGAAAGATACATACAAAGAATGTTTTGTAAATCTTCACTCCTCTGATGAAGTATCATTCTCAGTTGAGGATCCTGATATCACATGTTAATTAGACAGGTAATATTATAAGCAATAACGTAACTTATCATGTTAATTTTTAAAATCTTGTAATTTCTCAAAATAAAACACGAATTGTCATTCAAAATAAAGCTTTAATTAACAAACCGCGTGGAGTGCCCGCGGTATATAAATAGGCCTCCAATTCAGAATATATTTAAAAAAAAAATATGTACATCCTGTTTCATTTATATGTACCATAGCTAATTCCTAATGCATTTCAAGGGTTGTGTATTAAAAAGAATCATATTTTGTCATCTGGGTTACATGCAAGGTCGGAGATTATTCAAACAAAGATTGTCTGTCTGTCAGTGTCGGATCTTGTAAATACTCTTAAATGTATAATTCTTGCCAGATTTCTATAAAATATCTATCAAACATTTAAAGTATCAAATATTGTTTAGGACAATATGAAATCTTAGATCACTGTACGTCCTTCAACCATGAGGAAAATGCCCTATTATTATATGAATAAAACAATCCAAATGGTCTATTTTATAGCAATACAATTTATGAAATACAAATATAACATACTATCCAAGATATATGTTTATTTAAACAGATATAAATCAAGCTTTGTATGATAAGCTATTGATTTTTAGCTATTGATTTGACTTTTTTGTTACCTTGTATCATATCATAATTTTATAGTCCAATTTGGAATTTGCATGAAATGTGATAGTACTAGCAATGCAATCCACAGGCACTACATGATGACTTGTATACAAGTTCTATTTAAATATTATATATCTCTGAAATATATTGTTTATTTTTTCAAGTTAATCATTCACAGCTATCAATGTTTATTTATTATTATGATTAATTTTTACTGTCTCTTTTTAATTTACATGCATTACTTCCCTTTAAGGAAAACTATACATTTATATTACTTTCAATTCCCAATTAATCTTTTCAAATTATTGTAAAAAGATAAAGTTTATCCATATGTAATATCATCATCTTCAACTTCTTTCATGTAAATTAAAAAGAGATGATTATTTTTCCTTTATTAACATCATCTTTTTTTCAGTAAACCATGGGGAAAATAAACAAAGCCTTAGAAAAGGTCAAATCAAATGCAATAAATCTCAGCAGGAATATTAATGAACTGAAAGTCAGTCGCAAACAACACCCAAACAAAACAGCAGATTGTGTAAAAAATATTACAAAATCAGCCAGGATAATGAAGGCTTCCATTAGGTCTTTTTCCTCCTTATTCGCTAACTTCATTATTGGCGATATTGATAGTTCCCTGCAACTGGTTCAAAAATCATCAAAAGAGTTGCAGGATGCTCATAGAAATATGAACTTACCCTTAATGGAAGAATCTCTGAATGAAATTGAAAACAATTCAGAACTCTTGCCAAAGGAAATTGACCAACTTCAAGATTTCATAACAGCATTTGAAAATTTTCCACAATTTAAGGCAAGTCTTCACAAATTAAAATTAATAACTTAATAATTTTATTAGATGAAACAAGTATTTAATATGTAACTAGATTTATCAATAACAACATAGTATATACATGATATAAACCAATTTGAATGCATAAAAATATTACAACGCCAAAACAATTAATATTTAAATACAAATAACATTTTTAATCTGTGAAGTAATTTTTCTATTAGCAATTTATTACCTTGTTCTTTTGAAAAGACACTAACAAGATTTAAGATTTATTTTATAGTCCAAATAGATAAGACATTTAAAATCTAACAAATGTGTTTACCCCTACAGATATATTTTTAAGATTTATGGTATAAGAAAGTTAATATCAATTTTTCATTGCTTTAATGAATATTTTTTTCACAACAGGATTCGCAAGATACAACACCATTAGAAGCTGGCAATTTGATTACCCCTCAAAAGGCATGTTCACATTTTAAAACTTTGATAGCTATAATAAATTCAAAAATAGTTATTCTTCTGATTCATATTACAATAATGTAATAATAAACCCAAACTAACTTTTTGATAAAAGATGCGTAAAATATTAATGTTTGGACTTAAACTGTTTTTTACAATCATTTCATTAAGAATAAAAAACTTCAATTAATTAATTTGATATACATATATAAGATCCACAAATAATCTCACATTTATAATTTTAAACAGAAAGAAATATTGCCTGAAGATACCCCATCTACTAGTTACAGCACTGGCACAAGTAATGTGGAACCAAGTGATAATGATGAAAAGGCATGATATTCTCTATCTTATTTACTCATATCAATGTTCAATTGAAATCAATCATTCATATAAAAAAAAAATATTTAAAAAAGTAAAATAACTAAAGTATCTCAATTAAATTGAATGAAATTGTTACAACAAAATATTTCCAAGAGATTTATTGCATTACAGATTTTACATATGACCAGTTTGTTTCTAATTATATTATTCCTAATAGGTTAATAGTGAAGTTGATGGTGATGATGATACCACTGATAGTGAGGAAGAAGATGCTCTACTGAGTCAGCTGCCAGAAATGCCACTATGAACTGATTATATTTATATTACTATGTATAATGTACAGTTTTAAATAATGTTGTAATTTGTCTTCAGTATAATGATATGTATTGTAAACTATAACGTTTGTCATATCCATGTAAGAAAAATACATCTTTGTTTATAAACATTTTTAATAAATGATTTTTCCTTTAGATATCCATCACATACCACAAAAAGGTAACAGCATTTCTTGTGGATCTGGTATCAAGAAAATTTCTTTAATCCAGTAACAGTTGATAATAATAACTTTCCTTTTCAGTATTCATAATGTTTTCATAACAAAACTTTATCACATGCCATACTATGTTACTTTTCAGCACTTAACTTCCAATGCTAATGTTTTCAGATATTTTTCCTATATTGAAATCTAACAATTACACTATCATTGTTCACCTCCATCTTTGTTACCATTATCAATATAATTGTGTATCACTTCTATCACTCTTAACCACAGTTATCTATCATACCTCTATATAGAACAAATACAAATGGTAATATTAATACACTCTGATAGTTGTCTTCATCAGCACTATCAGCAGCGCTAGTGTTCATACAGGCATCAGCAGCAGCGACATTATATCATTATTTACAGATTAAAATATTATATGTTTGTCTGATTGCATTTACTTTCAATGCAAATACAAGACAGGCGAGACATTTTTGTGTGTCCACTCTTGTATTGAATATTATTATAGATAGAGATAAACTGTAAACAGCAATCATGTTCAGCAAAGTAAGATTTATACATAAGTCAACATGACCGAAATGGTCAGTTGACCCCTTTAGGAGTTATTGCCCTTTATAGTCAATTTTCAACCATTTTTCGGAAATCTTAGTAATCTTTTACAAAAATCTTCTCCTCTGAAACTACTGGGCCAAGTTCATTATAGATAGAGATAATTGTAAGCAGCAAGAATGTTCAGTAAAGTAAGATGTACAAACACATCACCATCACCAAAACACAATTTTGTCATGAATCCATATGCGTCCTTTGTTTAATATTCACATAGACCAAGGTGAGCGACACAGGCTCTTAGGAGCCTCTAGTTTTGTTATTTCCTGTTAATAAAAATGCTGAAACTTTTTTTAATTATTTCTTGATTTCATTTCCCTCTTGGATTTACGATCTTCAATGAACATACAATCTAAAATTACTGAAGAAAAATATTTCAACCAGTTTGTGCCTCATTTATTTTGAATTCACCCATAGGTATCAAATTTTATGAAATCATGACATGTACACTCAAGTGTTGTTAAAACCTTAAAGTAACTCATATGAGCTTATGGTGCTGTGAATTTGGTAAAGATTGAAGGACTTTTAGAAAAAGACTACTGTGAAATAAATTAATATGAAATTTGCCCTATCCCTTTTCTTTTTGATTCAAACAATAGAAAAATAAAAATATGTAGTGACAACTCTCTACCAGAGACCACATGATGTACAATTTAACAACTATAGGTCACCGTACAGCCTTCAACAATGAGCAAAACAAATACCGTATAGTCAGCTATAAAAGGCCCCGAAATGAAATTGTAAAAACAATTCAAACTAGAAAACTTAGTTAACGGCCTGATTTATGTACTAAATAATAAACGAAAAACAAATATGATATACAGCAACAAACAACAACCACTGAATTACAGCCTCCTGACTTGGGACAGGCACATACAGCATGTGGCGGGGTTAAACATGGTTGCTAGTGCCAAACCCTCCCTCTAACCTGGGATAGTGGTGTAACAGTACACCATAAGAACAAACTATAAAAAGTTTGATTATATTAGCTTATTTCATTATAAAGAAAAACAAAATATTTTTTTTATTGGGTCTATTTTTAGTAATCATCTAGTACAATCCAGAATCCTCTTAGTACAAATCTGGATATCACAAATTCTACTAGTAGATATTGGAATTCCGATTTGTACTAGCAGTTATTGGAATTCCGATTTGTACTAGCAGTTATTGGAATTCCGATTTGTACTGGATTTTTATTAGTATTCATCAGAATTCCAATTTCTACTAGTGGATATTGGAATTCCGATTTTACTGGATTTTTGTCGAGCCTGCAACTTTTGTTGCAGAAAGCTCGACATAGGCATAGTGATCCGGCGGCGGTGTTAGCTCACTTCTTAAAAGCTTTATATTTTAGAAGGTGGAAGACCTGGATGCTTCATACTTTGTATATAGATGCCTCATGTTACGAAGTTTCCGTCAGTCACATGTCCAATGTCCTTGACCTCATTTTCATGGTTCAGTGACCACTTGAAAAAAAAGTTCAGATTTTTTGTAATGTTGAATTCTCTCTTATTATAAGTAATAAGATAACTATATTTGGTTTGTGCGTACTTTGCAAGGTCCTCATGCCCGTCAGACAGTTTTCACTTGACCTCGACCTCATTTCATGGATCAGTGAACAAGGTTAAGTTTTGGTGGTCAAGTCCATATCTCAGATACTATAAGCAATAGGGCTAGTATATTCGGTGTATGGAAGGACTGTAAGGTGTACATGTTCAACTGGCAGGTGTCATCTGACCTTGACCTCATTTTCATGGTTCAGTGGTTATAGTTAAGTTTTTGTGTTTTGGTCTGTTTTTGTCATACTTTTTGCAATAGGTCTACTATATTTGTTGTATGGAATGATTGTAAGGTGAACATGTCTAACGGACAGATGTCATCTGACCTTGACCTCATTTTCATGGTTTAGTGGTCAAAGTTAAGTTTTCAGTTTTGGTCTTTTTATCTGATACTATACGCCATAGGTCAACTGTATTTAGTGTATGGAATATTTGATGATTTATATATTAGTCGCGCAGGTTTTATTTGACCTTGACATCATTTTCACGGTTCATTGCTCAGTGTTAAGTTTTTGTGTTTTGGTCTATTTTTCTTAAACTATAAGTATTAGGTCAACTATTGTTTTATGGAAGCATTGTTAGCTGTACATGTCAGCCTGGCATGGTTCATCTCACCTTGACCTATTCATGGTTCATTGGTCTTTGTTTAGTTATCTTGGTTAATGTAACGTTTATGTGACAGTTGTAATAAAACTTTATACTTTGGACTATCAACATAATATCAATGATTAGTCAAGAAGGCGAGACATTTCAGTGTGTGCACTCTTGTTATTAGTTTTTATCAGAATTCTAATTTGTACTAGTAGATATTGGAATTCCGATTTATTGGAACTCCGTTTTGTACTGGATTTTGATTAGTATTTATCGGAATTCCAATTTCTTCTAGTAGATATTGGAATTCCGATTTGTACTGGATTTTAAGTAGCATTTATCAGAATTCTGATTTGTACTAGTAGATATTGGAATTCCGATTTGTACAGGATTTTTATAAGTATTTATCAGAATTCTAATTTGTACTAGTATATATTGGAATTCCGATTTGTACTAGCAGTTATTGGAACTCCGTTTTGTACTAGCTTTGATTAGTATTTATCAAAATTCCAATTTCTTCTAGTAGATATTGGAATTCCGATTTGTACTGGATTTTAATTAGTATTTATCAGAATTCTAATTTGTACTAGTAGATATTGGAATTCCGATTTGTACTGGATTTTAATTAGTATTTATCAGAATTCTAATTTCTTCTGGTAGATATTGGAATTCCGATTTGTACTGGATTTTGATTTGTAGTTATCAGAATTCCTATTTTTACTAGTAGATATTGGAATTCCGATTTGTACTGGATTTTAATTACTATTTATCAGAATTCCGATTTCTACTAGTAGATATTGGAATTCCGATTATTACTGGATTTTAATTAGTATTTTATCAGAATTCTAGTTTGTACTAGTAGATATTGGAATTCCGATTTGTACTGGATTTTAATTAGTATTTATCAGAATTCCAATTTCTTCTAGTAGATATATGAATTACAATTTGTACTGGATTTTAATTAGTAATTATCAGAATTCCAATTTCTTCTAGTAGATATTGGAATTCCGATTTGTAATAGGAGGATTCTGGATCATACAGAATTCCAATTTGTAACATAAACAAATTAGTGTTATCATTTGAATAATTAATTATTAGTTAGTGATGTACATTCAAGAATAGTACACAAAATGAACAGAAAATCAGGCATTTTTGGGTGATAATGCTTTTGTCAAGTGCACATTTCTAGAGACAGTATTTTAAGCCAAGACAAAAAAGTACAATACAACATGAATAAATAAATGAATAAAAAAGATATTGGGAACACAACCATCATTGGGTTGACAATTCTGGATGTCTACATAAAATGTGGATCATTAAACCGTTTTATGGAATAGGAAATTAACTATAATGTTATGAAAATAGATTTTGTACTACATCAGTGGCGGATCCAGCCCCCGGACCCCCTTATTTTGGACGATCAATGCATTTGAATGGGAGCATATAGTTGGAACCCCCCTTTACTCTGGGTTGGGTCCCCCCTTTTAAAATGGCTGGATCCGCCCCTGTACTCCCATGAATTTTGAGTCTGTTTTTTTAAGCACTATTACATTTGTCTGGCTTTTATTTCCTCAGGAATTTTATTCAGAAATACTTTAGCATTTTCTACATTTGAAGTCAAAATAGCTGATATTAATACAATAAAATGATAAAGATCTAATACAATTAATGATAAAGATCTAATACAATAAAATGATAAAGATCTAATACAATAAAATGATAAAGATCTAATACAATAAAATGATAAAGATATAATACAATACAAGAGTGCACACACTGAAATGTCTCGCCTTCTTTACTAATCATTGGTATTATGTTGATACTCCTAAATATAAAGCTTTATTACGACTGTCACATAAACTTAACATGAACCATGAAAATGAGGTCAAGGTCAGTTGAACCATATGCCAGGCAGACATGTACAGCTAACAATGCTTCCATACAACAACTATAGTTGACCTATTGCTTATAGTTTAAGAAAATAGACCAAAACACAAAAACTTAACACTGAGCAATAAACCGTGAAAACCAGGTCAAGGTCAAATAAAACCTGCACAACTGACATATAGATCATAAAATATTTCCATACACCAAATATAGTTGACCTATGGCATATAGTATTAGATAAAAAGACCAAAACTCAAAGACTTAACTTTGACCACTGAACCATGAAAATGAGGTCAAGGTCAGATGACATCTGCCTGCTAGACATGTACACCTTACAATCATTCCATACAACAAATATAGTAAACCTATTGCATAAAGTATGAGAAAAACAGACCAAAACACAAAAACTTAACTATAATCACTGAACCATGAAAATGAGGTCAAGGTCAGATGACATCTGCCCGCTAGACATGTACACCTTACAATCATTCCATACAACAAATATAGTAAACCTATTGCATAAAGTATGAGAAAAACAGACCAAAACACAAAAACTTAACTATAACCACTGAACCATGAAAATGAGGTCAAGGTCAGATGACATCTGCCCGCTAGACATGTACACCTTACAATCATTCCATACAACAAATATAGTAAACCTATTGCATAAAGTATGAGAAAAACAGACCAAAACACAAAAACTTAACTATAACCACTGAACCATGAAAATGAGGTCAAGGTCAGATGACACCTGCCAGTTGGACATGTACACCTTACAGTCCTTCCATACACCGAATATACTAGACCTATTGCTTATAGTATCTGAGATATGGACTTGACCACCAAAACTTAACCTTGTTCACCGATCCATGAAATAAGGTCGAGGTCAAGTGAAAACTGTCTGACAGACATGAGGACCTTGCAAGGTACGCACATACTAAATATAGTTATCCTATTACTTACAATAAGAGAGAATTTAACATTACAAAAAATCTGAACTTTTTTTTCAAGTGGTCACTGAACCATGAAAATGAGGTCAAGGACAATGGACATGTGACTGACGGAAACTTCGTAACATGAGGCATCTATATACAAAATACGAAGCATCCAGGTCTTCCACCTTCTAAAATATATAGCTTTTAAGAAGTGAGCTAACACCGCCGCCGCCGCCGCCGCCGGATCACTATCCCTATGTCGAGCTTTCTGCAACAAAAGTTGCAGGCTCGACAAAAATGATAAAGATCTAATACAATAAAATGATAAAGATCTAATACAATAAAATGATAAAGATCTAATACAATAAATGATAAAGATCTAATACAATAAAATGATAAAGATCTAATACAATAAAATGATAAAGAGCTAATACAATAAAATGATAAAGATCTATAACGGCAGCAGAGCGACAGCAATTTATCGAACACTAATTTCCGAAACCGAACTGACAATGACAACTGAAAGAACATCTTTTTAGAGCTATTATAACTGCTGTTTTTAAAGAGAGGCATTTGCCTCCATTACACTACAACCAAGATTGAGATCATTGCAATATCCTTAACTATATCACTCCATAGATTTTATTAAGTGTATTGAATTGAATAATTATTGGGGTTTTTTTTTGCATTTATTTACAGTACAATGTATTTCCATCAAAAAGGGGATGTTTTGTTGAAAATAATTATTTAATACATTTTATACAGAAGCACGTAGGCCAATGATTTGAAAATTCTTGATAAATAATGGCTCCCTTCCGTAATTTTAATTTTGTTTTATAGCTTAGTTCCAAAACCTGCAAGGGCTATTTTACTCCTGCTCTCTTGTTATATCTTTGGTGATTTTTGTCAAGCCTGAAACAAACGTCGAGGAAGCAAAACGTAGCAATTTTACATTTCATAGGCAGCAGAGTCAACACTTAGATCCAGTCTGTGGTTAAATTTTTTTTGATAATTTTAACAAACCTTCATGGAATTCATATGAAACATGGACAGAAGGTTCTTCATGAACAACAGACAGTATCAAGAATACTTTGAACTGGTTTTTTTCTTTATATTTCTGTATTTTTCTGATAAATGGACTAAATTTTGTCGAGCCTGCGATTTTTGTCGCAGAAAGCTCGACATATGGATAGTGACCCGGCGGCGGCAGTGGGGTAAGCTCATTTCCTAAAAGCTTTATATTTTAGAAGGTGGAAGATCTGGATGCTTCATACTTTGTATATAGATGCCTCACGTTACGAAGTACATGTCACATGTCCAATGTCCTTTACCTTCATTTTCATGGTTCAGTGACTACTTGAAAAAAATAAGATTTTTTATAATGTTGAATTCTCTCTTATTATTAGTAATATGATAACTATATTGGGTATGTGCGTACCTTGCAAGGTCCTCATGCCCGTCAAACAGTTTTCACTTGACCTCGACCTCATTTCATGGATCAGTGAAGAAGGCTATGTTTTGGTGGCCAAGTCCATATCTCAGATACTATGAGCAATAGGTCTAGTATATTCAGTGTATGGAAGGACTGTAAGGTGTACATGACCACCTAGCAGGTGTCATCTGACCTTGACCTCATTTTCATGGTTCAGTGGTTATAGTTATTTTTTGTGCTTTGGTCTGTTTTTCTCATACTGTATGCAATAGGTCTATTATATTTGGTGTATGAAAGGATTGTAAGTTGTTCATGATTAGCTGGCAACTTTCATCTCACCTTGACCTCATTTTCATGGTTCAGTGGTCACAGTTAAGCCCCAGTCGCACTAGACCACGATCGTACTACGCTCACCGCGATCTAAAATAAATTCAGATCGTGGTGAGGTCGCGGTATGAGCGGCATGAAAATGTAAATTTTCGTTGCTTTCAAGATGCTACTACGTCCTCGTTACGCTTCTATAACGATCCCGCTACGATTATACCACGTTCTCAACGCGCTTATTCTGCGACCTCACTACGCTTATCAAGATCTTTCTACGCTCATCACGTTCTCACTACGACCATATCACGAGTTATCCTATTGCAACACGATCTTATCACGCTTTTACTGCGATTATAACTTACGTTCTTACCACGATTATAACTTACGTTCTTACCACGATTATACTACGTTCATACCGCGATCTTACTACGTTATCAGTAATAACGTCAACATCGTGTTCAATTTCAATACAATTCCATTCTTTCTATTTCTGATTAATACTAGTACATAGATTTCTCGTAAAAAAAACCAGTCATGCCACCAAAATCTTCTAGAACACGTAGGCGTGGTGGTAGGGGTTGATGTAGAGGCAGAGGGAACTCTGATAGTAACGAGTCCTGATCAAGCAGAGATTTTGGACCGACCAATCCAAATTAAATAACAACCTTTTGCTGGTACATAAAGCTCAAATGACGATATTTTAGTGAACGATAGCAAAGATGACACAGATGTGTCAATAGATACAGGAATATGTTGTATGAGTGCCAATGAGACAACTCTCCGTCCAAGTAACAATTTATAAAAGTAAACCATTATAGACCAAGGTAAGGCCTTCAACACGGAGACTTGGCTCCGAACAGCAAGCTATAAAGGGCCCCAAAAAATACGAGTGTAAAACCATTCAAACAGGAAAACCAACGGTGTGAAAATGACAATAAGAATGATGGTTGTAGTATAAACGCAGTCAGGTCGTAAGAAGAGCGTGACGAGGACAGCAAGAGCTTGCTAGAATCGTACTATGGTCTTGCACAGCGTGGTGTAAACGTGTAATAGTCGTAGTGGAAGCGTAGTTGGGTCGATGGGAGAACGTGATGGTCGTAGTGAGGTCGTAATAAGGTAGCTGTGAGATCTCAGTGCAGTCTTTCTAAATAATATCACACTTTCGCTACACTCTCGCTACGATGGTACAGCGACCTTTGCGATCTTACTACGACCTTAGTGCGCTCTCACTATGCCTCTAATACGACCTGATTTAGCCACGACCGCACCACGAATGTTTTGAACATGTTCAAAGTTGGCCACGCTCATCACGATCTTGAAGACCTCACCACGACCGTTATACGACCTTACTGCAATCTGCACGATCGTACTACGATCATCAAAATTTGTATTTTTTTTGTAGATTGTAGTGCGATCGTGGTCTAGTGGGACTGCGGTATTATGTGAAAGTTGGGGGGATGTAGTTTTCAATTTAGACTTGTTTATATCATATCACAATATCTCAGTAGCATGAGTCCGAATCCCGACGAGGGAAGAACAAAAAATTTGGGAAGGCAAATTTACAGATCTAACATTGTTGGGCTGATGTTTAGACGAGTTGTATATACAGAATGTACACAGACATGTATCACAATCACTACTGGTGATCCGATGGATAAATCTGTTGTAGAGTTGTCACTGGTTCAGACGTATTTTTCATTTCCTATCGTTAATTATCCATTTTTAGATGGTGACGTTCCCTTGTTACCATCTTACGGTGTTTATATATCTCAACTTGTACGATTCGCTCGTGTATGTAACAATGTTTTAGATTTTAACGAGAGAAATTTATGTATTACTGAAAAATTATTACACCAGGGTTTTCGATATCACAAACTAGGCAAAACATTTACTAAATTTTATCATCGGTATAAGGACATCATCCGTAAATATAGCTCAACATGCAGACTTCTTATACGTTCAGGTATTTGACATCCAATTTTTTATGGAAATATTCTTTATAAAGCACAAAGGTGTCGGTATTCATCTCAAAAACTAACAAAACCTTTGAATAGACTTATTAAGAAGGGATATAGTTATGATACTGTTGTCAGGTCATTAAACATTGCATATTTTGGCGTTAATATTGATTCACTTATAGGGTCTTTGCATCGGAACTAAACACATTTATTCAAAAACCAGTTGTTGGCATGACACGGGTTATGTTCTTCTCATATATGTTATGATGGTATGATACTAAACCCCTAACGGGAACGATTGTGCCTGATGTTCATATGATGAAATCATAATCTTTCAGTCAGTTTAATTGAAGTCTGGAGGTGTCATTTCAGTTAACTGTTAGTAGTCTGTTGTTATTTATGTATTATTGTCATTTTGTTTATTTTCTTTGGTTACATCTTCTGACATCAGACTCGGATTTCTCTTGAACTGAATTTTAATGTGCGTATTGTTATGCGTTTACTTTTCTACATTGGCTAGAGGTATAGGGGGAGGGTTGAGATCTCACAAACATGTTTAACCCCGCCGCATTTTTGCGCCTGTGCCAAGTCAGGAGCCTCTGGCCTTTGTAAGTCTTGTATTATTTTAATTTTAGTTTCTTGTGTACAATTTGGAAATTAGTATGGCGTTCATTATCACTGAGCTAGTATATATTTGTTTAGGGGCAAGTTGAACGACGCCTCCGGGTGCGGGAATTTCTCGCTACATTGAAGATCTGTTGGTGACCTTCTGCTGTTGTTTTTTTCTATGGTCGGGTTGTTGTCTCTTTGGCACATTCCCCATTTCCATTCTCAATTTTATTATAGATATAATTATTTCTGTGACTGTATCTTGCATTAATTTGTAGGATCCTTTACTATAGATAATTCAGCTGATCTGTAACACTACCATCTTCATACCTTATATATCATGTACTGTATTACGACACTAGATTATAACTGACGAGGAAAGGTAACACCCGGTCACCGAAAGCTTTATTTTTGTGAAGCCAAGGTGGTCGAGTGGTCTAACGCGCCGGATACGGTGCAGGCGATTTGGTGTCACGATATTTCAGTAGCATCAGTTCGAATCCCGACGAGGGAAGAACAAAAAATTTGCGAAAGCAAATTTACAGATCATATATATGTTACAGTGAATTGTATAATCAGGGATTATGTAGAATCCCTAAAATTTTCAGGGATTATGGTTAATCACTGGTTAGTTTAGGGACTATATATGATCACTACAATTTTCAGGGATTATGTATAATCACTATAAAAAACGTCGGGGATTATACAGAATAACTGAAATGATACTAAAATATATAACGGTGTCTTCCCATTTATCCAACTTTTTAAATTTTTTATTTTTGTTAATTATTGGGTTGTATATTTAGTAATAATAAGGTGTCTTTCTAAAATTTGACAGTAAATTTGTTCCTGTATGTTTTTATAGTATTTAAAATATATATATATTACATTAATGTAAACATTCATAAGATTGTCAATTCTATCCCGAATTTGTCAATTAAAACAGCAAAAGACGTAGAAATATCTGAATGTTTTGGTATTTGAGCAAGTGTAAAATCATTTGTTCCCCGGACTAATGCTATACCGAACAGAAACTTTAAATGTTACGACACTAGAGAGACAAAAGTCAAAAATTTTCTTCAGTTTTACCGGTTTAAGGAAAGTAAAACAATATTAAAACATGAGGGAAAATACAAAAACTATGACCTGTTGTGTTTTAGAAATTGAAAGTTAAGTTAAGTTAAGTTAAGTTATTTAATATTATATAAATCAACCGAAGTTAAGTTAAGTTATTTAATATTATATAAATCAACCGTCGTTGCACGGGACTCGTTCCGTTGCCCGGTCTGATTGCGTTGATATCTGCATCGTTAGCGAGAGACTTATCCTTACTGCTACCGGGGTTAACATTATCAATTGGCAAATCAAGCCATTTAAACTGTACTTTGAAAATGATTGAAATATATTAAATAAGTCATTAAAAATCTTGATAAAACTAAAGGGGGTCTCAACACTTGCAGGTGCGTGTAGCTCACAGCTTATAGATATGAGGAAAAGTAAATGTGTTTTATAAATATCAAGTCTACTACCAATAATTATGCACACTTTTTAGAATTTCGTAAAATTTTCGTTTGTGTACCTTTGCTCATGGACTGGCTCATATCAGACTAATACCCTTAATAATGTATAACGTTAGGCATAATATATTAATATGAAAGACACAAAAATATTGAAGTGATAAACACAATATAATTAAATGATAAGCACAATATAATTAAATGATTAGCAAAATATATATTGAATAATTGATGTTTTGTTTTTAATACTGACTTTATCAGCAATAATATCAAGCGAGCCCTTTTTGATATTTACTGTATCAGTATTAATAATATCAAGCGAGCCCACAAGGGCGGGTTGATGAAGTTAGTATTAAAATATTAACATGATTAAATGGCATAATTAAATGATAAGCACAATATATATTGAATAATTGATGTTTAATTTGTTTTTTTTTTGTAATTTATTTTTATTTCATCTGAAAATACACCAAGTATATATTGTGATACATAATTATATAATTAATTCATAATACATATAATGATATTAAATTTTTCAATAACAGTCTAAAATTAAAAAGTTAGTTATGGTAATTGTTCTAAATTTTCTACTGGATCATACACATCCTTTATCACTCTGGATTAGAATACCTGAATATGCTGATAAGGTTAATGATTGCATCAGCCCTCTCCTATAGCCACATGCATCACTGCCTGTACAGTGATGTAAAACATGAGAGGTACCAGGAGAGGCCACCAGAGATCATTAACAGAACATGTTGGACAGAGTCACATAATAAATGTCAACCTAGGTCAAGGGGAGATAATTCAGATACAATCAAACAAAAACTATTATATCAATATATATATATAACAATAGCAATAAACATAGATAGTACTTTTAAGATGCACACAAATCACTGTCCAGTTGTGATGTGCATCAACATATTATTAATTCTACATGAACTATTATAAAGCCTTAAGTAAGTACATAAATAGAAAGATCTCTCCTCACATGTGGACTAAGTTTTTAATTAATTCCCATTTACTATCAAATTTCTCTCTTGCTCTAGGGGATCTGTAAAAGGAGGTAGATATTTTTTCTATTTGGTAGGAATTTTTAATCATAGCTATGACACCTTTAAGAGTCGGTAATGAAGTATTAAAGCGACATGTATAAATATAATATTTAACCAGAATAGTGAATAAGTTTAGGGAAATATCCCAAGACTCTGACCCAAGAACAATATTTTCCACATTAAGAATTAAAGTTAAATTATTTTCAACTAGAAAAAGTGCTGCAATTTCTAACCACAAATTTCTAACTAGCATACATTCCCAGAAAAGGTGACTTATAGTTTCTTTAGTTTCATTACAGAAACTACATAAGTTAGTTTCTTTTAACCCGTATTTCTGCAATAATGCATTTGTAGCGAGAGTTCTATGTAAAATCTTAAACTGGAACATACTAAATTTGTTGTTTTTAGTGCAACAAAAAGGTAAACTATAAAAGAAATCCCAATTTTCTATATGAGTGCCTAGTTCCTTACACATTTTGTCTTCTTGTTTTGTAGGACGTTCTGTATACATTGACAAGAATTTTTTATAAAAGAACTGACATGACTTTTTATTGTTTTTTATAAATTCAAATTTATCGTTAGATATGTGAGTAATTTTCTCTGAAGTAGTGATTAAATTTTTCCAGTCTTTTGGTATCATATGCAGCAAAGAATGGTATTCCAAGAAATTAATATTAAGATTATATTTTTCGCAGAATTCTTTTAAAGTAAAAAAATTACTGTTTTCATCAAGTAAATCACCTATAAAGAAAACTCCGGATTCAACCCACCTCTGGTAAAAGACAGTTTTATTATTAATTTTCAAACTCTTGTTTAGCCATATGGATTGTTTCATGATCCCTTCAGCAGTGCCATTAGTGACAGTATTTAGGATATTCCAGTTTAGTAAAATATCTTTCCAGAAATTATTAAAATTTGAAGAAATCTTTTGGATACCATCAGGGGTCATCAACCATATTTTGTCTGCTCCTAATCTGTTGTATTGATCTATTAACAATGTTTTCCATGGGGATATATTCAAGGGGTCTAAAAGTTTATTTATCCATGTCATCTTTAATGAATAACAAAAGGATCTTATATCTGGCATTTTCAACCCCCCATTTTCAAATAACCCTATCATAACTTTTCTTTTAATCTTGTCTGGTTTTCCTGACCACAAGAAACTAAAAAAAATATTTTGAATTTCTTTTATTTTATCATCCGGAGGATTTGGCAAAACTGTCAATGATTGAATTAGAATAGGAAGAGCTAGTGATTTAATGACAGTGATCTTTCCCATATATGTTAAATCTCTATAAACCCAGGAATTTAGCAGGCTCTGTATTTTTTTAATTTTTTCTTCAAAATTTACAAGCGTTTTATTTTCACTGAACAGATCAAATTTTATTCCTAAAAGTTTAAATTTTCCTGAATGATTCCAGTTCAAATTTCTTGTAGTTGTTAGTTTATCCCTTGAGTGAATCTTTGACCCAATCCATATGGCTTCTGTTTTATCAAAATTAGCCCTAAGTCCTGCACACTCAGAAAATTTTTCTAAAGTATATAAACATTTATCTAAAGATTTCTCATCCTCGTCTAATAAGAGACATGAGTCATCTGCATACTGGCTTAGTAGATACTCAGAATCATTTATTTTCATACCATTTATATCTGGGTTATTTTTAAGTGCAGCACTCATAAGCTCTAAAG
Source organism: Mytilus edulis (assembly GCF_963676685.1). Taxonomy (NCBI): domain Eukaryota; kingdom Metazoa; phylum Mollusca; class Bivalvia; order Mytilida; family Mytilidae; genus Mytilus; species Mytilus edulis. Next base: position 4,337,871 of record NC_092350.1, on the reverse strand, counting down.
ATAATATAAAGAGATATGGAGATAGAGGATCACCTTGTCTAACACCCCGACCAACATTAAAAAATTGAGAGCAATGTCCATTATTTATAATACAGCTCTGAGATTCTGAATATAAGGTCTTGACCCATCTACAGAAAATAGGACCAAATCCTAGAAAAGACAAAGCCAAGTCTATAAATGACCACTCAAGAGTATCAAAAGCTTTCTCAAAGTCTAATAAAAGTAAAAGACCTGGTAGATTATCATCTTCTGCCTTTTCCATAATGTCAAAAATAAGCCTGGTACATTCTCCAATATACCTCCCTTTTATGAAACCTTGCTGTGTTTCACTAATTATATCCCCAAGAAAAGGTTTTATTCTATTTGCTAATGCAGCTGATGCAATTTTTGTATCAACATTTAATAAAGTGATAGGTCTCCAGTTTTTTAATTGAAATTTTGATTTACCCTCTTTTGGAATGCATGTTATTACTCCTTGTTTCTGACTAACCGAAAAAGATCCAGTTTCTAAGCTATAATTAAAAGATTTTATAATAAACTCATGGAGGTCTATCCAAAAAAATTTATAAAATTCTGTTGTAAATCCATCCATCCCTGGAGATTTACCATTTTTCATATTTTTCAATGTTTTTAAGCATTCATTAGTATTCAAATTACCCTCTGCCTGTAACCTCTGTTCATCAGAAAGTTTGCGGATAAAAGGATTATTTTCATCAAAAAATAGATTTTTATGTTCTTGATGAAGAATAGGATTTGTTGAGGAGTACAGTTTTTCATAAAATGATTTTTGTTCTTCTAAAATTTCACTTTGGTTGAAAATTTCCTCCCCATTATCATTAATTAATTTTGGAATTATCTTTTCATTATAATTTCTTTTTTCAAGATTACAAAAATAGTTAGTACATTTTTCACCTTCTGCTACCCATCTTGCCTTTGCTCTTGCCATAATACCTGTTACTATTTTCTCTCTGTGTTGAACAAGTTCATTTTCTAAAATTTTAATTTCTGAATTTAATAATTCTGAGGGGTCTATTTCATAATTTTCAAGTAATTTAGCTAGCTTGAGTTCTAAATCATTTTCAGTTTTTGTGTTTTTCTTTTTTATATAACTGGCATATGATATTGTTTTCCCTCTTATCATACATTTTAAGAGTTCCCAAAACATGTGTGGGTTTACTGATAATTCTGTTTCTAGGTCATTCCCAGGCAGAGAGTATTGATTTACAGTTTCCCTAATGCAATTTTTTATTTCAGTTACATATACCATATCATGTAGTAAGCTATTATTAAACTTCCATGTGCCTTTACCTTTAATTTGATTGTAAAACTGTAAGGTAAGGTACACTGGAGAATGATCAGACCTGTAACTTATATCCATGTCTACATTTTTTACAAATGGTTCAAGATCAGATGAAATCAAAAAGTAATCCAAACGGCTTGTTTAATTTGTTTTTAATACTGACTTTATCAGCAATAATATCAAGCGAGCCCTTTTTGATATTTACTGTATCAGTATTAATAATATCAAGCGAGCCAAAGGGCGGGTTGATGAAGTTAGTATTAAAATATTAACATGATTAAATGGCATAATGATTATTTTTTTATCGTATTGTTTTAGCAATTGTTTTTAGGTTGAGATATGAATTAAACTGAAATTGTCATCAAAAACTATTTTTACGCGTACAATCTTTTTGATAAATGTTAATTTTATGCACAATATTTTAAAAATAAACATTTTATTTACAAACTAGATTTGGATGGCATCGACTATTACACATTTGTCCTGTTTTTTTTACATGTATATCTATTAAATTCATATTTGTTTTTACCACAATATCAACATTTAAAAAACCTCCTTCTCCATATCCAATCATATTTTACGGCACGTCTCAGAGAAATAGAGTTTTCAGCACAAACATCTGAAGGTACCAATGAAGGGAAATCAGCAATCTCAAACTGATTTCTTGTATTAAAGATCCGAGCAGGAGTCCATTGCTATATGGCAAGGATCTCCCTTTCCTGGAACCACTTGTGGAATTGGTTTGAGATATATGTTGTTTTTCCTCTGCAATTTGCATTAACTTTTGAGCATACGTTTTATTCAACCCTAGCAACACCTGTACCTGTGCCGAGCTTATTTGTTAGTAGCATAATGAGGTTCAACACTTGGATAAAATATAAAGGAAAAACTCATCACTTAAGAATCAAATAGTAGATCAGGAATGAAAACTGCGTGTTAACTTAAACTTTCAAGGAATAAGAAAACAATGATAATTTGTCTATGTTAATTTGTTTCATCATCTTTGTAGTTTTTAATTATTAATAATCACTGAAATCATATTAGGGAATTTGTAGAATACTAATTAAAATTGTCAGTGATTATGTGAAATCACTAGTAATTTTCAGGGAATCTGTATAATCACTAATGATTTTAGTGATTCTACATAATCCCTGAAAAATCAGGGATTCTTCATAAATCACTGATTATACAAATTCACTGTAACATATATTTATAGTACTGACGCTCATCTCTCTACGTCACTAGGGTGTCCACTAACGGAGACTAGTTGTCGTTCTTATTTTGATGACTTGTTTACGAGAAAAACACAGCGAGAAGTATAAAAAGACTTTTTGTGTACTGAATATAATTTTTAAATTTGTCAATGTCATTTACGTCATTGGATTAATTTACATTTTATTCATTTTTTTTTAGAATGGCACTTTTTTATACAAAGGTTTTTCAGTGTATTGAATTAGTCATAAAATTTTGACAAAAAGAATTCGTTTTTTAAGTTATATCTACTGTTTCAAAGAGAATAATGGTACACACATGAACTTGCAACAGGACACGACACCATTTTTATCTTATATCAGATCTGACTATAATACAATGATAATGTAAAGCATCAAAGTGGCACAATTAAAAAAAATGAATTTATACATGAGATCTAACGATTAATGAACGGAATAACCTTCCTCTTTTCTGCTAGATTACAATACATCTTTCGAATGGATTTTATATTGATTAGTGCAAATATGGCATTATTACTTAGCTGAAATCTTATAACCTTTGTAGAAGGGTGTAAAAAGGTTGTGTGTGTATCTGCACGAAAGAACGCGAAATAAAATTTGACTTTTCAGGATGAACGAACAATTAAAAAATTCTTGCAAGTTGATTTTTTTTAACGATTTCACGAAACACGGTGAATAATGAAACCTTTTCACGGCTGTACGTGAAATACAAATGGCCAAACACGTCGCACGAAAAATAACCTTTACCACCCTCCTTGTATAAAGTTCTCATAGACAAATTAAGATATACACATTACAAACTAAAACTTTACAATGGAATTGTCTTGATATGTTTTACATTTCTTTTCGTTAGAATCTGTAATACTTTTTTAATTATACGGAGTTTAGTATGACGTCCATTATCACTGTAATAGTATACATATTTTTTAAGGGGACAGCTGAAGGAAGCCTCCGAGTGCGGGAGTTTCTCGCAAAATTGAAGACCCATTGGAAGCCTTCGGCTGTAATCTACTCTATGGTCGGGTTGTTGTCACTTTGACACATTCCCCATTTTCTTTCTCAATTTTATTGAAACGTAGAGCAGTTTTCAAACGGGTACATGTTAATTTATATTTAGATATATGGCATATATAAAAGAGGGACGAAAGATACCAAAGGGACAGTCAAACTCATAAGTCGAAAATAAACTGACAATGCCATGGCTAAAAATGAAAAGACAAACAATAGTACACATGACACAACATAGAAAACATAAAAACACGTGAGATGATTTTGCGGTATTATAATTTTTTGTATACAAATTGTTGTGCTGTCTGTTTAACGACGATGACCAAATTAACTACAACAAATAGAGTTCGACGTTTTATTTTATTTACATATTAACAGAATATGAATTTTTGTGCTAAATTGTTATCAAATCATTATTTCATTTAAACATTGTTTGCAAGAAACAAAGTTTTTGCGAGCAACCAAATCAATATTAAAGGGGACAGGAGCATTTGTTTTGGATCGGTTATTTATTTTTGTAAGCTAAGAGGACAGATTATTTATTTTTCTGCACTGTTGAAGCAAGATTTTTAATTTTCATTAAACAAGGAACTGATTATTTATTCTCACAACTATATTAAAAAATATTTGAAAACAAAACGTTGTCTTTTCAGCTAAACCTTTCCAGATTGCGAATCCGCACCTGACACTAAATTGTATATACGATGTAGTGTAGTTAATAATAATTAAAAAGAGTTCTCAAGTAGATACATGTGTAACAGGAGGGTCGTGTGTCTATGCGTCACCGTTCCCTCGTGAGTACTTATGTGAACCTGGAATCGCAAACAAAATCCAACACCAACAACCTTTGACCTTAAACCAGTGTAAATGTAATTTATTCCATTTATAACCCAAAATACTGTTAACGACGGATGCCTTTTATATTGGTCTCAATGGCAAATATATACGACAAACTTCTGAGTTAGCAATTCAGGTTTCTCGTTCGTTCCTCTGGGAGATTGTGTTTTGGTAGAGAAGAGTCAAGATTTATTAAGTTCAGATACTTATATATAAAAATAACATAAATCAACATGTAACAATTAACAAGTGTAAACGAGATCCAAAATTAGTATAATTATATCAAAAATGCAAAGAAAACTATAAACAGTTTTCTTCAATTTAACTTCAATAAATCGGTACTTTGTTTACAACAAACATAGAGCACCAAACAACAAAATATGCAAAAATAAACTTATTTCTTTCTTTAAATTGAATGTATATAAAAAGAAGTGTAGCTATCTAAATATTAGTGGTGAAATATCGGAACACCCTCTCTACGGAAAGTCGAGTGCACCGCGACACGTGGATGAATATGGCTAATCTATTTATAAATTAACATCGCAAAATTAATAAATATATCTAGAATCAGAAGAACACACTGCGGTGAACGATTGAAAAGTTTTACCAAATAAAATTCTACATTTTTATCTTAAACTTAACCAGTCTACTTAGAAAGGGGACAATACTTAATCAAACTTTTAGTAACTGACAAAATCTCGGCTATAAATATAGAGAGAGGAGAAGGAAGTAGACCTTACTCAAGTCACTGGCCAAGAGACAAAATTAACTTCGAAACGGCCGCTTTTATACCATCGTTGACCAATCAAATTAATTATTCAAATTTATTTTCCTTAACCCATAATTAGCCAATGAAAATCGCGGTATCAGACATCTTACGGAATCAGTGCCAAAATGGATGACATAATAACATTTGAAGATTTCCAAAATGAAATATCGGAACTATCTACTTAAAAACACAAGTTACACCCAAAAATATGTAAGACAAAGTTGAACTAGATGGTAAGTGACAACGTCTCTCCCTCTTATGTGAACACGAACTATACAATTTAAATTATATACGAAAAACCGGCAAAAGTAATTTTTACAGGCAATTTTATCAAAACAATTAATTTGTATAATCCAATTCCGCTACACATGATTTATTTATCAACTTAAGTCCAAACCATCATTCATGATTACAGGAGTCTATAAAGAAAGGGGAAAGAAACTATTAAAATGTCTATTACTAATGACTAACTACCACAAAACCAAATAAACATAATATACAACATACGTATTGACAGATAATCTTCCTTAAAAGAGACAACAAATAATAAAATACTTAAGCCTCGGTCACACCTTAACGGATAGCTCGAACGGATGCCGAACTGAAAACTTTTTTCCAATCCGTTCCTGTCTGTTAGAAGATTGTTCTTATCCGTTAGACGTCCGTCCATATCCGTTACTTGTCCGTTATACATCCGTTGTCGGTCTGGTAGACATATTCACCAACGGACTTCTACCGGACGTTTAACGGATAAAACGGATGTTGAACGAATGTGAAACGGACTTCTACTGGACGTATAACGGATAAAACGGATTATGAACGGATCTGAAAACTTATGCATCAATGCCAATTGAAAATTTTGCGTCAAAAATGCCTATTATTGGTATGTCAGATTTCTTGAGTGTCATGAAGTCTTATTATTCATAATCTATCTTAGAGTGACGGCACGTCTTCACTTTTTAGCAGTTCTTATTTAGGCCAGACACTTTGGTGGCATTTTAAAAAACAAACCAAAACCAGTTACACAGAAACGTTTTGAATATTTATGTGATTTACATGTATTATTATTGTCGCCTTAAATTTTTCAGTATATCTTGTTCATTCGTTTTATGCGGTACGCCTCCGTTATGTGTCCGTTTTATGCAGTACTCGTCTGTTGGATGTTCGTTCGATATCCGTTCTGTCCGGTACGTTTCCGTTTCTCATACGTTGCATATTCGGTGTGTGTCCGTTATGCCTACGTTACGCGTCCGTTTTATTTGGTCAGTACATCAATGGACTCCCAACGGATAACAATTTTGTCAACGGACAACTTTTATTTTCATCCGTTAGACGTCCGTTCGTGCTATCCGGTAAGGTGTGACTACAGCTTGACACATATTTATGAATAATTTGGACAATAAGGTTTCCCAATGGCAATTTTAATTGAAAGGTTCATTTAAGTGAATACAACGTAACTTCATAAATGGTATTCGAACATTGGTAAGTTTAGCTATAGCATTAAATATTTCTAAGATGTAAATATTAACATAAGAAAGATAACTCATGCCATTATAAATGTTATTTTGTTATAAATGCAAATTATTGACGCCCTTTTTTTCTTACAAAATATTTCCCAATCCTAATAGGATCATCGAAACGTTCAGGTTATAAAACTGGTAATATTACATCGTTTGCAGATTTTGAATTTAATAAAGAAGTATGATGTCAAATGAAACAACCGAAAGACCAAAGGACCACGAACAAAACCAATACACTTTGGCAAGTCACAAAATTACCCGTGATGACAAAGCCCGAAGCAACCAAAAAGAACAAACCAATAATACTAATTTGATTCATCGAATGTAGGCTGATGACATTATATACATGTTTTATTGATAAAAACATACTTTTGGGATAACAAATTAATCAACTGACATTTAATAGTTTCATGATGTTTGTACACTGTTCTGATTTACAAAAGTTCACATGCAATATGCCAATGTACCATGTTTTAATGATATTGATTGAAGTTTGCTTTTGAATTTAGTGTTTATTATTTTATAACAAATATATACTTTACAAGCAGTTTATGCTTGAAATTCAGATGGTTATATTACAAAGGGGAGTTTCGGGGAAAAGAGGGGTATATGTCATGTTTTGAAGAGGCAATTCAAAATGAAAGAAAAATCGAAACACTAGTACATTGTAACATGTGATTTGCTAAAACTCGGGGGTTCTTTGCTTTGGAAGGGGACTTCTCATTGGCTGGTAACCAGCACACTGACACGATTTCACAAAACGTAACTCAAACAAAGTAACTACATTTCACAAACATAGGGAATGTAGAAATTCATGTTACGAATGAAGAAAAAACGTTAACAAGTTAAGAAATTGTATTTCCACAATAAGAATTTACATTTCATCAATCAAGAAATGTAGAAATTCATGTAACGGATAAAAAAAACATGTTACCATTTAAGAAATTACATTTTACAAATTAAGAAATTGTATGTTACGAATTAAGAAATTGCATTTCACAAATTAAGAATTGTATACTTATGGCGGATATTCCCTTCCATACATTGCGAGGTACTTTACGTTCCGTTTTATTCCAAATGACGTAAGACACATCTGCCCATATCTCAATTTTCCCAGTTGGTCAAGACTCTTAACACTAAATCATTGTTCGTAGATTTATTCATTCGAATGGAATGATATTTGAACAAATGAGATACGAACTACTTTAAGATGAAGAACTATAACTTTACAATTTTCTATATACACATGGTGTGTGTCATGAATTAATACACAATATCCTTTCCTTTACATTAAACAATAAAAATTGATGCGATCTGATTCTGATTTAAGCGTGTCCTTATAGAGCTATCATATATACTGTTAAATAAAGGCAACAGTAGTATACCGCTGTTCAAAACTCATCAATCCGTGGACAAAAAACAAAATCGGGGTAACAAACTAAAACCGAGGGAAACGCATTAAATATAAGAGGAGAACAACGACATAACACTAAAATGTAACACACATAGACAAAATCCCATGAGAATAACAAATATAACATATATATTTAACATCAAAACCAAGTACATTAATTTGGGATAGACAAGTACCGTGACACGTCTTATCGCAATGTGAATTTACACTCAAAATTAAGAGAAAACAAACGACACAACGTTATAATGTAATACACACAGAAACGAACTATAATATAACAATGGCCATATTCCTGACTTGGTACAGGGAAGTTTTAAAGGAAAAAAATGGTGGGTTGAACCTGGTTTTGTGGCATGCCGAACCTCGCACTTTTATGGCCATGTGAAATATAACATCAAAATGACAACACAGGACTACAATATAAATAAATTGGAGAATACAATTGACAAAGAATCACACGTACAACAGCCAACAAAAGGCAACAAGTTCAAAATTTTAAGACGCCAGAAGTGTATTTTGTCCACACAAGACCTACGTGTGACGCCCAGATATAAAAGTTTGAAAGCCGAAACGAGTACAAAGTTGAACAGCATCGAGGACCAAAAAGATCAAAAAGGTTGTGCCAAAAACGGCAAGGGTTTTCTGTTCGTTACCAGAAAATCCCTATAATTTAGAATAATTTATACTTTTGCAAACAGTAAATTTTATAAAATGAATATTCAAAAGATGTGCATGATAAAACTGAAGTATTAACTAATTACAGGAAACAACTGATACATATAATACATATAAAGTTTGATGAATAGTTTAACCAGAAGCTGTCGGATCGACAGCATACCGGATTTCTAACATTTCTCATTTTATACCTAACATATATAACAAACATTTGCATTGGGTAACACGTTATCATGTGACATTGAATAATTCAATCATTTTTGTCCCATCAAATTGAAAGAATGGACAAATAACCCTTAAAAAATTATACCAGCGGTCAATAACCCTATTATTCACTGGCGAATAAATTTTCAGTTACTAGATTTGTACACGAGTTAATAGTATCTGTCAAGATATTTACGTCATAGACTTAAAATGATAAAATGGCAACGTCCATGTTACATATGAGCGTCGCCGATGAGTGTGTCTAGACGAAACGCGCGTCTGGCGTATTAAATTATAATCCTGGTACCTTTGATAACTATTTTACACCACTGGGTCGATACCACTGCTGGTGGACATTTTGTCCCCGAGGGTATCACCAGCCCAGTAGTCAGTATTTCGGTGTTGACATGAATATTAATTATATGGTCATTTTTAGGCAGTTAAGCTGCCTTATGCGAGCACCCTGGATTTTGGTTCCCCCTGGGAATTTTTTAAAAAGTGCCATTTCTCTGATCTGGTAGGTCTGGTAGATTCTTTATAACTAATTAGACATTTTTTTCACACTTTTTGTTATGAAAAACAATAAATTTAAGGAAGATTACCTTAAATGATCGTCGATTTTCCCAAAACAATTGATTTTCCCCATTTGAAAAAGTGCTGATTAAAAAGTTAAGCATAGCTTTTTATCGTCTGTGCTTTTGATGAAGATGTAAGTGAGCTATTGTAAGAATAATTTCATTGCCGAAAATGTTTGTAATGAAGGCATTAAAAGGAGTAGGTTCACTAACTATGGAAATCGGCCTCATATTTTCATAAAAAAATAAACAGCCTTTAAAAACAAAAACTGAGTGGTATTTTATTAGGACCCATCCCACCCTTTCGTAAAATGGTAGTCTTGAATTACTGTCTTGCGTGTATTTTGTAGAAATCACCCCAATTCAAATCAACATATGGTCAAAAACGGCAAATATTATCGATTTTTGCCTGTATTCCTTCAAATTGCGATATGAGCGCAGCCGTCGACAACTCTGAGTTTTCAACTACACAGTCTCAATAACATTTAATTTAATCCAGCTAAATACCGAGGTTGTCGAGGACTGCGCTCTATATTTTAAACTAATTAATCTGGCAAGCGATTTCCATGAATCCCGTAGTGTATGGCAAAATGGCGACGTCTTGATAATCCTATCTCTTCCACACATATAATAAATACGTGTTATTAATTTTAGGTCCTTTCAAATTGCTGTGGTGAAAATTCTTAACTATATCACGGCTGGTAATCTACACACGCAGAACATTTGGTTCTGCAATGAAAACCGTGAGAGGATTTTCCGGTTGTGCTTGAGTGGAGTAATTGTCACCGCTTCAAAAGGTATGTACATTTCAAAATCTCAATTTTTTTATTCAACTGATCAAAATGTTGAAATTCGGAGAATGCTATGATGTGGTGAATACTTTAACGAAGAGATACATGTATCATTTACTGTTGTACGTAGAGTTGAACTCCTACAAAATCAGTTGTCCCACAAGGAATTGACTAAAAAAGTGACATTGGTTCTATTTACAGACCTACAAGTTCAAATTAATTTTTTTTCTCGGGCAATGGGTATGAATGTTGTTTTTGGCGGCGTGTGCGCTGTCCGGTGTTGTTAGACGTCTTAATAATTCCCCAAACTACATTTTTTCATTAAGTCATGCGTGAGGGGATCGGTTCTGATTGAGGACATCGTGAATGCGTGAGGGGAAGTACAAATCATATCTTTATATTCAAGCTATGAGTCGTTGAAACTTACCTAAATTTGGCTACATTGTTCATGAAAAAACACATATGTGAGTGTTCCTAAAAAAGTTTATGAGATTGGATTGTGAAATAATTGTAGGAACCTAGGTTTAATAATATGTTTCACGAAGAATAAAGACAAAAACTGTTGTCAACGATTTTGTTTTCTTGCTACAATTAAAAACTAGACCGATTATTTGCCCACATCTGCAAATTTGGAAACAGATTTGTAATTCACTAGTTAGACTTTATTCATATAAAGAATATTTGGTGATTTATTGTATAAATCAAAATATTTAAACAAATATCAAATTTTGTATATTTAGAATCATCTTTTATCTTTAAATAAAATATTTTTCGTAAATGTGTATAACATGAATCTTCATTAAGCTTTTTTCCACTGATTTTTATAGTTCGTTCTTATGTTGTACTGTAACGTTATGGGTCATCGTAAATTCGCCTTTTACTATTTTTAGATATTATATATAACTTGTTCGTTCGGTCACTTTTTCGCAGGGATCGGTTTTCTCGTGCTTGAGACTCAATGTCAAGACTTATTTTAACCTCGTCTTCCTCAAGGTATTTCATGTGGTCTTTCTCGTGGTCTTTTTCTATGTCTTCGTGTAAGTCTTCTTCTATGTCTTCTTCGTTGTCTAATACATGATCTTCCTTATGGTGTTCCTCGAGACTATCTTGCCTTTCATCAATGTTGGCGAATAATAAATTCTGTATATTTGCCTTTGAAGTTTCGAATATTTCGTGATTTTGGGCGAACAGATTTCGTCTAATAGGTGTCGAAGTTTTCATCGGCGATATAATTGTCTTAGATATATGTGGTGATCTCTGTGACGTATATTTGACGTCAGGATTACTCCCAGAGGGTTTAGTTCGCTCGAGGGCAGGGATAACTTGTATCTCCATGGCTTTTTGTAGAGAGTCAATTTCAGTCCTCTTTTCCTTTTTCTTTTGAACAATGGCATTTTATGAAATTGAACAAACAATTAATAGTTTGATTTCATTGAATCGGTGATCAGTTTACATCTATTGAAGTATAAGGATAAATCTGTGATTTTTATTCAGCATTGATTTGATCACATTTATTGAGTCAACAAAAGTCACAAAGCCAAAGATTAAAAAAAAATTGTTTGTACTTCCCCTCACGCATTCACGATGTCCTCAATCAGAACCAATCCCCTCACGCATGACTTCATGGAAAAATGTTGTTTTTGGAATTATTAAGACGTCTATCAACACCGGACAGCGCACACGCCGCCAAAAACAACATTCATACCCATTGCCCGAAAAAAAAACTTAATTTGAACTTGTAGGTCTGTAAATAGAACCATTTCAAAATTGAAACGTCACTTTTTTAGGCAATTTCATGTGGGGCAACTGATTTTGTATGAGTTCAACTCTACGTACAACAGTAAATGATACATGTATCTCTTCGTTAAAGTATTCACCACAGCATAGCATTCCCCGATTTTCAATATTTGGATCAGTTGAATAAGAAAATTGAGATTTAGAAATGTACATACCTTTTGAAGCGGTGACAATTACTCCACTCAAGCACAACCGGAAAATCCTCTCACGGTTTTCATTGCAGAACCAAATGTTCTGCGTGTGTAGATTACCAGCCGTGTATATAGGTGAATGAAAAGTCTAAGGCGTTTCATAATAACCATCCGATTTGTTTTTAATTACGAAATCCGAACTCATCATCACCGGATCAGAGCCGTCTTTTGTTTGTTTGTTTACATTCGTCATGGAAACTTATGCTAGATGTTGACCGCAGAAGCAGAAGAATTTAATTATTTGTATCTTAATCACAGCAATGTTATGTTATAATCCAGGATAGGAAAGTAAGTATCAATATGTATGTAAACAGATTATATGAACACAGCATAATTAACAATTACATAAACAAGAAAAAAAGCTTCCAAGTCTAAGTCTTCAAGTGGCCATAGCAGACGACGTTTCGCAATTTGTATATTCTTTTCATTTCAGAGAAAATGGCACACATTTTTATAAATAGTAAAGCCGCTTTTTCTCTTCGTCATAGTTAGTCAACACCAGTATTGGCTATCGTGAGCTTGGCTTTACTTGCTAGCACCGGTATGAAAGACCTACCACGGGGGGGGGGGGGGGGGGGGGGGTAACTTCGATATTTTTTTGGTAGGGGTGTGCCATTTTCGCCTCAAAAAACGTACCCATTTTAATATAACATTCACTGAAATTCAGTACCTATAGTTATATAAATATTTAAGAAAGAATGACCTATATGTATATACAATATTTAAAATATGACCCATGCTTATATATATATAAGCACTAACTCATCATCACTCCCTGCTAATTCATAAATATACCAGCTACCCTTAAGTTTTTATATATGAATTGACATCGTTTGGTGCACATTTGGGAACTTATTTGAAAGGTGAACTTTCAAATGAATGGTGAACTTTCAAATGAATTGATTCAATTTAATATTAATTGACCATTAATAATGTAAGATTTTCAATACCGGTAGCATATTTATATATGATATGTAGATCATACCCCAAATCAATATACAGTTATCAAACGTAAATGCATTTTAATATAGGATGTCATTAAAAAGGAGGCCCATTTTTATATAAAATCTCGCAAAATTATGACCCATATTTTTGGCACATCCCGTATACCCAATAATAGGAAGTTACCCCCCCCCCCCCGTGGGACCTACAGGCTCATTGACAAACTGGGGCATCTCAACGCAGAACAATTTGTTATTCTATCAAAGCTATGCTAATGAATTATTTGGAAAACAAAATAAACAATTTAAATATGAATGGCTTTCATTTAAACTTTACAGAACGAAAACAAAATTAAAAGAGGATGAAAAAGGAGCAAACAGTAAAAATGTTGTCCAAAAAATTGATTACCTCCCTTTATTTTACACGGATGAAAAAAAGACAAAAAAGTCAAACAAATACATCAAGATAACCTCTTTAATGGATAAAACTATTAATTCTGTTTATTTTATGACTTAAATAAAGATATAACTTTAAAATCAATCTTGAATGTTTTATTATTTTGTTGTTTACTTTATCAAAATAAACCGTACTTGAAAAAATAAATTGTACTAATCAAGTAATGTCGGACAATTTAGCTGGCTGATGTTAAAAAAAATACCAACAGTGCAAGAGCTGTATTATCAAGAGAAAAAAAAGTGCAAGGGCTGTACATAGCCAGTATTTTAAAGGGCGTTAAAAACTTCCAATTGTTGCAAAATGCATTACTCAATCTGTTATAAATTACAATTAAAGCACAGTGAGAAAACTAATTACAGTATCATAAAACAGACACCAACCAAAACCATATACAAGTCAATATAAAATAGTGTAGACGAGTCTAAGATATATATCCAACGTGTGTTATAAGTTAATTTTAGTTATGCCATACAAAGTTGTGTAGTCGTGTTGTGTTAGACTGGTCCGTCCGTCAGTCCGGTCACGGTCTGTCATATATATATATGTAATACATAAAAAATACCTTCATATTTTGTCAGCTTTACTCAACACTGTAATGCTATTTGCAGTGGCTGTTCGTATTAACCACGAAAGTTTGGATTAAACAGACCTTTACAGAAATTCGTTATTTCGTCAATTGTTCTAGATTGGGGACTTATGAACAATTAGTAGATTTATAGAACCTTTTTGTAAGATTTTATCCAAACTTGAATTTAAATGTGTACAATATGAGGGCACATTGGTACGGAAGCCGGTTAGTGTCAGGGTGGAGTTTTGTTTTTAAGTCGTGATAAAGTCTTTATCACGACTTAGCTAAGTTGTTTTAACGACTTAACATATCTCTCTCGTTAAAACAACTTAGCTTCCTCGTTTAAACAATTAAGCTAACTCGTTTAAGAGACTTGCCTAACTGGTTGAAACAACTTAGCTTACTCGTTTAAACTACTTACCTTACTTGTTATCAACGAGTTAGATTAGCTAAGTTTTTATAACAAGTCAGCTGCTAAGTCGTGAACTTAATCATTTTAACAAGTTAGCTAAGTCATTTAAACGACTTAGCTTACTTGTTATAACGAGTTAGCTTGGTTGTTACAACGAGTAAAACTAGATAAGTCATTATAACAAGTTAGTTTAGTTTTTTTAACAAGTTAGCCAAGTGGTTTAAACGAGTAAGCTAAGTCATATAAAACAGGACTAGCTAAATCGTTACAACGAGCTAGACTAGCTAAGTCGTTAAAAAAAATTAGCTAATTTGTAAAAACGAGTTACATAAGCTAAGTCGTTATAACAAGTTAACTAAGTCTTTATAACGACTTAAAATAAAAACTCCACCCTGACACTTACCGGCTTCCGTACATGGGGTATGTGAGCTTGCTCACTAAAGTTCTTTGATTAAAATAGAAATGATTTTTTTCCTAATTGGCCCTGAATGTCTTCCTTTTGACATGTTAGCATATATGCATTTTCTTACAATTTTTTTTCTTCATCATTTTAGAATAGTTAAGCATTACAACTGCATTGTTTGCAGTAAAAGAACAAAGCCAAAGGAAAGAAAAAGTATTAATCCAGCAGTTAAGCGGCTTTTACAAAACAAATGGTTTATTACAAATATTTCACAGAATGATATAATATGCAATGGTTGTATGCATAAATATTACAATGCAGAAAAAAGTAGAACAATCAAAGTTACCAGGACTACACAAGATGACTGTGATCAGGACTTTATTCCTCCAAAAGTTGCAAGAACTTCAAAGCAGCTTTCAAGTCCTCCGTCTGTTTGTCTTAATATACCAGGTGCCTCAAACAGTCATGCAAGATGAATTGTGTGTAAAAAACCAGGCCCAAAGTTTCTTGTGGTATCATCTGATGCACGTTTTCAAGCATTTATTGATGGTAATATATTAATACCAGCGGGAGCAAGGTGTTGTTTTCTCACTTTCAGGAAAATGGGTTTCTTAAAACTGTGTGTTTTGATATAATGTCAAAGTCTGAAAACTCGTCATCTAACAGAACATCTATTGTTAAGCTATTGACACACATGAGAGAGACATGCCAAAAAAACTCAAAACAAGATAGACTTTGATAATATTGGTGAAACTGACTGCAAAAACTTGACATGACTTTCCCATCAACAATTTGAAGACATATGTTTGCATGTATTATTACATATCAAAAGTACTCCTTCACGTACTCCAAAGACATCAGTTGGCTTATTCTTGATTAAAATTAAGTGTGCATTGTCTAATAAACTCATGTCAACCCTCTTCAAGGTCAGCATTTCACGAAGAGCTATCAATACTGTAAGACAATCGTTAATGAGATCATTTGTACCATTGTATCTTGGTTTTGAAAGTATAACACGTGAGCAAATTATAAAGGACCACACCAGACCGCTGGCAAAGACACTTCTAGATGCTGATGATGATAATATGATACTTGTATTGGATGGTACTTATATCTATATCCAGAAGAGCAATAATTTTTCTTTTCAAAGGAAATCGTTCAGCCTACATAAGTCCAGACCACTTGTAAAACCAATGGTCGTTGTTTCAACAACTGGCCATTTTGTTTCTATTCTTGGTCCTTACTTATCCAGAAACAATGACGCCTCAATTCTAATTCACATGATGAAATGTAACGTTGATGACATCAAAAGTTTTGTTAACGAAAATGATATATTTGTTGTGGACAGAGGCTTTAGGGATTCAATTAGTTTATTAGAGGAGCTTGGTATCAAAGCAGCTATGCCAACATTCATGAAGAAAGGGGAAAAGCAGATGTCTGATGCTGATGCTAATACTAGCCGAATGGTGACTAAGGTAAAATATCATACATATATTGTTGATTTTAAAAGTCAAGAGTCTTTAACTTTTATTTATATTCAAAATATGTAAATCAAATAGGTCAAAAATATAAGTGATAGAGAACAGCGAGTTTTAAAAATACAAAGAATATTCAATTACTATGCAAAAAATTAAAGAATCCGGTTGAAAAATATTGATTACAGTAAAAAAATATGCATTATACAGAAATCAAGTGAAAACGGAATAACCACCGTTTTTTAAGAAAATAAAATTAGCAAAAAATGAACAATACAGAAATGAAGGACAGCACATCCATACCCACATAAAGCATGTTTAGGGATTATCTTTATTCTAGCAACAAGAACATACCATTTTTTGTTACAGCCAATTTCATTGAGTGTGAAGTCAAAGGTAATATTTTTGGTTAGCTTCCTTGTTAGCTGAACCTTGAAGTCATTGTTAGGTCAGGCAAACTACCCTCCTTTCAAAGTAACCTTGTCCAACAAATAGTGGGAGATATTATGGACATAATTGTGCAAATCGTGATACAAGCATGAAATTTGGTATAAAGGTTAACTAAATGATACTTATAAAAAATCCGCTGCTGGCCAGAAAAAAAATCATTTGGCGCATGGATATAATTTTGCAGCTATTTTTAATCAGTGACACCGTTGAATTTGGTGGATTCCATCCTAATAAAGGTAAATATTTAAAAGCATTGTCTTACTTCCTCTCTGTATAAGTCTTGAATTTGTAAGAATATTTGATTATTTTATTTCTACATTGTATAAAGACATGTATTTTATTTAATTATTTAATGCAAGCTGATGTTATTATTATTTGTCATCGTGTCTCTCCGTACTTGCTATGTATCGTGGAAAACCCCAAACATTATACTCGATCAGGGCAATTGCAATTTTAATCGGGACCTCATTTGAAAACGTATTTATAGATTTTGTCGATGTCAAGGTCATTTCAAGATGGTTTCCTTCAGCGTGTTTTAGTTACGGCTTTGGTGTTACAGACTGCTACATGTGCTTTGAAATAGCCAAAGGCGCTTAAAAAATATTAAAATTACTACTTTATCAATAATTTGCTAATGGACAGCATTGTTTCACTGCAAATTTAAAAGTTATCATACATATTTTAAAATTACTGAAAAGTATCTCAGGTAGAAGGTATTCAGAAAAACAAAATAATTTTGGACATTAAACAAGTTACCATGGCAACAAATCATGCCTTAATTTGCATATTTTGTAAAATTTTGTGATTTTCCTTGTTTTTCATCAAATTGTTAAGTATATTTTCGATTTGAAAAGTATGTGCGCACCCAAGAAACAACTTTATATTTGGTGAGATTTTGTCAATAGTAATGATAAAGCTTCAGTTAAATTATTTTGTTGTTTCTTGGCTGCGCACGATGTTTCCACAACAGAAATAAAGATAGAAAACTGCATAAATTCTGAATTTTCATCGTTTTTGTGAAAACAGTATATATTATGACGTAATTGTGACGTCATCACATAAGAATCTTAATGTTTTTCATTTATATTTCTTGACCCTATGCATTTCTAAAGATTATGTTTCAATTTGAAAAATTTATCAGACATTTTATTTTCTTGGGCCAAAACCAGGCCTTAATGCCCCTACTCTTTTGTGACGCTTCCCAAGCCGTAATTGATTTGGATTTACAAGCACTTTTCATTTTCCGGATATTTAAGGTGAAAATCAAAAATCATAACTTTTCGTTTCCTTCAGCAACCTGATACTGGTAAACCACTTTTCTATGAAATTACTGTGAAATAAAACTCGCATGGTACGAAAAGAAGCCCTGTAGAAGGTAACGTTGTGCGTTACGAAGTTACGTTTTTAACAAGTTACAAACAGTATTTTTCTTAATTCCTAAATCAATTATTTATAGAACAGATATATTATTTTATTATAACATTGGCAATGGATGACAGAGAATCCGTGATCAAGATATTTCACTAACAATTTCAAATAAAATTGGAATGAAAATGGGGAATGTGCTAAAAAGACAACAACACGACCAAAGAGCCGAGAACAACCGAAGGCCACCAAATGGTCTTCAATGCAGCGAAAAACTCTCAAACATGAAGGCTTGCTTCAATTGACCCCTAAACAAAAGTTACTAGTTCAATCATTATGGACTTCATGTCATACTAAACTTAAGTTAGAATTATACACAAGAATCTTTTATTGAAAATCATGCAAGACTAACAAAGGCCAGACGATCCTGACTTGGGACCCTAGAGAATTTAAGCATTACAAATGTAATTATAAGGGCCTCAATGAACATGAACATGGACAAAACTAATACATAAAGATTTTAGACATGAATATATAAAAAAGAAGATGTGGTATGATTGCCAATGAGACAACTGTCCACAAGAGACCAAAATGACACAGACATTAACAACTATAGGTCACCGTGCAGCCTTTAACAATGACCAAAGCCCATACCCCATATAAAAGGCCCCAATAAGACAATGTAAATTTCTCGTTTGAATTGTTTTAGTAAAACAACTCAAACGAGAAAACTAATGGCCTTATTTATATAAAAAAAATGAACGAAAAACAAATATGTAACGCATAAACAAACGATTACCACTGAATTACGGGCTCCTGACTTGGGACAGGCACATGCGTAAATAATGTGGCGGGGTTGAACATGTTAGCGGGATCCCAACCCTCCCCTAACCTGGGACAGTGGTACTTTATGCTACATTGTATATGTAAAAAACTTAAAGCAATAATGAATATTATACCTATTTGTATTTGTTTTTATTTCAGCTTGATTCCAATCTTTGGCAATGGCTACTACAAGAAAAGGCAAGGCATACATGTACATGCATAATACATGATTCTCTGTAGCAACTGGATTGTCTATTCACCCCTATAGTTCCACAACAACAATGAAACTCTAGACTACTACATGTGCGATGTTATGAAAAAATTTACATATACATACATGTACATCTACATATATGATCAATTTAGAAGATTGTTTTGCCAGGTGTAATCATGTTAACTAGTACAACGAGTTTTGATTCAGCTTTCTGACAGGAATTATTTATAAACTTGCCAGCAGTTACAACAAATGAATATTATTAATTGAGTTAAAAATTAAGCTCATTTGGACAGTGAAGTGATTTTGACGCGTATTGAAGTAGACATTAAACATGTTAAACTTTTTAAATTGATATCGAATTATGTGTAAATGCAGCATTGATTTATTTAAGAAATTAAGAATAAAGAAATATTAAAAAAAGATGAACAAAATATTTGTATTATATTTGTTGTAATTTTTGTCTTGCCAAAGATGACAGAGTCAAAAAGAGAGGCATACATGTATATATAGTTGTGTTGTTTTGTCAGCATGGTCAGCATCAACAATGTATTACAAAAATGTAGTTTGTGATTGTGTGATTATGTCTAGTTTATGGGAGGTCAATGATATTTGGTACGCAGTTGTGTTAGCATAGGTATATCTCATTACCTGATTACCAGAATATTTAGCCCCACCCCCTTTGTCATGGTCAATTGACTCTGAAACTTAGTTTACATGTATTAGTTTTTGATTAGGTCAGTTATTGAAGAACCACTAGTGAATGGTCAATGATATTTGGTGTGCAGTTGTAAAAACTTTGTCACTTTCAATTTCTATTGAGGATATTTGACCCTGCCCCCTAAATTATTCTCTTTTTACTTGGAAACTTACGTTACTTTGAAATTTCATAAAGCTTTTGATTATTTTACTATGAAGGAAACCAATCATCGTAAGTCAATGATGATTACCATGTAGGTGAAGAAGCATTAGTACATTTCAGTTCCATAGAGGATATTTGGTCCTTACCCCTCGGTCATATGCATGATCTATTGACTTTGACTTTAATTATGTTAGTTTAAGATACCAGTAATCTATGTGTTAAGGTTTGTTTAAAGGGGACAACTTATGAAAAGTCAATGTTATTTGGTAAGCAGTTGTATAAGTGTTGGCACATCTTATTTTCATAGGGATTGTTCAGCCCTGTACAATTAGTCATGGATCATTGTCTTTGAATATATTTTACATGTTAATGCATTTCTATTTTAATTGTATTATTTGTATTATCAAAATAACAAATAGGCAAAACATGTCTCTGTATTAAAAGCTGATTATAGATAAGACATGTACAATTATTATAAAGATAAGATAATGTGGAATGATAGCCAATGCATCATAATGAGACAACTATATATATATCCACCAAACTAAATGAAGAAAGTAGGCAATTATAGTTAGGCAACCATACAGGCTTCAAAAAATGTTGTATCATTGCTAGGCCATTATAACAACATCAGCATTTATTGTAATATAACTTACAAAAAAAAATACACCACTTAAGATAGTTTCAGCTATGATTTGATGATTGTGCATACAATGTAGGTGCACCAACTGATGCAACTAAAACTGCTAATATGGCATATTCATACTATAGAATATAGTTGAATTAAACCATTCACCACTGCTGGACCCCATTATTGAAATTATTAATCTGACTAGAACACACCCGTATATCGCGGGTCCGTGACTGAATTAAAGTATATAACTATGCGCAAGCCTTATTTTAGTATTAGTATTGTCATCTGATAAAGTCATGCTTATTATAAGATACACAGTTTTCTCTGCTTTCAAATCTTTCTGTTTGAACCCGTCGAACTGGAACTTATCAATTATTGATAATATTAATTATTTGGAAAACAAAAGGTCCTGGAATGGAGTATTTTTTAATCAACAGCATTGTCCTATATTAGTTATAAATATTGAATTCTTTGATTGGCTGTTTTACGTCATGCCCGCTAACAAATTGAAAACTGTACCTATACGCCTTATTTTAGTCCAGATTTTTAGTATTCGTATTGTTATCTTAGAAAGTCTAACTGATTAAAATACTACAATAGGTAACAATTTGACAATTAAGTAGTGTCAACCCTGTGATTATGACCCGTGTAATACTATATAGCATATTAATCCTGAATACACCGGTTGGTGGTGCGCCTGTCAGATGCGGAACGTACAGATAAGGTAATCGGTAACAGGTGAATATACTATCGGTATCGGTATCGGACTCGACCCGGAACTTCTTAATTATTGGCAATATTAATTACGTGGAAAACAAAAGGGCCTGGAGTGGTGTAATTTTTAATCTACACCTTTGTACTATATTAGTTATATATAAAGTTGAATTCTTTGATTCGTCGTTTTTACGTGATGACGGCTGACAAATTGGACCTCGTAATTTTAGTATTATAGATAAGAATAATCCTCCATGCAGCTTGTAACTACATGTATTAGCAAAACCTACATGTATACTGCATAGTAAGCTTTAAAATACCAGGAAATTACAAATATAAAACAATAAAACTACAGCAGCCTGATTTATGTACAAAACAATTATGAAAAATGGATATGATATTCAGCAACAATTACCATATTACTGGGTCCTCAATATGGACAGGCACAATTTTAACTCTTCCCTTACATGTGACAGTGTACAGTATGTGCATAATCGCAGATATTAAATATTATTAAAAAAATAATTGAACATAACTTTTGAAAGTGGCAGGATTGGATAGTGAAAACTTTAGGGTACAAACATTATTCAATACTTGAGAAATAGCCGAGATAATATTTTCACCAATTTTTCAACAAAATTCGTCTTAACTTCTGCCTAGTTTGCCTCTTCTTTTTTTACTTAACTGCCTACAGCGCCTTTGGTGCTTTGATTATAAATTTCCTGTTTACAAAACTTTGTCGAAAAACTAAGGATTTTCTTATCCCAGGAGTAGATTACCTTAGCCGTATTTAACACAACTTTTTGGAATTTTGGGTCCTCAATGCTCTTCAACTTTGTACTTGTTTGGCTTTTTAACTATTTTAACATGAGCGTCACTGATGAGTCTTATGTAGACGAAACGCGCGTCTGGCGTATTAAATCATAATCATGGTACCTTTGATAACTATTTAACACCACTGGGTCGATGCCACTGCTGGTGGACGTTTCATCCCCAAGGGTATCACCAGCCCAGTAGTCGGCAATTCGGTGTTGACATGAATATCAATTTAATTTATATGGTCATTTTTATAAATTTTCTGTTTACAAAACTTTGAATTTTCGATATACTAAGGATTTTCTTATCCCAGGAGTAGATTACCTTAGCCATGTTTGACACAACTTTTTGGAATTTTGGGTCCTCAATGCTCATCAACTTTGTACTTGTTTGGCTTTTTAACTATTATGTAGACGAAAGGCGCGTCTGGCGTTTTAAATTATAATCCTGGTACCTTTGATAACTATTTTTCAGGAAGCCCATCGAGGAAATAAGGCTTTAAAAGTACCAATGATATGTCTTATTTAGAAACCGCCCTTTTTCAGGGCCATTAATATTTTACAAAAGATGCTGCTTTTGTTGAACATGCCAGAAATTCTAAGACACTAATGTATTTTCGAATGTCAGCTTGTGATTTTTTTTGCGAAGGTAAGGTCAGTTCTTTTCGATGATTCCAAAGGCTTCTTTCATTGTTGGTTCGGTATAAGAAAACAAACTTAGAAGCGATTACCATTCAAATTTGTCAACCCTAAAAGGTTATTTCACTGAGGGCCAGCGCAAAGTGAAATAACCTTCTCGTGTTGTCAATTTTTGATATTCACCTTTAATACGGGCCATAATTGTATAGGGTACCGGCATTTGTCAATATCGCAAGGACCAAAACTTCCAAACAATTAAAGTGACAATTATCTTGACCTCAATTTTGGCATTAGTAACATTTCATTTTCTGGAAAGCTTTAGTTCGTGGTCTAGACTACTTTGGAAATTCCCGGTTCAACTGAACCTTATTTTGAAGGAGTATTGTACGACCAGGTCTCATTTATCATTTTTTCCCCCGAAGAAACTGAAAGGCGAAATCGTTTCAAAATATTTATGATTGATTATTGGGAAATTCTTTAAAACAATCCTCATATCGTTCTTATCAAGCTGCGTCGGTTGGTAATCTTGGTGGGTCCAGTTGCACTAATATTTCAATAGGAAATCAAATTACGAGATTGTCATACAAGTGAAAGGTTTATGTAAACCATATTTAATTCACTATTTTCTACACAAGAAACTGCATGTACCAAGTCATTAATATGACAATTGTTATCCATTTGATTGATGTGTTTGAGCTTTTGATTCTACATTTGTTTTGCTTCGTTCTGATAAAATATAAAACAGTTCCGTCAGAGGCAATTCTTAATACTTATTCGTTCAGCTTTTTAAATTCTCCCCCTCTAAAACTACATGTAGAATGCCTCGTCATTTATAAATTATTGGTAATCTTGGTCGGGAGATTTTCTAGAAGAGTTCATAATTTCTATCGATCCATGGCTAGCTTTACTGGTTGCTATAGCGGATAAGAATGCCGATTTTCAGGCGAGGGATTGATGATTTAACGGAACCTTTTGAAGTATCGAGACCAATAATACAATTTCAATTGAACCAAACATATAGTATACATTATTTAATTCAAAAGTGTTATGATTGCAATCATTCAAGTTCTAAAGTATTTTACGATGTTTGATTTAATTTTTAGATATATTTATAGTGAAGTTATTACATGTCCACCTAAAACTGTTCAGTGACTTTATAAATAATGTGTTATCATGTATTTCATTTGTTAAATAAGAGGAAGAGTAACTGTACGTGTTCACAGAAGGAAGATTTAAACATAATGTTATATAGAGAATAAGAGATTTTATTTTACTGATATTTACAGAGTATGGCTTTAATGATTAAATGATCCCTTGTTGTTTTAACTTTGATTGGCAAGTAATGTACCCATACCTATAAGCAAATGACTCATTCAGTCGGTTCTTCTTTCGGTGAAACGATAGGGAAGAAAAATAGTAAAATATCAAAGTTACTGAACTCCGACGAAAAGGCCAAATAGATAGTCCCTAAGCAAATAGGAAAAAAAAACCAAAAGTTCTCACACATCA
This sequence comes from Mytilus edulis, assembly GCF_963676685.1. Lineage (NCBI taxonomy): Eukaryota > Metazoa > Mollusca > Bivalvia > Mytilida > Mytilidae > Mytilus > Mytilus edulis. Next base: position 4,313,275 of record NC_092350.1, on the reverse strand, counting down.
TACAAATGGAACACAACTATAACATTCCGGGCATTACCTTATGGAGAAAATGGTGGAATAAACCTGGTTGTAAAGCTCGCTAAACATCTTACTTGTGTTACAATCGCATCAAATGTCATTACATTGACAACGATGTGTGAACAAAACAAACAGACAGCGTAGGTAACAATGTAACAAATATTGATACAGCAGTCTTCATTGTGTAATGAACTTAATCACTGTAAAAAACTAAGATGTGAACAAAAGAAAGACAAGAATACAAAAACCTTAAAAATACCATAGGACAATAACACAATGACGGGATGTATCAGTACGAAGCCACGTAAAATGGATCCTACCAGATGTGAATAAACGGTTAAAGTTATTATTCACAAAGACAAATACAAGAATACGATAACACGTTATTAAGATTATAAACAACGTCAGTACATAGAATCTATACTTAAAGACCGCCGTGTATGATTGGTGAAGTTAATACTGAATATTTATAAACAAGGTCGTCAAATCGTTTAGTGAACTTTTACAAAAAAGACGAGACTTTATTTTACATACCTCTGGTTCATCAAATTTTTCTTATACTCTTCTGATGTTTTACAACGTCTGCACAGCTGCAAACTCCTGAATATAAAAAAAATCTAGCAAGTATATTCCATATCTAGGTATTCAATATTTTGCTATTAAGGTAGGTGAAATTGTACTGAGGTGACCGTTTATGTGAAAATCGAAGAACAAGTCAAAAATGGGTCAAATCAAGCAATGTCTGATAATTCTTTGATTCTCTAGTTCTGGAAAATAAATGAATGGAACCCAATCAGAAATGTGTGGATTGCTTATAAAAAGAACATCACCAATATATCTGAATATGAAATTAAATGATCTGACTTCTTTGAATTATTTTTGTTTTTGACAAGTGGCTGGAGGAACTCCGACTCATATGAAAATAAGAAGTGTTCGGCACGGAAAGGCGCACAGTTCGTTCCCGTAAGAATGTTACAAATTTGTTGAAAAAGACGACCTCCAAATTCATTAAGTATGATGCCAATAAGAAACTCTAGCATACTGATCACTTGTTGCAATAGCATATTTTGCCTTTTTTTCACTATTAACAGAATATGCCGTATTGTTGCACAACGTTATAAATTTAAAGCGTATGCTTCCATTTATATGTTGAAAAGCATTGTTGTGTATTTATTTTAGACGAGTTTTCAATTTCACCTAGGGATTGGTGGTATACACGGTTAAAAAATCAAAAGTTTTGATAGAACTCATTTCACAGAAAGATGGAGATATACTTTAGAGTTATTATGGAATCAGCATATGGTTAATACCACTACGCGATTAAACAGTTTCACAATATTTCTGTTTACCCTTTTTTCACTGCTTATAGACTCTTTACCAAGCTTCTGGACAATTATTTCGTCGAATATATAGATGAGCCGGCAATGCACCGTTGTATATACATTATTACATGAAGGCTAGGTATTCAATAAAAACAAGGTATGTCCCCCGATTCGCTATTTAATTTAATATTTATTGAAGCCATGAAGGAAATTTGACAATCTCATCCTGGGTAAAAATATGTTTTTGTATGAAATTTTGTAATTCGAAATTTCTTAAGTCGTAACATGAGTTTTAATAAATAAAAAAAAAAATGATTTTTGCAAAAGTTTTTTGATTTGCAGAGGCCTTACACTTTCAATATGCCATGTTTTAAATTTGAGGCAACTGTTGACTGGGCGTTGCTGTGTTTTTATTCATCCATGTGGATGCGCATCTGCAGCATGCATTAATGTCGGATTAAAACGATAAATTCTGATTTTTTTATTACCCAGTAAACACATTCGGGATAGTTGTTCCTATGACTGTATGTCGTCATGTAAATGCACAGCAATGTATATTGCATTTACGATCATGGAGGAAATTTACAGTCGTTTGTCAAATAAAATCTACTGTAAACAAATTTCAGAATCTTATAAGCGATATCTCATGCATTCCTGTGAGTACTGTACGACGTTTTCCTGAGCTGTACATCATCTTGACTTTACAGAGAATATTCAATCTGAAATACGAAATATATCAGAACGCATTAATGAAACTTGTCAGAACTGGTTCCTCTTAACAATGTCATGCAATTTGAAGGTACATGATATATAATAAACACAATTTTACAAAAATACCAAAATATGTTATATATATATATATTACGAAGACTGTTCTGAAAAAAAATCTCTCAAAATCTATTAACAAGATAGATATCCACATCTAATCGTATGCCCTTGATGTCGGATGAGCGAAATCAAAGTCATGACTTTTTCTATTACCTAGGCAATCATTGAAGGGGTAATCCTGTTTGTACGCTGTCATTTTAATTAACATCAATGGCTATTTTATGTTACAATATTAATCATTTGACGAACTTTGCTATGGTTTATACACGTACACTCTTAGTAACATGACCTATCATTTGTTAAGGTTTTAAAACATCCCCAGCGTTCCTGTTGAAGATAAAATCAGAAATGTGCCTCAGGGCCACGAAATTAATAAAGTGTAATTTTCATTTACTAATGGGTAAAATTTACCATTTTGAAAAAGGACAAATAAGTTGTCATATATATTAATTTTATATATTTTTATAAGTAGTTTTTATCATATGCTTTACTAAAACAAAGACTACTCTTGGTCAAATATTTGATTATTTCATGGTTTGTCAATGTACACTAATAGGAATGATCAGTTTCACAAAAACTCTAACGACTAACGGTGAAAATGGTATAAGGATCATCCTTGTTAAAACGGTTCCTTTAATGTATTAAGTCACCATAGCGTAAATGTTTTTGATTTGAATATCTAAACAAACGAACACATGTACATAAAAACATTTAAAAAAACCAATTTAAAATCCAACAAAATTTAACATAGTTTGCCGTCAATTTGAGTTTTATGTTTTCGAGATTTACATAACAGGTTGAGCAGGTCTTCAGATAAACCAATATCTGCAACATGACATTAAATGTTGCACATATTTGCAGTATTGTAAAATGATGCCCTTTAGCAGGTAACACGAGTACTAGTTAATGGGTTATTTCAAGAGTGTTTGGGAATTGTAGAGAACCTTACACTTACAATATTTCAAGTAAGTGTCGACTAATGTATACTATGTATCAATTCACATACATATCTACATGGTCACTCGTCTTCAGCACATATCAATGTCGGATGAGAGAAGTCAAGTTTTATATTACCTTGTAGGCTAGGTGTTCGTATTTGTATAACTGTATGTCGTCATGTAACTGCACATCAATGTATATTTCATGTTACAATCAAGGAAGCAGTTTACTAAGACGTTTACTAAGCAGTTAGTCGTTTCTAAAGTACGAAAAATAAATATTTAGTAAGTTCTGTACGTTATTGACCTTAGTTGAACATTACAAGTTTGACTTTACAGAGAGTACCAGATCTGTAGTACATAATAAAAATAATTTCTTAAAATTAATACTTTTCCGAAAACAAACTCTAAAATAGTAAAATTGAGAAAGGAAATGGGGAATGTGTCAAAGCGACAACAACCCGACCATAGAGCAGACAACAGCCATGGCCACCAATGGGTCTTCAATGTAGCGAGAAACTCCCGCACCCGGAGGAGTCCTTCAGCTGGCCCCTTATAAAATGTATGCTAGTACATTGAAAATGGACATCATACTAAACTCTGAATTATACACAAGAAACTAAAATTTAAAATCATACAAGACTAACAAAGGCCAGAGGGTCCTGACTTGGGACAGGGGAGTATCTATTTACAACATTAACTATGTACAAGGTAGATACGCTCATCGTATCGTATGCTCTGAAGGGTGTACTTAGGTGATCTAAGATGAAATTGAATAAATCAAGAATTCAAAATTGATACTTTAAGCTGGAAGAGTATTAGTTAAGAATCAAAATAAGCGAAAAATATTGATAGGTCATGATATTTGATATTTGATTTATAAAATATGTTGGGAAAAGGCTCACTCGGACTTTTACCTTATATTTGCATTGGTATTGTTTTGGTCTCAAATCAAAAGAAAGAAAATTTGCTTAAATTTTGTCAATGGTCTTTTATGAGATATTAAGTCTTATGTTTAAAGATAAATATGTGTTATGGGACAAAATATTTTACTTTGTATCGTATGGAAAATCACCAAGGAGCCCGAACATTTGACACTTATTTCAAAACCTCACCTTAATACATCCTTAATGTCGGATGAGCGAAGTCCGGTTCGCAGATTTTCTATTACCTAGGCAATTTAAGATTGTTGTTTCATGTTTATTTGACTGTATGCCGTCATGTAAAAGGTATAATCGCAAAAATACTGAACTCAGAGGAAAATCTAATCGAAAAGTCCATAATCACATGGCAAAATCAAATGACAAAACACATCAAAAACGAATGGACAAGAACTATCATATTCCTGACTTGGTACAGGCATTTTCAAATGTAGAAAATGTTGGATTAAACCTGGTTTTATAGCACTAAACCTCTGAATTTGATGACAGTCTTATCAAATTCCGTTATATTTACAATGATGCGTGAACTAAACAGACATAATAAGTAAAATAGTCAAAATATGGGTACAGCAGTCATCATCGTGTAACAATTTTAAAAGGAACAATTTAACAGAACACAAAAACATCTATCTACAAACACATTCATTGATTCGCGTGTCTGACGTCAGAAAAGTTTATACTTCACATATATTTGTCGTTCAATTTTTATACAAACAAATTTTAAAATTTCTCATGTGCAATGTAAGAATACAGGGTTAAAAAATCAAAAGTATGTAAAAATTTATTTCAGAAATAGACCAAGATTTAAAATAGTCCAAAATTTACATCAATGGATATTTCATGTTACAATCATTAGACAGATTTGGCTATTCTTTGATACCCTTTTGGTAACATGACTTTCACGTGATTATGTTTTATACATCTCTATCTTTCAAAATGTTTTGGTTTGATCATTCCTGTTGAAGATAAAATCAAAAAAGTACTTTGGAAACACAAAATTAAGTGTCATTTTCATTTACCCATGGGTAAACTATAATAAATAATTGTTATTTTACAAAAGGACAAATAAGTTGTCATATATATTGATATTAGTGGTTGGTATTATGCTGCAATATGGCATTTGGTGATTTCAATGAGATATTCATGTCACTTAGAATTTTAAACCAGTAAAGATTATCAAATGAATATAAACACTTCCAGTTTGTGAATCATTTTAAAGAGCTTGAAATAAAGCTGTATATCGTCCGTATTCATTAAAACGTCCGCCCAGAATAACTATGGATTGCTAAGACTCAGATGACGAAATATCTACTTGTTCATGTGTATCATATTGTCATGGAAATTGGAACTATTGGAAATTATGATGTGCCTATTTACCTTCTTATTTGTTAATCCTTTGTCAAATGTTTAATTTTGATGTCCGAGCAAGAAAATAGATGTGCATTCTAATTTACAACGCAAATCATCCGATATAAATAATGGCTGATTTTCGAGATACATTTGTGGTAGATGAGGACAAGAATTTACTAGATTTGTACCGTGCCGGTTCAGTTATTTCCTATATATCAATGCTTATGAACATCGTCATATTTACTATACTCTGTCGTAAAGCTTTGCGTTCACCTGCTACAATACTCATGCAAGGTTTAGCTGTAGCTGATTTATTAACGGCGATTTCGTGCTATGGACTTGAACCAATATTCCTGTCACAATATATTTGTAGATTTCAATTTGATGAAGACGATGCAGGTTACCACTGTTATTTACCATATCCGTATTGTTCTATTTCTCGTAATCTCTCAATATTATCCTTCACATTCCACAATGTATCAGCAATGATCACAACATGTCTCGGGATACAAAAGGTCATAGCCATCCTTTTTCCAGTTTGGACTAAAAATGAGCTGACCAGACAAAAAGCTGCAATTTGTTGTGTTATTTGTTTCTTATTGTCCATAGCAATAGGTATTCCACGACATTTTAGCGTTTGGTCTGAGAGTCGGGATCAATATTTTGGTGATAAAATTTGTCTTATTCATTCCGGAGGTAATGGTATAGTAGAATACTCATCTGTAGCATATCTCCTGATCCAAACCGTTCTTTTGACAAGCTGCTGTCTAGTAATGCTGATATCTACAATATTCATCGTCTACAAGTTAATCACTAACAAGTTCGGGGGTCGGATGACAAATCAAAGGAGACAAGAAAGAAGATCAGTTGCAATGGTTATTTTACTTTTAATGATATTCATCATTACAGAAGGTCCAAAAGTATTTGTGTCCTTGGGGTGGTGTTTTGAATACATTAACGGTGATCTTTGGTTAGGCAAAACAAATCTATTGGTGCTGATACAAAGGTATGAATATGCAATGTCATGGTGGCTGTCTGATTCTAGACATTTGCTTAATTACTATTTTGTTTCTGTACCTAACAATTTCGTTATGCTAATGGAAGGTATAAGGCTTTTTACAATTATAGGTTGTATGTCAAATTTTATCATCTATATTATGATGTCAACAAAAATGAGGAATGAAATCGTTTTGCTCCTCAAGAAAATCATTACCCGCTGCACACACAAGGATCAAATGCACGAAATAAGGGAAACTAGACGTGGTAGAGTACAACTAACAGGGATGATAACAACAGAACGACCAGGACATAGACGTGCACATGAGATAGAGATGAATACGACGGTACAACCAGGACATAGACGTGCACATGAGATAGAGATGAATACGACGGTACAACCAGGACAAAACCGTTCATATGAAATAGAGATGAATACGACGGGACAACCAGAACAAAACCGTTCACATGAGGTTGAGATGAATACGTCGGAACAGCAAGACCAAAACTGTTCACATGAGATAGAGATGAATACGTCGGAATACCAAGGTCAAAGTCTAACACATGAGGTAGAGATGAATACGTCGGCACACCAAGGTCAAACCTGTTCACATGAGATGGATATGAATACGTCGGAACACCAAGGTCATAACCGTTCACATGAAATAGAGATGAATACGTCGGAACATCAAGGTCAAAGCCGTACACATGAGGTAGAGATAAATACGATAGAACAACCAAGACAAAGCCGTACACATAAGGAACGCATGCATACGTTGGCACAACTAGAACAAAACCGTTCACCTGAGATAGAGATGTATACGTCGAAACAACCAGGACAACGCTGTACACATGAGGTAGACGGGAAATCGATAGAACAAACAGGACAAGGCTGTACACATGAGGAAGACAGGAAATCGATAGAACAAACAGGACAGAGCTGTACACATGAGGTAGACAGGAAATCGATAGAACAAACAGGACGAAACCGTTCACATGAGATAGAGATGAACACGTCTAAACAACCAAGACAAAGCCGTTCACTTGAGATAGTAACGATAACGGAAGGGGATAACTTCCTGCTTTCATAGTAAGCTTATACATGTATTATCCTTTAATTCTTGATTTTATTCATTACTTATTAATATGTCGCAATGTGAAGTTTGTTTATGTTATTATCCCCCGTGAAAATTAAAAAAATTTAAAATTTATTCCTCGGTTAAAATTAGTTTGGTTGTGACTTTTATGTTCCTTTTAGATATAAAGCTTTTAACATTTTTACGTTTTTTCGTAAGAAATTCATTTGAATGTTTAGATATAATCGTTCCTAAAAATAAACAAGAAACAATATCCAGAAAGACGTTTCATACAAACAACATATATACACTCTATTGAAAATGATCATCATGGATGCGAGGACTTCATAACTATTGTGGATAGCAAGTACATATATAAAAACACTTTTTAGTGAAACAACGCAATTAATGAAATCATATAAGATAAAATTTGGAAATCAAATTTTAAGTCTCGCTTTTACAAAATATCTTTGAAATTCAATTGTTATTCTTTTCTCTCCCGTTAAATGGCCATGTTGAAACATTGGTAAGCACTCACATGAAATATTTGATAAAACAGTCTGATTAATCTAATTAACCAGTTACATGTACACAAGTTGGTTTTTGTGACAACACTTAATGAATTATGTTTTATAAAACAAATTTAGTTAAACTTGTTTCATGAAAATAATAAGTATAGATTGTTTTTATGAACATACTGAGTATGTATAGTTTTATGAAATTCTTAGCATAGCTAGTTTATATAAAAAATACTTTGTATATGTAAATACTAAATATAACTGTTTTTTGTTTTAAGAAAATATTTAGTACAGCTAGTTTGTACTACAATCTTAGTACAGTTCGGTTTTATGAACACACTTAGTGTAGCTCTTTTATGAAAATATTTAATATAGCTTGTTTTATGAAAGCACTTAGTATCGTTCGTTTTATAAAAGCACTTAGTATCGTTCGTTTTATGAAAATATTTAGCTAGTTTTTAGAAACATTTTTTTTATATAAATATTAATACTAAGTATATTTCGTTACTGCGTTTGACTATAAACTACATGGTTACACATCTTATGTTTTTTTGTGTGAGAGTCATTTGTTGTAAAAGATTTTATGCACTTAGCGATAACTAAGTACTAAGTTCAGTATAGTAATTTCTTACGATCAGGACACATCCAAGATGGCTACACATTACTTATATAATCACAGGTTTGAATCTAATGCTGAATGTCAGGCTACTTATTGAAAATCAATGTGTCAATAATAAAATGAAAATACTTTTTCTCTACTTTCTTAAAAAAATGAAAAAAGTTTTGGTTAAATTTGAATTTGAAGCCATATGTGTAAAACTGTTTTTATCTAAAATATCTAAAAGTGTAATGCTTATTATCGTTAATATAGCAGACAAAAGACATTAAACTAAGAGTTCTGTACTAATGGTTTTTTTTTAACCATACATATGCCAACAAACAAAAGAGATTAAACGCCTTAATTTTACAAGATTTGATAATATATTTTGGTAGATTCCCCACTTCCTGGTTAACGAATAAAACATTACCTTTCTTTTAAAATACCTCTCTGATCATAGGAAGTATGCATTGTTATGAAAGTCTCACGAAAAGGAGATCACTCTCAAAATTACAATTTTAAAAAATCTTTATCTTTTTCTTTAACCAAAACTTTAGTTGTAACAATTACAAAATGAAATGAAACCATTGTGTCTTTGTTTTTCTAAACATGAAAAGGACACCGTTTTTTTCCAATATTACATGACAATACTGGTACACATTTAATACAATTATTGTCTTCTAATATCGCTTTATTATTATTTAGAAGACCGTTTATGTAAACATTGGGCTTTGAAAGAAATAAATGAGGATGGGACATTTCTGATTTAAATGGACGGTTAATAAAAACTGAAGACTTGAGTCTAAACAAAATGAAAATGTTTATTCAAATATAGATGATATTGATAGCTCGGATTCTGTAGTTTTTTATGTCCTTCATGTCTCTCAATTATGCGTATGCAGTATGCTGCTTTATTTATAAAGAAGTCATGGTACCTAATTTGTTTTTTAAATAAACAAATATAACGTTTGATTAATTGACTATATTGATTTTATATATTGATTTGTTTTTTATTTAATTTCCATGATAATAACACATTTTTTGTATTTATTATGAATTAGATATGCTTATCTATTATTTAAGGAAGTTCGCTACCTTTCAAATTATCAAGCTTTTCATAACACTAATATATACTGATAGGGGATTAATAAAGGAACCAAAATAGCAAATAAAATATATAGGTCCGTGTGCTTGTTTTCGAGATAACAATCACTGAAATATTTTCGGGAAAATATTCTCTCTTGATTTTTCATAGATTTATCATTAACGAGTCATAATTCTCAAAAATTATAAAAATAATGACAAAGCTTTTATATGACAAAATGTTGTAAGGCATTCAAATTGAAAAAAACCAAAGGATTTCGTGAATCTGAAACATGACAAGCGAACATCCTTCAGTCAAATTTATGACATTTGATTTATTGACTAAATACAATAGCTTTTTATATAAGACATTATGTAGTTTGTAATCAATCACTCACATGCTTTACAAAAATAAAGAATTTTCTTGGTCAATGATTTGATTATTTCATGCCATAATTACAAACCAGATTTTCAACTATATCAATCTTTTCGAAAATTATCGTGACTTTACTTTTACCTGTGACTTCATTTTGTAGCGTAGCGTTATTCTGTAGGTGACAATGCAAGGTTATTTTGTTCTGTTCTGTTTGCTTTCGTTTTTTGTTTTACGTGTTTATTTTTATTCTGTGGTAGCTCACCACTTCGTTGTTGACTTAAACATCAATTATATGGTAATTTATATACATTTACTGTTTGTAAAAGTACGAATTATACTAAATACTAAGGATTTTCTTATCCAAGGCATAGATATCATTAGCCGTATTTGTCACCACTTTTTAGACTTATTGCTCACCAATGATTTTCAACTTCAATCTTGTTTGGCTTTCTTTACCATTTTGATCTGAGCGTCAATGCTGAGTCTTATGTAGACCAAACACACGTATGGTGCATTAAATTATAAGCCTGGTACCTTTGATAACTATTAGCATGTTGTAATTAAATATAGGTAGATGTGGTGAGTGTGCCAAATAAGACAACTTTCCATCCAAATAACAATTTATAAAAGTAACCATTATAGGTCAATTTACGGCCTTCAACACGGGGCATTGGCTCACACCGAACAACAAGCTATAAAGGGCCTCAAAATTCTGTTTATTTGTGTATTTCGTCGTCCTGAATGTTTTTGCATTTCCTTGTACTGTAGTCCTGTCATGTAATGTTGTCATTTAAATGTTATATTTAACATTGCCATTAAAACGCATACCAGGTTCGACCCACTATTTTTTTCTTTAAACGTTCTGCACAAAGTCAGGAAAATGGCCATTGTTTTATCAAAGTACGTTACTGTGTGTGTTACATTTAATTTTGTGTTTCTGTTGTATCGTAGTTCTTCTCTTATACTTGATGTGTTTCCCTCAGTTTTAGTTATCAGTAACCTAATTTTTTTTTCTCAATCGATTTATAAATTTCAAACAGCGGTATACTGCTGTTGTTTTTATTTATCAATGTTAACAAGCATCAATGATCAATTTCACAAAAAATCTTACGACTAAATAGGATTGTCCATGTGAGAATAATGTTCATGACTTCCTCTCAACTTTAGATCTGTGTGAAACTGATCCCCTTAGTCAACAGCACCCTGAAAATATTCTGTCATTACTTCGTGTCTGTGTCTGTTGTTGATGATTATCCAAACCGTGAAAAAGATAATCTTGACATTAGGCTTAGTATGGTCTAGCAAGTGGTTTTTTTCAACACGGCGGTCACTGATGTAAGAAGCTATATCTAAAACACAGTGACTTGGGTAAGGTTTCAAAGCTTGCAAATTTTAACTTAAGGATGTACTTAGGTGAGGTTTTGGAATTCGTGACAAATTTTCATCCTCCTTGGTGTTTTTCCATAAAAAAACAAGGTAAACTAGTTTGCCCCATAACACCCATTTAGTTTTTCATATTAAACTAAATAGCTCATGAAAGGTCATTTACCAAAATTTTAGAAGATTCTTAATTTTCTTTCTTTTGTTTTGGGACCCAAATAATACCAATGCAAACATAAGGTAAAAGTCCGAGTCAGCCTTTTCCCGCCATATTTTAAATCTCAAATATCTCGAAAAGGAGGTCCATGACCTATCAATATTTTTAGCTTATTTTTATCATTAAAGAATGCTCTACCAGCTTATAGTATCAATTTTAAATTCTTGATTTATTAATTTTCACCTTACCTGACCTAAGTACATCCTTAAGGGTCATGGTTAAAGTAGTTTCATTTGTACGGTCAATCTTATGTTTGGAGTAACACATTTAAAGAAGGCTCAGATTTTACAGTCCGACGAAGTACTATATTTTAGTCGTAACTTGAGTCTTTAAGTCTGCTCTTGTAACATGTAGCCATTTTGATTTGTTTCAAGTACTTTTTGGTCCTCTAACTTGATGTACACACGTTCATTATGTAGTAAACTGTTTAATGTATATTTGCTAAATTATAGTTTAGACCCGGATTTCATAGTTTATACTACTTGATAAACTTCTGGTTTAAGGTAGATTAAAGTGTTAGTTATAGCTACTGTGGATTCATTTATTTTCTCGGATTGAGTTGAGTTGTAACAAGTGTAATTTAGTGGATCTTTCTTTTCCTTGGTATGCCAAATAAAGGCAACAGTAGTATACCGCTGTTCAAAACTCATAAATCCATGGACAAAAAACAAAATCGGGGTAACGAACTATCACTGAGGAAAACGCAATAAATATAAGAGGAGACAACGACACAACTTTAAAATGTAACACACACAGAAACGGACTAAGCATTAGACAAAATCCTCTGAGAATAACAAATATAATAAATATAACATCAAAACCAAATACATGAGTTAGGGATAGATAATTACCGTGACACGTCTTATAGTAATGTGAATTCACACTAAAAAAATAAGAGAAAATAAATGACACAACGGAAACACAGCGTTAAAATGTAACTCACAGAAACGAACTATAATATAACAATGGCCATATTGCTGACTTAGTACAGGACAATTTTAACGGACAAAATGGTGGGTTGAACCTGGTTTTGTGGCATGTCAAACCTCCCTCTTTTATGGCCATGTGAAATATAACATTAAAATGGCAACACAACACTACAGGACTACAATATAAATAAATAGAAAAATCTGGATTAAAATCTTAGGTAAATTTGTACTTCGTTGCACGTGTGAATTTGCATTTCTGTCAATACCCATGACAACCACAAAAAAAGTATCGTATGAATGATGATGAATTCACAGGAGTTTGTGTCAACTTAGCTTTAAAATATAATTATATATAAATATACTTAATAAATAAATGATTTGGGAAATGCATTTAAGGTATGAAAAGTCATTAGTATTCCGAATGCAATTAGGTTCTATCCGGGCACTCTGGTTCTAAACCTTGGTTCCATCTTGGATTTTTGGTTCTGAACCTTGGTTCTATTCGGATTCTTTGGTTCGAAACCATGGAAACTGGTTCAACATCCGGATTGTTTGGTTATCGCAACCCAACTTCTTGGTTCCATCTGGGTTCTTTTCGAATGCTCCCGTTCAAATTTGAGGAGTATCCGAATAAAAGATATAGTAGGTCAAAGACGCTTAACTTGTTTTCTAAGATTAAACACTTCAGCATCGACGGAAACTGAAGCTGTAAGGACTAACCCAAAAGATGATTGTGGCCAAGTTTGGACTAATTTGGCTAAGTAGTTTCAGAGGAGAAGATTTTTGTAAAAGATTACTAAGATTTACGAAAAATAGTTAAAATTGAGTATAAAGGGCAATAACTCCTAAAGGGGTCAACTGACCATTTCGGTCATGTGGACTTATTTGTAAATCTTACTTTGCTGAACATTATTGCTGTTTACTGTTTATCTCTATCTATAATAATATTCAAGATAATAACCAAAAACAGCAAAATGTCCTTAAAATTACTAATTCAGGGGCAGCAACCCAACAACGGGTTATCCGATTCATCTGAAAATTTCAGCGCAGATAGATCTTCATTTGTTTAACAATTCTATCCCATGTCAGATTTGCTCTAAATGCTTTTGTTTTTGAGTTATAAGCCAAAAACTGCATTTTACCCCTATGTTCTATTTTTAGCCATGGCGGCCATCTTGGATGGTTGGCCGGGTCACCGGACACATTTTTTTAAACTAGATACCCCAATGATGATTGTGGCCAAGTTTGGTTTAATTTGGCCCAGTAGTTTCAGAGGAGAAGATTTTTGTAAAAGTTAACGACGACGACGGACGACTAAAAAGGATACAAATAGGTGAGCAAATATAGAACAATATTTCATGACCTCAATTACCTCGGAATTGCATATCTTAAAGCATATTATACAGTTTTGAAAGTACTAATTTATTATACAAAGCTATTTGAGGCTATTTATTTGAAAATAAATATTTACTATAGATCGAACGTAAATTCACAAGTACTTGATCATTTGGACATCAAATATTTACATAACGTCAATAAGAAGACGATATGACTGCCCTTTACATATTATACAGGATTCTCTCATAACGTGGTATTTAGATATATCTCCAGTATCTTTGACAAAGCTGACCATGAACTATTCCTGGTTTTTTATCCTTCTGCTTTTGCCTTTTTCTTGTACTGTCAAACTCTTTATACTGTAGGCTATGGTGTCATACCTAACGCACGTTAATTATTCCAGAAATCCTTGTTATGAGGACATGTGACTATCATAGGTCCTATATAATAAATAATTCCTAGCAATAAGGGTCATATGGCAGTCTTCTTCCTATGCGTCACCGTTCCCTCGTGAGTACTCATGTGAACCTGGAATCGCCAACAAAATCTAACACCAACAACCTTTGACCTTAAACCAGTGTAAATGTAATTTATTCCATTTATAACCCAAAATACTGTTAACGACGGATGCCTTTTATATTGGTCTCAATGGCAAATATATACCACAAACTTCTGAGTTAGCAATTCAGGTTTCTTGTTCGTTCCTCTGGGAGATTGTGTTTTGGTAGAGAAGACTTTCTTTTATTAAGTTCAGATACTTTATATAGTAATAACATAAATCAACATGTAACAATTAACAAGTGTAAACGAGATCCAAAATCAGTATAATTATATCAAAAAGGCAAAGAAAACTATAAACAGTTTTCTTCAATTTAACTTCAATAAATCGGTACTTTGTTTACAACAAAAATAGAGCACCAAACAACAAAATATGCAAAAATAAACTTATTTCTTTCTTTAAATTGAATGTATATAAAAAGAAGTGTAGCTATCTAAATATTAGTGGTGAAATATCGGAACACCCTCTCTACGGAAAGTCGAGTGCACCGCGACACGTGGATGAATATGGCTAATCTATTTAAAATAAACATCGCAAAATTAATAAATATATCTAGAATCAGAAGAACACACTGCGGTGAACGATTGAAAAGTTTTACCAAATAAAATTCTACATTTTTATCTTAAACTTAACCAGTCTACTTAGAAAGGGGACAATATTTAATCAAACTTTTAGTAACTGACAAAATCTCGGCTATAAATATAGAGAGAGGAGAAGGAAGTAGACCTTACTCAAGTCACTGGCCAAGAGAGAAACTTAACTTCGAAACGGCCGCTTTTATACCATCGTTGACCAATCAAATTAATTATTCAAATTTATTTTCCTTAACCCATAATTAGCCAATGAAAATCGCGGTATCAGACATCTTACGGAATCAGTGCCAAAATGGATGACATAATAACATTTGAAGATTTCCAAAATGAAATATGGGAACTATCTACTTAAAAACACAATTTACACCCAAAAATATGTAAGACAAAGTTAAACTAGATGGTAAGTGACAACGTCTCTCCCTCTTATGTGAACACGAACTATAAAATTTATATTATATACGAAAAACCGGCAAAAGTAATTTTTACAGGCAATTTTATCAAAACAATTAATTTGTATAATCCAATTCCGCTACACATGATTTATTTATCAACTTAATTCCAAACCATCATTCATGATTACAGGAGTCTATAAAGAAAAGGGAAAGAAACTATTACAATGTCTATTACTAATGACTAAATACCACACAACCAAATAAACATAATATACAACATACGTATTGACAGATAATCTTCCTTAAAAGAGACAACAAATAATAAAATACTTAAGCCTCGGTCACACCTTAACGGATAGCTCGAACGGATGCCGAATTGAAAACTTTTTTCCAATCCGTTCCTGTCTGTTAGAAGATCGTTCTTATCCGTTAGACGTCCGTCCATATCCGTTACTTGTCCGTTATACATCTGTTGTCGGTCTGGTAGACATATTCACCAACGGACTTCTACCGGACGTTTAACGGATAAAACGGATGTTGAACGAATGTGAAACGGACTTCTACTGGACGTATAACGGATAAAACGGATTATGAACGGATCTGAAAACTTATGCATAAATCCCAATTGAAAATTTTGCGTCAAAAATGCCTATTATTGGTATGTCAGATTTCTTGAGTGTCATGAAGTCTTATTATTCATAATCTATCTTAGAGTGACAGGACGTCTTCACTTTTTAGCAGTTCTTATTTAGGCCAGACACTTTGGTGGCATTTTGAAAAAAACAAGCCAAAACTAGTTACACAGAAACGTTTTGAATATTTATGTGATTTACATGTATTATTATTGTCGCCTTAAATTTTTCAGTATATCTTGTTCATCCGTTTTATGCGGTACGCCTCCGTTATGTGTCCGTTTTATGCAGTACTCGTCTGTTGGATGTTCGTTCGATATCCGTTCTGTCCGGTACGTTTCCGTTTCTCATACGTTGCATATTCGGTGTGTGTCCGTTATGTCTACGTTACGCGTCCGTTTTATTTGGTCAGTACATCAATGGACTCCCAACGGATAACAATTTTGTCAACGGACAACTTTTATTTTCATCCGTTAGACGTCCGTTCGTGCTATCTGGTAAGGTGTGACTACAGCTTTACACATATTTATGAATAATTTGGACAGTAAGGTTTCCCAATGGCAATTTTAATTGAAAGGTTCATTTAAGTGAATACAACGTAACTTCATAAATGGTATTCGAGCATTGGTAAGTTTAGCTATAGCATTAAATATTTCTTAGATGTAAATATTAACGTAAGAAAGATAACTCATGCCATTATAAATGTTGTTTTGTTATAAATGCAAATTATTGACGTAGTGAACGCGCTCAAGGCACCTTGGAATAAACATACGACTTTATGGTTACATGGTTTAATATAAACTAACTAGCATCTACAGCAATACACATGATTTTATAACAAGCATTAAAGATCATTAAGGAGAAATACATATCGTGGGAATCTAAGATAAAGTCATAACTCATGTCACTGCATCCGGTGATGCATACAGTTATAGTACCGACAGCTGATTAACGTAAACAAACTTGAACTGATAAATATCAACAATGTAAATACTACATTCCTCTTTTCCTTGGATTGATAATTATATCATTGAAAATTAATTTCCAAAATAAACACTAAGCGAAATTAAGAACTTATTTGATCTAAAGAAATTTTCTGTAAAATGTGTGAAAATAATCTAATGAAACCCTACATGATTATACTAAATATTTACAGTCTATAGCGAACATTTACAGTTTTAGTTCATCACATAATCTTTAAAACGTTCTGGTAACTTTTGATTACGTTTTGGTCTTGACGGTATCAATGAATCCTCACGAAGGTTAACTTCTGGATCTGTATGTTCATTTTCATTTGTCTCTTCAATATTAGTGTCAATGTTTTCGTTCACCAAAGTTTCTTCTTCGTTTATTTGTCCGTTAAACTTTTTAACAAATGAACTGTTTCTTTGAGAAATGGTTCCTTCATTGTTCTTTAAGGTAAGACGAGATCCTTCTCTCTTGACAACATAATACGGATCGTGTTCGAATGTTGTTGACAGTTTGTTGGTTTTAGTCTGTTTTTGTAACACTATATCTCCAACGTCAATGTCTGATTCTCGCGTTTTTCTTTTCTGATCGGCATATATTTTTCCCTTTTCTTTCATTTCAAAGTCTTTTCTTCGCGTATCTGCGTCATCTTTTTCATTCTCCGCATTAATCTCGGGTAGTTTTGTACGAATTTTCCTATTGAATAGGAGTTCTGCAGGACTTTTCCCAGTAGTGCTATGCGGAGTACTGCGGTAGGCTAATAGAAATTTCGGAATTTCTTTTCTCCAGTCTCGATTTTCGGCATTAGCTGTTCGAAATGCTTTTAGTAAAGTTCTGTTTTGTCGTTCAACTTCACCATTGGCTTGAGGCCAATATGGTGTGCTTCGGTTATGTTTGACACCGTTTTCGCTCAAATAATTATAGAATTCCTTTGATGTGAATTGGGGTCCATTGTCCGTTTTCAAAGATATTGGAATTCCGTGATGAGAAAACATCATATCAAGCGAACGGATAATTTTATCGGTTGTTATTGACTTAAGTATCGCTACTTCTTGCCACCTGGAGTAATAATCCACTACGACAAACACATATTCACCTGTTGGAAATGGTCCTATAAGATCGGCACACAAGTCTTGCCACGGTCCGTCTGGCAACTGTGTTCTTTTAATAGGTTCTTGTTTCGGCACGGGTCCTACGACTTGGCACGCTCGGCACGATTTTACTAGATTTTCAGCATCTTGATCAATTCCTGGCCACCATACTTTTTCACGTAGTCTTAATTTTGTTTTAACAATACCTTGATGACCCTCGTGTGCTAATTGTAACGTTTGATTTCTAAGTTTATCAGGTATAACGATTCTTGAACCCTTTAGAAGTACACCATTAACAACTGATAACTCTTCTCGGAAACGGAAAAGATCGTTTGACTTTGAAATTTTCCCATTCAAAATCTGTTTGATGTCTTTATCCAAATGTGCTGAATCTTTAATCATTTTAAATGTCATCGCGTTCGGAACTGCGTTTTTCGCTACGAAATATGCATACTCCTCTGCGATATTTCTTCCAGTAGTCTCATCTCGAACCTGCGATAATCTGGAAAGGCAGTCTGCTGCATTTTGCGGTCCTGGTTTATACTTAACCTTAAACGTATAAGGCTGTAACCGCATCGCCCATCTTTCAATACGTGCTGGTGGTTTAAATTTCGGGGAATAGATTACCTCTAACGGTTTGTGGTCGGTTACTAAAATAAATTCCTTCCCATACAAGTATAAATGAAACCGTTCACATCCCCATACAACAGCAAGGGCTTCGCGCTCAGTTTGCGAATACCGTTGTTCTACATCGGTCAGTGTTCTACTCGCAAAAGTAACAGGTCTAAAGTTCCCATCACTTTGTTTCTGGCTCAAAATAGCTCCAAGTCCCACAGGGCTTGCATCTACTATTACGTGTGTTTCTGCGTTACTATTATAATATGCTAGCGTTTTTGCACTTGCTAACAACCTTTTCAGTTCATCAAACGCGTCTTTGTGTCTACTTGACCATATCCATTTAGTTTTTGCTCTCGTTAGCTCTCGGAGAGGTGCTGAAACTGTCGAGAAATCTGGTATATAGCGACCACAATAATTTACAAGTCCTAGGAAACTTCTCACCTCTGATGCGGTTTTCGGATTTCTCGCACTTGTTACGGCTTCGACTTTGGACTTTTCTGGACTGATTCCTTTTGCTGAAAGTACATGTCCCATAAATGTCATTTTGTCCATATTGAACCTACATTTGTCTTTATTAAGTCTTAGTCCCTTTTCGCGCATTCGGTCCAAAACTCTCTTCAAACGCTCGTCATGTTCCTCTTGGGTGCATCCGTATACAATTATATCATCTGATATGTTTCGTTGTCCGACACAACCTTCTAAAGCCATTTTTATGCATTGTTGGTACATTTCTGGTGCACACGATATTCCGAACATTAATCGCTTATAACGAAATAATCCAACATGAGTAGTGAATGTGGTTATATTTCTGGATTCGGGTTCCAGTTCTACTTGATGAAAACCCATCCTTAAATCAATTTTAGAATACACCTTAGCTCCGTTTAGCTCTTGTAAAATTTCATCCACTGTAGGAATTGGGTGTCTCGAACGTTTTACGGCTTCATTAGCTCGCCTCATATCAACACAAATTCTAATTTCCGAGTTACGTTTCGGAACTACTACTAATGGGGACACCCATTCTGTCGGACCTTCAACACGCTCAATTACATCCATTTCTTCTAGCTCGCATAATTTCTCTTCCACTGATTTTCGGATATTAAACGGTAATCTTCGAGTTGGTTGTGCAATTGGTTTAACATTTTTATCTATGTAAATTTTCAATTGGTAATCCTTCAATTTTCCTAATCCACAAAATAAATCAGAATACTGTGACCTTATATCACCTTGTGTATTGATCATATTTACAGATGGACCGATCAATAAAATTCCTAATTCACTTGCTGTACTACGACCCAGCAGGGGTGTATGATTACCTTCAATTACCATGAAATCGGGTTTAACACACTTTCTTGATTCTTCACATGTTATATCAGATCTAATCTTGCTATTGAAAATTAACGGATTAATATGCATATAACTGCTTCTGAATCGGAATTATATTGACACCATATTTCTTTAATTTGCTCATTATTTCACTATTTATGATATTACACGTAGCTCCAGAATCAACTAAGAATGGAATAACAACATCTCCTATTTTCAAAGTAATCCTTTTTTCGGAGGATCGATCAATCGCGAATACATATTCTTCTGAATCGTCGGAACTTTCTTCTTCCATGTATCTAATTTTTTCCTTCTTGTAAAACGTTCCTTGTTCCTTTGTTGTCTTCTTGCTCTTACATTTCTTTGCAAAGTGTCCTTTCTTGCCACATTTGTGACACATCTTATCCATGGCAACTGTACATTCTCTAGCTATATGCCCCGTACAGCCACATCGATGGCCCTCGATATCTTTTCTTTTAGAGTGATTATTATAGTCATGTCTCTGGTGTCTCGCTGGATTAAAGTCGCGTTTAACTTGAACTCTGTTTATGTGAACTTCCTCAAATTGTGCGGAATGCTGATCTGCTGCTTCACTTGCTCTCGCTATGTCTTGGACTTTTTCAAGTGTCAAATCCTTTTCACGCAAAAGTCGGCGTCTTAATTTTGTAGAATAGCACATGTCGACAACCTGGTCTCGAATGGCATCGTTAAGCATTATTCCAAAGTCACAAGTTTTTGCTAAGTTTTTAAGTCTTGTAACGTAATTGTCAATCGACTCGTTTTCGTTCTGCTTACATTTACGAAATACGTGTCTTTCTACCGGCTGATTTTTCTTCGGAGAAAATATTGGTCGAACTTTGCCACGGCATCTTCAAATGTATCTCCTGTTTCAGTGAATGTCTCAAAAATGTCTTGTGCATCTTATCCAATTAAATGTAAAAGTAAGGCTCGTTTCTGTGCTCCCTCGGATACACCTGATGCGGTCATATAATATTCGAAACTTTTCTTCCATTTTGTCCATCTTTGCGAAAGTGAAGATTGTTCTCCGTTACAATCAAAAGATTGCACAGTTGGTAAATCCAGTAATTTTGCCATAATAATTTCGTAATCACGTTCATCGAATAAGATATCTAAACAATAATTCCCGGATTCTAAATCCATTTACAAAAATACATTTTCCTCGTCGCCAAATTGTAGTGTACGCGCCCAAGGCACCTTGGAATAAACATACGACTTTATGGTTACATGGTTTAATATAAACTAACTAGCATCTACAGCAATACACATGATTTTATAACAAGCATTAAAGATCATTAAGGAGAAATACATATCGTGGGAATCTAAGATAAAGTCATAACTCATGTCACTGCATCCGGCGATGCATACAGTTATAGTACCGACAGCTAATTAACGTAAACAAACTTGAACTGATAAATATCAACAATGTAAATACTACAATTGACGCCCTTTTTTCTTACAAAATATTTCCCAATCCTAATAGGATCATTGAAACGTTCAGGTTATAAAACTGGTAATATTACATCGTTTGCAGATTTTGAATTTAATAAAGAAGTATGATGGCAAATGAAACAACCGAAAGACCAAAGGACCACGAACAAAACCAATACACTTTGGCAAGTCACAAAATTACCCGGGATGACAAAGCCCGAAGCAACCAAAAAGAACAAACGAATAATACTAATTTGATTCATCGAATGTAGGCTGATGACATTATATACATGTTTTATTGATAAAAAACATACTTTTGGGATAACAAATTAATCAACTGACATTTAATAGTTTCATGATGTTTGTACACTGTTCTGATTCACAAAAGTTCACATGCAATATGCCAATGTACCATGTTTTAATGATATTGATTGAAGTTTGCTTTTGAATTTAGTGTTTATTATTTTATAACAAATATATACTTTACAAGCAGTTTATGCTTGAAATTCAGATGGTTATATTACAAAGGGGAGTTTCGGGGAAAAGAGGGGTATATGTCATGTTTTGAACAGGCAATTCAAAATAAAAGAAAATTAGAAACACTAGTACATTGTTACATGTGATTTGCTAAAACTCGGGGGTTCTTTGCTTTGGAAGGGGACTTCTCATTGGCTGGTAACAAGCACACTGACGCGATTTCACAACACGTAACTCAAACAAAGTAACTACATTTCACAAACATAGGGAATGTAGAAATTCATGTTACGAATGAAGAAAAAACGTTAACAAGTTAAGAAATTGTATGTCCACAATAAGAATTTACATTTCATCAATCAAGAAATGTAGAAATTCATGTAACGGATAAAAAAACCATGTTACCATTTAAGAAATTACATTTTACAAATTAAGAAATTGTATGTTACGAATTAAGAAATTGCATTTCACAAATTAAGAATTGTATAATTATGGCGGATATTCCCTTCCATACATTGCGAGGTACTTTACGTTCCGTTTTATTCCAAATGACGTAAGACACATCTGCCAATATCTCATTTTTTCCAGTTGGTCAAGACTCTTAACACTAAATCATTGTTCGTAGATTTATTCACTATATCCTTTCCTTTACATTAAACAATAAAAATTGATGCGATCTGATTCTGATTTAAGCGTGTCCTTATAGAGCTATCATATATACTGTTAATACATATAAAGTTTGATGAATAGTTTAACCAGAAGCTGTCGGATCGACAGCATACCGGATTTCTAACATTTCTCATTTTATACCTTACATATATAACAAACAATTGCATTGGGTAACACGTTATCATGTGACATTGAATAATTCAATCATTTTTGTCCCATCAAATTGAAAGAATGGACAAATAACCCTTAAAAAATTATACCAGCGGTCAATAACCCTATCATTCACTGGCGAATAAATTTTCAGTTACTAGATTTGTACACGAGTTATCTGTCAAGATATTTACGTCATAGACTTAAAATGATAAAATGGCAACGTCCATGTTACATATGAGCGTCACTGATGAGTCCTGTGTAGACGAAACGCGCGTCTGGCGTATTAAATTATAATCCTGGTACCTTTGATAACTATTTTACACCACTGGGTCGATACCACTGCTGGTGAACATTTTGTCCCCGAGGGTATCACCAGCCCAGTAGTCAGTATTTCGGTGTTGACATGAATATTAATTATATGGTCATTTTTTAAATTTCCTGTTTACAAAACTTTGTCGAAAAACTAAGGATTTTCTTATCCCAGGAGTAGATTACCTTAGCCGTATTTGACACAACCTTTTGGAATTTTGGGTCCTCAATGCTCTTCAACTTTGTACTTGTTTGGCTTTTTAACTATTTTAATATGAGCGTCACTGATGAGTCTTATGTAGACGAAACGCGCGTCTGGCGTATTAAATCATAATCCTGGTACCTTTAATAACTATTTAACACCACTGGGTCGATGCCACTGCTGGTGGACGTTTCATCCCCAAGGGTATCACCAGCCCAGTAGTCGGCAATTCGGTGTTGACATGAATATCAATTTAATTTATATGGTAATTTTTATAAATTTCCTGTTTACAAAACTTTGAATTTTCGATATACTAAGGATTTTCTTATCCCAGGAGTAGATTACCTTAGCCATGTTTGACACAACTTTTTGGAATTTTGGGTCCTCAATGCTCATTAACTTTGTACTTGTTTGGCTTTTTAACTATTTTGATATGAGCGTCACTGATGAGTCTTATGTAGACGAAAGGCGCGTCTGGCGTTTTAAATTATAATCCTGGTACCTTTGATAACTATTTTTCAAGAAGCCCATCGAGGAAATAAGGCTTTAAAAGTACCATTGATATGTCTTATTTAGAAACCGCCCTTTTTCAGGGCCATCAATATTTTACAAAAAGATGCTGCTTTTGTTGAACATGCCAGAAATTCTAAGACACTAATGTATTTTCGAATGTCAGCTTGTGATTTTTTTCACGAAAGTAAGGTCAGTTCTTTTCGATGATTCCAAAGGCTTTTTCATTGTTGGTTCGGTATAATAAAACAAACTTAGAAGCGATTACTATTCAAATTTGTCAACCCTAAAAGGTTATTTCACTGAGGGCCAGCGCAAAGTATAATAACCTTCTCGTGTTGTCAATTTTTGATATTCACCTTTAATACGGGCCATAATTGTATAGGGTACCGGCATTTGTCAATATCGCAAGGACCAAAACTTTCAAACAATTAAAGTGACAATTATCTTGACCTCAATTTTGGCAATAGTAACATTTTATTTTCCGGAAAGCTTTAGTTTGTGGTCTAGACTACTTTGAAAATTCCCGGTTCAACTGAACCTTATTTTGAAGGAGTATTGTTTAGAGAACCGTCTACGACCAGGTCTCATTAATCATTTTTTTCTCCGAAGAAACTGAAAGGCGAAATCGTTTCAAAATTTATATGATTGATTATTGGGAAATTCCTTAAAACAATCATCATATCGTTCTTATCAAGCTGCGTCGGTTGGTAATCTTGGTGGGTCCAGTTGCACTAATATTTCAATAGGAAATCATATTACGAGATTGTCTTACAAGTGAAACTACATAAGAAACTGCATGTACCAAGTCATTAATATGACACTTGTTATCCACTTGATTGATGTGTTTGAGCTTTTGATTTCGAATTTTGATGAGGAACTTTCCGTTTTTAATTTTCCTCGGAGTTCGGCATTGTTGATATTATACTTTTCCTCACATGCTAAAACGTCTGGATCAAATTGAACCAAACTTTGCAGACAAAAATAAAGGACGAGTATCTACATTTTCTTTGCTTCGTTCTGATAAAATATAGAACAGTACCGTCAGAGGCAATTTTTAATACTAATTCGTCCAGCTTTTTAAATTCTCCCCCTCTAAAACTACATGTATAATGCTTCGTCATTTATAAATTATTGGAAATGTTGGTCGGGAGATTTTCCAGAAGAATTCATAGTTTCTTATCGATCCATGGCTAGCTTTACTGGGTGCTATAGCGGATAAGAATGCCGATTTTCAGGCGAGCGATTGATGATTTAACTGAACCTTTTGAAGTATCGAGACCAATAATACAATTTCAATTGAACCAAACATATAGTATACATTATTTAATTCAAAAGTGTTATGATTGCAATCATTCAAGTACTAACGTATTTTACGATGTTTGATTTAATTTTTAAATATATTTATAGTGTAGTTATTACATGTCGACCTAAAACTTCAGTGACTTTATGAATAATGTGTTATCGTGTATTTCATTTGTTAAATAAGAGGAAGAGTAACTGTAAGTGTTCACGGCAGGAAGCTTTAAACATAATGTTATATAGAGAATAAGAGATTTTATTTTACTGATATTTACAGAGTATGGCTTTAATGATTAAATGATCCCCTGTTGTTTTAACTTTTATTGGCAAGTGATTTACCCATACCTATAAGCAAATGACTCATTCAGTCGGTTCTTCTTTCGGGAAACGATAGGGCAGAAAAAAGTAAAATATCAAAATTACCGAACTCCGACGAAAATGCTAAACAGATAGTCCCTAAGCAAATAGGAAAACAAACCAAAGGTTCTCTCACATCATACAAATGGAACACAACTATAACATTCCGGGCATTACCGTATGGAGTAAAATTGTGGTTGTAAAGCTCGCTAAACATCTTACTTGTATTACAATCGCATCAAATGTCATTACATTGACAACGATGTGTGAACAAAACAAACAGACAGAGTAGATAACAATGTAACAAATAGAGACACAACAGTCGTCATTGTGTAATAAACTTAATCACTGTAAAAAACTAAGATGTGAACAAAAGAAAGACAAGAATACAAAAACCAAAAAAATACCATAGAACAATTACACAATGACGGGATGTATCAGTACGGAGCCACGTAAAATTGATCCTACCAGATGTGAATAAACGGTTAAAGTTATTATTCACAAAGACAAATACAAGCATACGATAACACGTTATTAAGATTATAAACAACGTCAGTACATAGAATCTATACTTAAAGACCGCAGTGTATGATTGGTGAAGTTAATACTGAATATTTATAAACAAGGTATTTAATATTTTACTACTAAGGTAGGTGAAATTGTACTTAGGTGACCGCTTATGTGAAAATCGAAGTACAAGTCAAAAATGGGTCAAATCAAGCAATGTCTGATGATTCTTTGATTCTCTAGATCTGGAAAATAATTGAATGGAACCCATTCATGATCTGACTTCTTTGATTTATTTTTGTTTTTGACAAGTGGCTGGAGGAACTCCGACTCATATGAAAATAAGAAGTGTTCGGTACGGAGAGGCGCACAGTTCGTTCCCGCAAGAATATCAAAAATTTGTTGAAGAAGGCGACCTCCAAATTCATTAAGTATGATAACAATAAGAAACTCTAACATACTGATCACTTGTTACAATAATTTTTTTTTCCTTTTTCACTATTAGTAGAATATGCCGGATTGTGGCACAAAGTTATAAATTTAAGGCGTATGCTTCCATTCATATGTTGAAAGCATTGTTGTGTATTTCTTTTAGACGCGTTTTCAATTTCATATAGGGATTGGTGGTATACACGGTTAAAAAATCAAAAGTTTTGATAGAACTAATTTCAGAGAAAGATGGAGATATACTTAAGTGTTATTATGGAATCAGCATATGGTTAATACCACTACGCGAGTAAACAGTTTCACAATATTTCTGTATACCCTTTTTTCACTGTTTATAGAATCTTTACCAAGCTTATTGACAATTCTTTCGTCGAATATATAGATGAGCCGGCAATGCACCGTTTTTTTTACATTATTATATGAAGGCTAGGTATTCAACAAAAACAAGGTATGTCCCCCGATTCGCTATTTAATTTAATGTTTATTGAAGCTATGAAGGAAATTTGATTCGCCAACATCTCATCCTGGGTAAATAATATGTTTTTGAATGAATTACCGTAATTCGAAATTTCTTAAGTGGTAACATGAGTTTTGATAGAAATAAAAGGTTTTTGCATAAGTTTTTTGACTTGCAGAGAGCCTTTCACTTTCAATATGCCATGTTTTAAATTTGAGGCAAATGTTGAATAAGCGTTGCTGTGTTTTTATTCATTCATGTGAATGCGCATCTGCAGCATGCATTAATGTCGGATTAAAACGATATATTCTGATTTTTTTTATTACCCAGTAGACAAATTCGGGATAGTTGTTCCTATGACTGTATGTCGTCATGTAAATGCACAGCAATGTATATTGCATTTACGATCATGGAGGAAATTTACAGTCGTTTCTCAAATAAAATGTACTGTAAACAAATTTCAGAATCTTATAAGCGATATCTCATGCATTCCTGTGAGTACTGTACGACGTTTTCCTGAGCTGTACATCATCTTGACTTTACAGAGAATATTCAATCTGAAATACGAAATATATCAGAATGCATTAATGAAACTTGTCAGAACTGGTTCCTCTTAACAATGTCATGCAATTTGAAGGTACATGATATATCATAAACACAATTTTACAAAAGTACCAAAATATGTTATATATATATATATATATATATTACGAAGACTCTTCTGAAAACTCAAAATCTATTAACAAGGTAGATATCCCCATTGAAGGGGTGATCCTGGTTCTATGCCATCATTTCAATTAACAACAATGGCTATTTTATGTTACAATATTACTAATTTGACGAACTGTGCTATGATGTATACATGTACACCCTTGGTAACATGACCTTTCATTTGTTAAGGTTTTAAAAAATCCCAAGCGTTCCTGTAGTAGATAAAATCAAAAATGTGCATCAGAGACACAAAATAAATAAAGTGTCATTTTTATTTACTAATGGGTAAACATTACCATTTTGAAAAAGGACACATACGTTGTCATATAAATTAATTTTATATTTTAAAAAGTAGTTTTATCAATCTGTCATATGCTTTACTAAAATAAGGACTACTCTTGGTCAAAGATTTGATTACTTCACGGTTTGTCAATGTACACTAATACGAATGATCAGTTTCACAAAAGGATCATCCTTGTTAAAACAGTTCCTTGAAAATATTGAGTCATCACAGCGTAAATTTGTATGATTTAAATATCTAAACAAACGAACACATGTACATAAAAAGATTTAAAAAAAACATTAAAAATCCAACAAAATTTAACATACCGTCAATTTGAGTTTTATGTTTTAGTTTACCTAACAGGTTGAGCAAATAAACCAATATCTGCAAAATGACATTAAATGTTGCTCATATTTGCAGTATTGTAAAATGATGCCCCTCAGCAAGTAACACAAGAGTGTTTGGTAATTGTAGAGAACCTTACACTTCCAATATTTCAAGTTGTATCAATTCACATACAAGTCTACATGGACACTCGTCTTCAGCACATATCAATGTTGAATGAGAGAAGTCAAGTTTTATAATACCTTGTAGGCTAGGTGTTCGTATTTTTATAACTGTATGTCGTCATGTAACTGCACAGCAATGTCTATTTCATGTTACAATCAAGGAAGCAGTTTACAGTCGTTCTCAAGTAAAAATAAATATTTAATAAGTTCTGTACGTTATTGACCTTAGTTGAACATTACAAGTTTGACTTTACAGAGAGTACCAGATCTGTAGTACATAATAAAAATAATTTCTTAAAATAAAGACTTTTCCGAAAACAAACTCTAAAATAGTAAAATTGAGAAAGGAAATGGGGAATGTGTCAAAGTGACAACAACCCGACCATAAAGCAGACAACAGCCGAAGGCCACCAATGGGTCTTCAAGGTAGCGAGTAACTCCTGCACCCGGAGGCGTTATAAAAATGTATGATAGTACAGTGAAAATGGACGTCATACTAAACTCGGAATTATACACAGGAAACTAAAATTAAAAATCATAGAAGCCTAACAAAGGCCAGAGGGTCCTGATTTGGGACAGGGGAGTATCTGTTTACAACATTAACTATGTACAATGTAGATACGCTCATCGTATCGTATACTCTTAAGGGTGTACTTAGGTGATCTAAGGTAAAATTGAATAAATCAAGAATTCAAAATTGATACTTTAAGCTGGAAGAGTATTAGTTAAGAATCAAAATAAGCTAAAAATATTGATAGGTCATGGAGCTTCTTTTTCAAGATATTTGATTTATAAAATGTGGCGGGAAAAGGCTCACTCGGACTTTTACGTTATATTTGCATTGGTATTGTTTTGGGCTCAAATCAAAAGAAAGAAAATCAAGAATCTGCTTAAATTTTGTCAATGGTCTTTTATGAGCTATTAAGTCTTATGTTAAAATATAAATATGTGTTATGGGACAAAATATATTACTTTGTATCGTATGGAAAACACCAAAGAGTCCGAACATTTGACACTTATTTCAAAACCTCACCTTAGTACATCCTTGATGTCGGATGAGCGAGGTCCGATTCAGAGATTTTCTATTACCTAGTAGGCAATTTAAGATTGTTGTTTCCTGTTTATTTGACTGTATGCCGTCATGTAAAAAGTATAATCACAAAAATACTGAACTCAGAGGAAAATCTAATCGAAAAGTCAATAATCACATGGCAAAATTAAATGACAAAACACATAAAAAACGAATGGACAAGAACTGTCATATTCCTGACTTGGTACAGGCATTTTCAAATGTAGAAAATGGTGGATTAAACCTGGATTTATAGCGCTAAACCTCTCACTTTGATTACAGTCTTATCAAATTCCGTTATATTTACAACGATGCGTGAACTAAAAAGACATAATAAGTAAAATAGTCAAAATATGGGTACAGCAGTCATCATCGTGTAACAATTTTAAAAGGAACAATTTAACAGAACACAAAATCTTCTATCTACAAACACATTCATTGATTCGCGTGTCTGACGTCAGAAAAGTTTATACTTCACATATATTTGTCGTTCAATGTATATACAAACAATTTTTAAATTTCACATGTGCAATGTTAGCATACAGGGTTAAAAATCAAAAGTATGTAAAAAGTTTATTTCAGAAATAGACCAAGATTTAAAATAGTCCAAAATTTACATCAATGGATATTTCATGTAACAATCATTAGACGGATTTGGCTATTGTTTGATGACTTTGATACCCGTTTGGTAACATGACTTTCACGTTATTATGTTTTATACATCTTCACGTGATTATGTTTTATACATCTCTATCTTTCAAAATGTTTTGGTTTGATCATTCCTGTTGAAGATAAAATAAAAAAAAGTGTTTTGGAAACACAAAATTAAGTGTCATTTTCATTTACCAATGGGTAAATTATTGTTATTTTACAAAAGGACAAATAAGTTGTCATATATTAATATTAGTGGTTGGTATTATGCTGCAATATGGCATTAAGTCATCTCAATGATATATGTGTGTCACTTAGAATTTTAAACCAGTAAAAATTATCAAATGAATATAAACGCTTCCAATTTGTGAATCTTTTTCCTGAACTTGAAATAAAGCTGTAAATCGTCTGTATTAATTACAACGTCCGCCCAGAATAACTATGGATTACTAAGACTCAGATGACGAAATATCTACGTGTTCATGTGTATTATATCGTCATGGAAATTGGAACTATTGGAAATTATGATGTGCCTATTTACCTTTTCATTTGTTAATCCTTTGTCAAATGTTTAATTTTGATGTCCGAGCAAGAAAATAGATGTGCATTCTTATTTACAAGGCAAATCATCCGATATAAATAATGGCTGGTTTTGGAGATAGTTTTGTGGTAGATGAGGACAAGAATATACTAGATATGTACCGTGCCGGTTCAGTTATATCCTATATATCAATGCTAATGAACATCGTCATATTTACTATACTCTGTCGTAAAGCTTTGCGTTCACCTGCTACAATCCTCATGCAAGGTTTAGCTGTAGCTGATTTATTAACGGCGATTTCATACTATGGACTTGAACCACTATTCCTGTCACAATATATTTGTAGATTTCGATTTAATGAAGACGATGCACTTTACGAGTGTTATTTACCATATCCGTATTGTTCTATTTCTCGTCATCTCTCAATATTATCCTTCACATTCCACAATGTATCAACAATGATCACAACATGTCTCGGGTTACAAAAGGTCATAGCCATCCTTTTTCCAGTTTGGACGAAAAATAAGCTGACCAAACAAAAAGCTGCAATTTGTTGTGTTATTTGTTTCTTATTGTCCATAGCAATAGGTATTCCACGACATTTTAGCGTTTGGTCTGAGAGTGTTGAAAATTATATAGGTTCAACAGATGATAAACTTTGTCTTCTTCATTCCGGAGGTAATGGTATAGTAGAATACTCATCTGTAACATATCTCCTGATCCAAACCGTTCTTTTGACAAGCTGTTGTCTAGTAATGCTGATATCTACATTATTCATTGTCTACAAGTTAATCACTAACAAGTTCAGGGGTCGGATGACAAATCAAAGGAGACAAGAAGGAAGATCAGTTGCAATGGTTATTTTACTTTTAATGATATTCATCATTACAGAGGTTCCAAAAGTATTTGTGTCCTTGGGGTGGTGTTTTGAATACATTAACGGTAATTTTGGGATCGACATACGATGGAGTGTGATGCTGATACAAAGGTATGAATATATAATGTCACGGTGGCTGGATTATTTTACACATACGCTTGGTAACAATAATGTTTCTGTATATTTCAATTTCGCTATGCTAATGGAAGGTATAAGGCTATTTACAATTATAGGTTGTATGTCAAATTTTATCATCTATACTATGATGTCAACAAAAATGAGGAATAAAATCGTTTTGCTCCTCAAGAAAATCATTACCCGCTGCACACACAAGGATCAAATGAACCAAATAAGGGAAACTAGACGTGGAAGAACACAACTAACAGGGATGATAACAACAGAACGACCAGGACATAGACGTGCACATGAGATAGATATGAATACGACGGTACAACTAGGACATATACGTGCACATGAGATAGAGATGAATACGACGGTACAACCAGGACAAAACCGTTCATATGAAATAGAGATGAATACGACGGGACAACCAGAACAAAACCGTTCACATGAGGTAGAGATGAATACGTTGGAACAGCAAGACCAAAACTGTTCACATGAGATAGAGATGAATACGTCGGAATACCAAGGTAAAAGTCTTACACATGAGGTAGAGATGAATACGTCGGCACACCAAGGTCAAACCTGTTCACATGAGATGGATATGAATACGTCAGAACACCAAGGTCATAACCGTTCACATGAGATAGAGATGAATACGTCGGAACATCAAGGTCAAAGCCGTACACATGAGGTAGAGAGGAAATCGATAGAACGAACAGGACAAAGCTGTACACATGAGGTAGACAGGAAATCGATAGAACAAACAGGACAAGGCTGTACACATGAGGTAGACAGGAAATCGATAGAACAAACAGGACAAAGCTGTACACATGAGGTAGACAGGAAATCGATAGAACAAACAGGACAAGGCTGTACACATGAGGTAGACAGGAAATCGATAGAACAAACAGGACAAAGCTGTACACATGAGGTAGACAGGAAATCGATAGAACAAACTGAACGAAGCCGTTCACATGAGATAGAGATGAACACGTCTAAACAACCAAGACAAAGCCGTTCACTTGAGGTAGAGATGAATACGACAGACCAACCAGGACAAAGCCGTACAACTGAGATAGTAACGATAACGGACGGGGATAACTTCCTGCTTTCATAGTAAGCTTATACATGTATTATCCTTTAATTCGTGCTTTTATTCATTACTTATTAATATGTCGCAATGTGAAGTTTGTTTATGTTATTATCCCCCGTGAAAATTAAGAATATTTTTAAAATTTATTCCTCGGTTAAAATTAGTTTGGTTGTGACTTTTATGTTCCTTTTAGACATAAAGCTTTTAACATTTTTACGTTTTTTCTTAAGAAATTCATTTGAATGTTTAGATATAATCGTTCCTAAAAATAAACAAATAACAATATCTAGAAAGGCGTTTCATACAAACGACATATATACACTCTATTGAAAATGACCATCATGGATGCGAGGACTTCATAACTATTGTGGATAGCAAGTACATATATAAAAACACTTTATAGTGAAACAACGCAATTAATGAAATCATATAAGATAAAATTTGGAAATCAAATTTTAAGTCTCGCTTTTACAAAATATCTTTGAAATTCAATTGTAATTCTTTTCTCTCCCGTTAAATGGCCATGTTGAAACATTGGTAAGCACTCACATGAAATATTTGATAAAACAGTCTGATTAATCTAATTAACCAGTTACATGTACACAAGTTGGTTTTTGTGACAACACTTAATGAATTATGTTTTATAAAACAAATTTAGTTAAACTTGTTTTATGAAAATAATAAGTATAGATTGTTTTTATGAACATACTGAGTATGTATAGTTTTATGAAATTCTTAGTATAGCTAGTTTATTTAAAAAATACTTTGTATATGTAAATACTAAATATAACTTTTTTTGTTTTAAGAAAATATTTAGTATAGCTAGTTTGTACTACAATCTTAGTACAGCTCGGTTTTATGAACACACTTAGTGTAGCTCTTTTATGAAAATATTTAATATAGCTTGTTTGATGAAAGCAACTAGTAGTATCGTTCGTTTTATGAAAGCACTTAGTATCGTTCGTTTTATGAAAATATTTAGCTAGTTTTAAGAAACATTTTTTTTTATATAAATAATAAAACTAAGTATATTTCGTTACTGCGTTTGACTATAAAATACATGGTTACGCATCTTATGTTTTTTTGTGTGAGAGTCATTTGTTGTAAAAGATTTTATGCACTTAGTGATAACTAAGTACTAAGTTCAGTATAGTAATTTCTTACGATCAGGACACATCTAAGATGGCTACACATTACTTATGTAATCACAGGTTTGAATCTTATGCTGATTGTCATTGTTATTGAAAATCAATGTGTAAAAATAAAATGAAAATACATTTTCTCTACTTTCTTAAAAAAATGAAAAATGTTTTGGTTAAATTTGAATTTGAAGCCATATGTGTAAAACTGTTTTTATCTAAAATATCTAAAAGTGTAATGCTTATTATCGTAATTATAGCAGACATAAAACATTAAACTAAGAGTTCTGTATTAATGGTTTTTTTTTAAAACCATACATATACCAACAAACAAAAGAGATTAAACGCCTTAATTTTACAAGATTTGATAATATATTTTGGTAGATTCCCCACTTCCTGGTTAACGAATAAAACATTACCTTTCTTTTAAAATACCTCTCTGACCATAGGAAGTATGCATTGTTATGAATGTCTCACGAAAGGGAGATCACTCTCAAAATTACAATTTAAAAAAAATCTTATCTTTTTCTTTAACCAAAACTTTAGTTGTAACAATTACAAAATGAAATGAAACCATTGTGTCTTTGTTTTTCTAAACATGAAAAGGACACCGTTTTTTCCAATTTTACATGACAATACTGGTACACATTTCATACAATTATTGTCTTCTAATATCGTTTTATTATTATTTAGAAGACCGTTTATGTAAACATTGGGCTTTGAAAGAAATAGATGAGGATGGGACATTTCTGATTTAAATGGACGGTTAATAAAAACTAAAGACTTGAGTCTTTAAACAAAATGAAAATATTTATTCAAATATAGATGATATTGATAGCTCGGATTCCGTAGTTTTTTATGTCCTTCATGTCTCTCAATTATGCGTATGCAGTATGCTGCTTTATTTTTAAAGAAGTCATGGTACCTATGTTTTTTTTTTAAATAAACAAATATTACGTTTGATAAATTGACTATATTGATTTTATATATTGATTTGTTTTTTTATCTAATTTCCATAATAACACATTTTTTGTATTTATTATGAATTAGATATGCTTATCTATTATTTAAGGAAGCTACCTTTCAAAATATCAAGCTTTTCATAACACTAATATATACTGATAGGGGATTAATAAAGGAACCAAAATAGCAAATAAAATATATAGGTCCGTGTGCTTGTTTTCGAGATAATAATCACTGAAATATTTTCGGGAAAATATTCTCTCTTGAGTTTTCATAGATTTATCATTAACGAGTCACAATTCTCAAAAATTATAAAAAAAATGACAAAGATTTTATATGACAAAATGTTGTAAGGCATTCAAATTGAAAAAAACCAAAGGATTTCGAAAATCTGAAACATGACAAGCGAACATCCTTCAGTCAAATTTATGACATTTGATTTATTGACTAAATACAATAGCTTTTATATAAGACATTATGTAGTTTGTTATCAATCACTCACATGCTTTACAAAAATAAAGAATTTTCTTGGTCAATGATTTGATTATTTCATGCCATAATTACAAACCAGATTTTCAACTATATCAATCTTTTCGAAAATTATCGTGACGTTACTTTTACCTTCATTTTGTAGCGTAGCGTTATTCTGTAGGTGACAATGCAAGGTTATTTTGTTCTGTTCGGTGTGCTTTCTTTTTTTGTTTTACGTGTTTATTTTTATTCTGTGGTAACTCACCACTTCGTTGTTGACTTAAACATCAATTATATGGTAATTTATATACATTTTCTGTTTGTAAAAGTACGAATTATACTAAATACTAAGGATTTTCTTATCCAAGGCATAGATATCATTAGCCGTATTTGTCACCACTTTTTAGACTTATTGCTCACCAATGATCTTCAACTTAATTTTCTTGATAGAGGGTTACTGCTCACAAGGAAGCTATTAAACCAAGAGTTCCAAATGGTGAAGTTGAAATCATCCCTTCGTAAATTTTACGGACGCCATCACGAGTTGGTTGACCGTTATGGAATAACCGTTTCACAAATGATATCGGATATGTTCCTTACGTCGTAACTACAATCCCCTTCCCTTTCATGAATGTGACCTACCGAATTAGACTATTTACCTGATTTGTAATCACATAAGCAACACGACGGGTGCCACATGTGGAGCAGGATCTGCTTACCCTTCCGGAGCACCTGAGATCACCCCTAGTTTTTGGTGGGGTTCGTGTTGTTTATTCTTTAGTTTTCTATGTAGTGCCATGTGTACTATTGTTTTTCTGTTTGTCTTTTTCATTTTTAGCCATGGCGTTGTCAGTTTGTTTTAGATTTATGAGTTTGACTGTCCCTTAGGTATCTTTCGTCCCTCTTTTAAATCTTGTTTGGCTTTCTTTACCATTTTGATCTGAGCGTCACTGCTGAGTCTTATGTAGACCAAACGCACGTTTGGTGCATTAAATTATAAGCCTGGTACCTTTGATAACTATTAGCATGTTGAAATGTCCTATTGTAATTAAATATAGGTAGATGTGGTGAGTGTGCCAAATAAGACAACTTTCCATCCAAATAACAATTTATAAAAGTAACCATTATAGGTCAATTTACGGACTTCAACACGGGACATTGGCTCACACCGAACAACAAGCTATAAAGGGCCCCAAAATATTCTGTTTATTTGTGTATTTCGTCGTCCTGAATGTTTTTGCATTTCCTTGTACTGTAGTCCTGTCATGTTATTTTGTCAGTTACGGCCCTTGATTAAGGTAGCGGGTTGTTTTCAGACAAGAGAAAAATTGTAAAATTCGAAGCAGATTACAGATTAACTGCAACATATTGATGTGTAAGGTTTACCAAAATCATTTCTTTTGACAATTTGCACGATCTTAATATACCAGAATATTCTTAAACTCTTGAAAAATGGCAAAATCTAATGAGGAGGGCCAGGGTGAAGAAAAAATGGCGTCGTATGCTGACGCAACCAAAACTGATCCAAAGACAATAACCTCTTCAACAATGACTGGAGTCAAACCAGTCTTCGTTCAAGAAACAGATGTATTTGGTTCACTAACAGATCGAGTCACAACAAAAACACTGTACCTTACAAATGTTGAAATGTACCAAACCCTAGATTATTTAGTTGAGGCACGTTCCATCATAGGACTTCAACGAATAAGAGGCCTCTGGCGAATATACCTCGATTGTGAGTCCGCTAGAGACCACCTTATCTGTAAGGGAGTGGAAATTCGGGGTTAAAAAATCAACATTTACTCAAGAAACCCTCGGGTAACCATACATGAGAACATAGACACTGTAAGATTGAGAGTGAAAGATGTTCCACTCTCTGTCGATGACGGCCAAATATTAAGAGCTCTAGAAGAACGGAGCTGTGTAATAATGAACCACTTTAGAGAACGTCTTAGGTATGAGAATGAGATCACAAACTGTCTCACTGGTGATCGAATCATCATATGTCAGGGTCCTTTATCCCAAGACGTTCCTCGCTCTTTTACTATAGGCAAATACAGAGCCACAGTCATGTACCGTGATCAACCATCTACAAGCAATCGTCCCAAAAAGTGCTCGAAATGTCTAGCTGATGGGCATAATTTTAGCAATGGCCCTAATGACTGGGTTTGCAAATCATGTGGTAAGGAAGGTCATAAACAAATTGACTGTACAGAAAATGACCTCCCTGATAACACTCAACATCCTAATGAACATCAAAGCACAAATGAAAACACAAATGATGATGAGGACACTACTGTAGAAAATGATACAACACAACAACCAAATCACACAGATGATCCATCTACAAAATAGCGAACATGTGTATATGAAGAAGACATTGATATGTCCCAATCAGTAACATCTCTGGAGGCAGAAAAAAGAAAGAAAAAAAAGTCAAAGAAAGAGAGAAAAACAACACAAACTCAAATCACCTCATCTGTATCGGAGCAACAGGAGTCTGTATCCACTCCGGCTAAACAAAAAAACAACAGAAACGTGGAGCGGTCTCCAGTTACCCCGACCCATGTTTTGCTAGAAGGTGATACCACAACCAAACGGTCAAAAACTTTGGCAACTTAATAACAACCACTGAAACCAAATGGCATTTATCAGTACTGTATACGTACCAACAAACAGTTTACAGAACATTTATATGAAAACAAATAAAAGTAAAGCTAGTTTATTATAATACTGTAATACATGTTCAGTGATATTTATTTTGTGTATAATCATGATGACATGTGTAACAAAACTCATTCACAGTAGAGTTGAATTTAGTACCACTCCATATACATGCAGTCTTAGGTACACTCATATTTCACAATATATATCTTTGGTGAATTGCATATTTTATATAAAGTTCGCACTTTTCTCACCACAGTTCCAATTAATCAAGATGTGCCTCAAAATTCTTGTTCTTAGATCACAAAATGAACACGCATATCTTTTATTAATTCTGTACACAAATATGCAACAGACACACTTTTGCACACCAAAATTTATAAGTAAATTGACAACAGATGTTCCCATACAGATTCACACTTATAGCTCCATATATGCTCATACTTCGTATCTAGATTATGTGCAAAGCTTTGAGTCCAAACTGGTAAACAGATATAATCCACTTCATAATGCAAACCATTACATATATCTCCTGGAAAAAATAATATTTTTTTTAGCATTCAACAGCTATAAAAAACAATTTAGCAAATTAAAAGCAAAGAAGCATGAGAATAATAAAACATTACAATTAAGACCTGACAAAAGAAACACATATAGTACTGATAAAAAAATACATATTTACATAAAGAACTCATTAGTATCTTTATCTACTGTGATTTTTAGATGGTGACGTTCCCTTGTCACCATCTTACGGTGTTTATATATCCCAACTTGTACGATTCGCTCGTGTCTGTAACAATGTTTTAGATTTTAACGAGAGAAATTTATGTATTACTGAAAAATTATTACACCAGGGTTTTCGATATCACAAACTAGTCAAAACATTTACTAAATTTTATCATCGGTATAAAGACATCATTCGTAAATATAGCTCAACATGCAGACTTCTTATACGTTCAGATATTTCACATCCATTTTTTTATGGAAATATTCTTTATAAAGCACAAAGGTGTCAGTATTCACCTCAAAAACTAACAAAACCTTTGAATAGACTTATTAAGAAGGGATATAGTTACGATACTGTTGTCAGGTCATTAAACATTGCATATTTTGGCGTTAATATTGATTCACTTATAGATGTATAGGGTCTTTGCATCGGAACTAAACACATTTATTCAAAAACCAGTTGTTGGCATGACACGGGTTATGTTCTTCTCATATATGTTATGATGGTATGATATTAAACCCCTAACGGGAAGGATTGTGCCTGATGTTCATATGATGAAATCATAATCTTTCAGTCAGTTTAATTGAAGTCTGGAGCTGGCATGTCAGTTAACTGCTAGTAGTCTGTTGTTATTTATGTATTATTGTCATTTTGTTTATTTTCTTTGGTTACATCTTCTGACATCAGACTCGGACTTCTCTTGAACTGAATTTTAATGTGCGTATTGTTGTGCGTTTACTTTTCTACATTGGCTAGAGGTATAGGGGGAGGGTTGAGATCGCACAAACATGTTTAACCCCGCCGCATTTTTGCGCCTGTCCCAAGTCAGGAGCCTCTGGCCTTTGTTAGTCTTGTATTATTTTAATTTTAGTTTCTTGTGTACATTTTGGAAATGAGTATGTCGTTCATTATCACTGAACTAGTATATATTTGTTTAGGGGCCAGTTGAAGGACGCCTCCGGGTGCGGGAATTTCTCGCTACATTGAAGACCTGTTGGTGACCTTCTGCTGTTGTTTTTTCTATGGTCGGGTTGTTGTCTCTTTGGCACATTCCCCATTTTCATTCTCAATTTTAAATATATCTTTTGTATAATATATTCATGTAAATATTTTTCTCTACAGAATTATTGTAATATTTATATTATTTTTGCATTGAGTAAAATTTATTTCTCAATTATTGTCTTCACAAACTGTGTGTGGTATATGATTGTCACAGCTCAGTTTGTAAACAAAGTCACGATGTTGACCCAAATAATGACCCGTAAGGCGAGGTCATCATGTGTAAAAACTGTATGTATTGTCAATTTGAAAACAACATTGTGTAATATTTTTTTACATAATACCGTAAAGTCAAACATTATTGAAACTGTGTATCCAATTATTGTGATTAAATTTGATCACTATTTAATATGTTTTAATATAGGATCACTTCTTATAGTAAAACAATGTGCACTTTGTAGAAAGTATAAAGAATGTAATGCTAAAAGTACAGCAAACTGCCGATAATTGTTCACCTGTTGAATAAAGTAAATACTCGTGAACTGGTAACAGAAAGAATAAAATCGATAATTGATACTATAAATAGATGGGGGTTCCCCAAACATAAACTTACCTTTTACATTAACAATTATGGCTGATCAAAAACTTCACTTATGTTCTTATTCAATACTTCAAACGAACATAAAGCATTTATAAAGTAAAACTCAACACCGTTATTTGGTTATCAGCTAGCCCCGACAGCACAGAAAGCTTATTTTATTATAAACAATAAACAAATGTCCAATTTGCTGTCATCGACCGCTGACATCACATATAAACACAATCTACAATAGAAAAATGTTGTATAAGTTGAAGAAAAAAATCTTTACAGTAATACATACATGTATCTCATCAACTATTTTCCACAAAACATACTATTTACATTCCTATGAAGTCTTAAAAAGGGGTGGGTGGGTGGGAAAAGAACCTTTACTGTCGGATAGGCGAACCTCGAATGACAATTCTAGACTTTCTTATTATAATTTTAGCGCTAAAATTCTAGCATGAAGTTATCATGATTGATATAACTTAAACCGGTAATAACTTACTGATTGTCCAATCAAATTAAACATAAACATGTTTTGATTTAAACACACGTGCTAAAAATAAACAAATACACGTGTTCCCGAGTAACCTTTATAAATACATATCTGTACAGTTAATGCTAAGGGATTACAGCAATCTGAAAAAAGAAAAAGACTAATTGAATGGACAAAACAACAAAAATGTGATGTTCTCCTAATACAAGAAACACACTTTACTGACAACTTAAAAGAATCTTTAAAAAAAGAGTTTGAAGGTGAATTATTCTTCAGTAATGGTCAGAGCAATACTAGAGGGGTATCTATATGGTTAAAAAGTAGGCTTAACTACAAATTTATTGACTTTAATAAAGATAAAGATGGAAGACTTCTTCTCGTAAATATAGAAATTGACGAAAGCATACTTACAATTGCAAATGTTTATGCACCAAATAATACTAAGCTAAGAAACACTTTTTTTAAAACGGTTAAAACTTTTATAGATAAATATAGTCTTGGACAACTAATAATAGGAGGAGACTTCAACGATATTTTATCTGAAAAAGATACTAAAAATTAAAATAAAAGAATAAAATTGGATAAACCAGTCTGCGGACTTAAAACTTTAATTAAATCTTTAAAATTAACAGATATATGGCGTGAAAAAACAGAGATTAAACTCACTTCACATGGTGTAAAAGAAATAAAACAGAATCCACTAGAATTGATTACTTCCTTGTTAGTACTGAAATTAAAAAAAATTGCTCCTCTTGTGATATTAGACCAATTGTTATTCAATACACTGACCACAATAGTGTATCTTTAAAATTACAAATTTCAAGAAATAATAAAGGACGCGGATACTGGAAATTAAATAGTAGCGTTTTAAACGACGAAATCTACCTAAAAATAATATACAATCTAATTAACAACTATGAAATTAAAGCAAATGATTCAATAAATCTAGCTACTTTATGGGACACTTTTAAAATAGAGGTTCGAGATTGTACAATTCAATTCTGTAAATTAAAAGCCCTCAACAAAAACGATTCAATCAATGTGTTAGAAAATCAACTTAAGCAACTTAATAATGAAATTCATACAACTAACATCAGAGTTAATGATTATGAAACAAATACCTCCCTGGTTGAAAAATAGAGAAAGTAGAACAAGAGTTAGGAAATCTATATAATGAAAAAATTAAAGGCAATCAAATAAGATCAAGGGTGAAATGGATTGAAGAAGGAGAAAAAAATACTTCTTACTTCTTAGGTCTTGAAAAAACCAGGCAGTGCAAAAAACCATTACTAGATTGTATGATGTAAACAATAATATATTTACTGATCAAGAAAAAATACTTAACCTTGAAGTTATTATAAAACATTATATTCCTCAACTGAGCCTGATGTGGAAGATACTAAAAAGTACGTTAACAATATTAAAAAAAATGTCCAAAATTAAGTGATAGTGAAAGTGATTGATGTGAAGGAAAAATAACAGTGCAGGAATGCACAGATGCAATATTCAAAATGAAACTAAATAAAGCCCTAGGTCTAGATGGACTTAATATTGAATTTTACAGAAAATTTTGGAAAAAATAAAAGATTTAATTGTATCAGTATTTAATTTTTGCTATAAAAGGAGAATTATCAACTTCACAAAAAATTGGAGCAATATCATTAATATATAAAAAAAGAAGATCCACTTTCTTTAAATAATTATCGTCCAATAACTCTGTTAAATTATGATGTAAAATTGCTGGCTTATGCACTTGCTCAAAGATTAAAACAAGTATTACCAAAAATAATTCATACTGATCAAAAAGGTTATATAAAAAAAAGATACATAGGCTTCAATATAAGGCAAATACAAGATATTATTGATTACTCAGAGAACTTTAAAATAGATGGTGCTATACTTTTTGTTGATTTCTCTAAGGCATGTGACTCCCTTGAATGGAACTTTATGTCAGAAACCTTGGTAAAATTTGGCTTTAAAAGTAGTTTTATAAGATGGATTCAAACAATGTACACAGACATAAAAGGTTGTATTCTCAACAACGGTTGGGTGTCCAGCAGTTTTAACATTTTTCGTGGAATTCGACAAGGATGTACAATTTCTTCGTCAGCCTTTGTATTAGTAGTTGAAATTATGGCAATTAAACTAAGAGAAGATAATAATCTCAAAAGTTTAGAGGTGAAACTAGATGGTAGAAATTGCTTACTTAAAATATGTCAACTTGCAGATGATACAACACTATTTCTTAAATCACCAAAAGATGTTAGTTTAACAATGAATATAATTGAAACTTTTGGAGGTTTATCAGGATTACAACTAAACAGAAATAAAACAGATGGATTTTGGTTGGGAAAACTTAAACATAGCAGAGACAAATTTGAAAACATAAATTGGAAAACAGATAATATTAAAAGTCTTGGCTTTTACTTTGGTTATAACAATCAAGACTGTCAAAAACTAAACACTGATAAACAGCTTAAAAAATGTGAAAAAATTATATCAAACTGGATGAAAAGAAATTTAACATTAATAGGTAAAATAATAGTAGTAAAATCACTAATTCTTCCAAATTTAACTTATATCGCATCAAATATGTACATATCAAAAGAAATAATACAAAAGTTTAAAACTCTAGTATATAATTTCATATGGAATGGGAAAAAAGATAAAGTTAAACGTGCAACTCTTTGTAAAAACTATCTAGAAGGTGGGTTAAAAATGATCGACATAGACTTATATCTCAAAGCTCTTCAATTACGGTGGATTTTAAAACTTAAACAAAATTCTGGTGATAATTGGTCAATCATACCCCAAGCTTACTTAAACAAATTTGGTAAAAACCTCTTGATATTTCAAATGAATATTACAAATGTTAATATGTTAGACAAAAAAATATTTAAATCCCTTCCCCCGTTCTATCAGCAATTGATTAAAACTTGGATTAATGTTAAGGGAGGACAGACAAAGATCCCACAATCGTTTCTAGACATAAGAAAGCAGATTTTATGGGGCAATCATAACATACAAGCAAAAGGAAAATACTTATTATTTACTAAATGGATTGAACATAATATTCTGTATGTAAATGACATACTTGATGAAAGAGGTCATATATCAGAAAATAAAATATTACTTAAATTAAAAGATAAACGGGATTGGATTAAAGAATTATCATTATTAAAGAAAGCTATTCCAAAACATTGGCAGAATATTTTAAAGCAAGAAAGCTCATTTAAAACAAAAGTAAATATAAAGAAAACAAAAAATCTGCAAATACTACTCAATCATAATATATATCCAGAAATGGGTAATAAAGAAATATATTCAATACTAATTGCCCCTTATAAGCAAGAAAAACCTGTAGGTATTCTGAAGTGGGAAAGAATTTTTGAAGAAAATTTAAATATGAAATTTAAAAGCACTCTTAATTTTATATTTAATTACCTAGAAAACAACAAATTTAAAATGTTTAAATGGAAATTACTCAACTTCATTCTTCCATGCAACGACTTATTAGCACAGTGGAAAGTATAAGAAAACAATTCTTGCAATTTTTGCAAAGAAATTGACAATTATAAACATTTTTTTATTACATGCCCTTATAATAATACTTACTGGCAAGAAATATACAAGTTATTACTTTATCTTCAAAAAGATAGACATATTTTAAGGCTAGAAAATTTAATAATTGGCTATAAAATAGCAGATGTAAAATATTTTGATATAAACA
This sequence comes from Mytilus edulis, assembly GCF_963676685.1. Lineage (NCBI taxonomy): Eukaryota > Metazoa > Mollusca > Bivalvia > Mytilida > Mytilidae > Mytilus > Mytilus edulis. The sequence continues at coordinate 4,268,725 of NC_092350.1, read as the reverse complement.
CCCTGATAACAGTTATATTCTTCTCCATATATAAGGCACATTTTGTTTCAAACAAAAAAGAAACAAAGATAGAAATCTTTAAAATCTTCAAAAAGGAAATATATAACATTATAAGATTAAATTCGATAAGAAATATAGAAACCGGGAATATGTTATTAAAGACATCAGCATATTGTAACCTGTAAGTAAAGGTATAGTTTGTTTTTAACAAATAAACATATGCTAACTTCCCTTGGCCTTGTATAAATATTTTACCACGAGGGTCCAAAATAAACAAGCATTGCAAATAACCTTTTGATTTGAATTAGATCCGTTATTTTTCCCGATTTGTAAGCAGACAATTTTTTTCATTATTAATGACTGAATCAATGTATATTGATGTTAATTTAATTGATGTATTATGTCTAATTGTATAATACTAACATTTATATAATATTTTATTATATATTCTCCCTGGATGTATAATAACTGATATACAGGGATACTTAGCCTAATGATTTAATTGTTTCAAAAAAAAAAAAAAGTAATTTTGTCATTTAAATGTTATATTTAACATTGCCATCAAAACGCATACCAGGTTCGACCCACTATTTTTTTCTTTAAACGTTCTGCACAAAGTCAGGAAAATGGCCATTGTTTTATCATAGTACGTTACTGTGTGTGTTACATTTTATTTTGTGTTTCTGTTGTATCGTAGTTCTTCTCTTATACTTGATGTGTTTTCCTCAGTTTCAGTTATCAGTAACCTAATTTGTTTTTTTCTCAATCGATTTATAAATTTCAAACAGCGGTATACTGCTGTTGTTTTTATTTATCAATGTTAACAAGCATCAATGATCAATTTCACAAAAAATCTTACGACTAAATAGGATAACAAATTAATCAACTGACATTTAATAGTTTCATGATGTTTGTACACTGTTCTGATTTACAAAAGTTCACATGCAATATGCCAATGTACCATGTTTTAATGATATTGATTGAAGTTTGCTTTTGAATTTAGTATTTATCATTTTATAACAAACATATACTTTACAAGCAGTTTATGCTTGCAATTCAGATGGTTATATTACAACGGAGAGTTTCGGGGAAAAGAGGGGTATGTGTCATGTTTTGAGGAGACAATTTAAAATGAAAGAAAAATAGAAACACTAGTAACATGTGATTTGTTCAAACTCGGGGGTCGTTTGCTATGGAAGGGAACTTCTCATTGGCTGGAAACAATCACACTGACGCAATTTCACAAAACGTGACTCAAACAAAGTAACTACATTTCACAAAAAAGGGAATATAGTAATTCATGTAACGAATGAAGAAAAAACGTTACAATATTAAGAAATTGTATTTCCACAATAAGAATTTGCATTTCATCAATCAAGAAATGTAGATATTCATGTAGAGGATGAAAAAACATGTTACCATTTAAGAAATTATATTTTACAAATTAAAAATTGCATTTAACAAATAAAGAAATTGCATTTCACAAATTAAGAAATTGCATTTCACAAATTAAGAATTGTATAATTATGGCCGATATTCCCTTTCATACATTGCGATGTACTTTACGTTCCAATTTATTCCAAATGACGTAAGACACATCTGCCCATATCTCAATTCTTCTAGTTGGTCAAGACTCCTAACACTAAATTATTGTTCGTAGTTTTATTCATTCGAATGGAGTGATATTTGAAGAAATGAGATACAACTACTTTAATGATGATGAACTATAACTTTACAATTTTTCATTTACACATGGTGTGTGTCATGAATTAATACACAATATCCTTTCCTTTACATTAAATTGATGCGATCTGATTCTGATTTAAGGGTGTCCTTGTAGAGCTATTATATATACTGTTAATACAAATAGTGTTTAATGAATAGTTTAACAAGAAGCTGTCGGATCGACAGCATAACGGATTTATAACATTTCTCATTTTTAACCGGATTTTTGTGTCAAAAATGTCGGTTATTGATTTGGGGATGTACGGCGGGCGGGCGGGGGGCCGGCAACCAAATGTTGTCCGTGCATTTACTCATGAAGCGTTCAACCAAACGTTTATAAATTTTAATATGTTGTTACTGACAACAAAATGGAGGTCAAGTTCAATAATGACGATTTTGACTTTTACCGTTCAGGAGTTACGGTTCTTGAAAGTTTAAAAAATGTTGTGTCCGTGCATTTACTCATGAACCGTTCAACCAAACCTTTTAAAATTTCCTATTAGGAGTTTTGGTCCTTGTAATATTGATAAATGCCAGAACACAAATAAATGTTAAAGAATCCGGTTTACTGTCATTTTGACAGCTCTTGTATACCTTACAAATATAACAAACAATTCCATTGGGTAACACGTGAAATTGAATAATTCAATTATGTTTCCCCATTAATTGAAACAAAGGACAAATAACCCTTAACACATTATATCAGCGGTGAATAACCCTATTGTTCACTGGCGAATAAATTTTCAGTTACTAGATTTGTACCCGAGTTATCTGCCAAGACATTTACGTCATAGACGTAAAATAACAAAATGGCAACGTTCATGTTACATATCAGCGTCACTGATGAGTCTTGGGTAGACGAAACGGGTGTCTGGCGTATTAAATTATAATCCTGGTACCCTAGAGAACTATTTTACACCACTGGGTCGATGCCACTGCTGGTGGACGTTTCGTTCCTAAGGGTATCACCAGCCCAGTAGTCGGCATTTCCGTATTGACATGAATATCAATTTAATTTATATGGTCATTTTTATAATTTTCCTGTTTAAAAAACATTGAATTGTCGAAAAAAACTAAGGATTTTCTTATCCCAGGAGTATATTACCTTAGCCGTATTTGACACAACTTTTGGGAATTTTGGGTCCTCAATGCTCTACAACTTTGTACATGTTTGGCCTTTTTACGTTTTTGATATAAGCGTCACTAATGAGTCTTATGTAGACGAAATGCGCGTCTGGCGTATTAAATTATAATCTTGGTACCTTTGATTACTATTTTACAAGAAGCCCATCGAGGAAATAAGGCTTTACAAGTACCAATGATATGTTATTTAGAAACCGCCCTTTTAGGGCCATCCAATTTTACCAAAAGATGCTGCTTTTGTTGAAGATGCCAGAAATTCTATGACACTAATGTATTTTCGAATGTCAGCTTGTGATTTGTTTACTAAAGTAAGGTTAGTTCTTTTTCAATGATTCCAAAGGATTTTTCCATTGTTGGTTCGGTATAATAAAACAAACTTAGTGGTTGACGTTTGTTTATGTGTTAAATATTTGTTTTTCGTTCATTTTTTTTACATAAATAATGTATTACAATGTCATCAAATGTCATTACATTGACAACGATGTGTGAACAAAACAAACAAACAGCATCGTAGGTAACAATGTATAAAGTAGAGATACAGCAGTCTACATTGTGTTACAACGAAAAGAAAGACAAGAATACCAAAACAAAAAACTTATTATAGGACAATTACACAATGATGAAATGTATCCGTACGGAGCCACGTAAAATTAATCTTACCAGATGTGAATAAACGGTTAAAGCTATAATTCACAAAGACAAATACAAGAATACTATAACATGTTATTAAGATTATAAACAACGTCAGTACACATAATCTATACTTAAAGATAGCTGTGTATGATTGGTGAAGTTAATACTGAATAATTATAAACAAGGTCGTCAAATCTTTTAGTGAAAAGACGAGACCTGCCTTTACATACATCTGGTTCATCAAATTTTGTCTTATACTCTTCTGATGTTTTACAACGTCTGCATAGCAGCTGCAAACTCCTGAATATAAAAAAAAAACGATGGAGAAAGTATATTCCATATCTAGGTATTTAATATTTTGCTACTAAGGTAGGTGAAATTGTACTGCGGTGACCGTTTATGTGAAAATCGAAGAACAAGTCAAAAATGGGTCAAATCAAGCAATGTCTGATAATTCTTTGATTCTCTAGTTCTGGAAAATAAATGAATGGAACCCAATCAGAAATGTGTGGATTGCTTATAAAAAGAACATCACCAATATATCTGAATGTGAAATTAAATGATCTGACTTCTTTGAATTATTTTTGACAAGTGGCTGGAGAAACTCCGACTCATATGAAAATAAGAAGTGTTCGGCACGGAGAGGTGCACAGTTCGTTCCCGTAAGAATGTTACAAATTTGTTGAAAAAGACGACCTCCAAATTCATTAAGTATGATGCCAATAAGAAACTCTAGCATACTGATCACTTGTTACAATAGCATATTTTGCCTTTTTGTTCACTATTAACAGAATATGCCGTATTGTTGCACAAACTTTATAAATTTAAAGCGTATGCTTCCATTTATATGTTGAAAAGCATTGTTGTGTATTTATTTTCAATTTCAGCTAGGGATTGGTGGTATACACGGTTAAAAAATCAAAAGTTTTGATACAACTCATTTCAGAGAAAGATGGAGATATACTTTAGAGTTATTATGGAATCAGCATATGGTTAATACCACTACGCGAGTAAACAGTTTCACAATATTTCTGTTTACCCCTTTTTCACTGCTTATAGAATCTTTACCAAGCTTCTGGACAATTATTTCGTCGAATATATAGATGAGCCGGCAATGCACCGTTGTATATACATTATTACATGAAGGCTAGGTATTCAATAAAAACAAGGTATGTCCCCCGATTCGCTATTTAATTTAATGTTTATTGAAGCCATGAAGGAAATTTGATTCGCCAAAATCTCATCCTGGGTAAAAATATGTTTTTGTATGAATTATCGTAATTTCTTAAGTCGTAACATGAGTTTTAATTTAAAACAAAAATGTTTTTTGCAAACGTTTTTTGATCTGCAGAGGCCTTACACTTTCAATATGCCATGTTTTAAATTTGAGGCAACTGTTGACTGGGCGTTGCTGTGTTTTTATAAATCCATGTGGATGCGCATCTGCAGCATGCATTAATGTCGGATTAAAACGATAAATTCTGATTTTTTTTATTACCTAGTAGACAAATTCGGGATAGTTGTTCCTATGACTGTATGTCGTCATGTAAATGCACAGCAATGTATATTGCATTTACGATCATGGAGGAAATTTACAGTCGTTTCTCAAATAAAATGTACTGTAAACAAATTTCAGAATTTTATAAGCGATATCTCATGCATTCCTGTGAATACTGTACGACGTTTTCCTGAGCTGTTCATCATCTTGACTTTACAGAGAATATTCAATCTGAAATACGAGATATATCAGAACGCATTAATGAAACTTGTCAGAACTGGTTCCTCTTAACAATGTCATGCAATTTGAAGGTACATGATATATAATAAACACAATTTTACAAAAGTACCAAAATATGTTCTATATATATATTACGAAGACTGTTCTGAAAACTCAAAATCTATTAACAAGATAGATATCCACATCTAATCGTATGCCCTTGATGTCGGATGAGCGAAATCAAAGTCAGGACTTTTTCTATTACCTAGGCAATCATTGAAGGGATGATCCTGTATGTACGCTGTCATTTTAATTAACATCAATGGCTATTTTATGTTACAATATTAATCATTTGACGAACTTTGCTATGGTTTATACACGTACACTCTTAGTAACATGACCTATCATTTGTTAAGGTTTTAAAACATCACCAGCGTTCCTGTTGAAGATAAAATCAGAAATGTGCCTCAGGGCCACGAAATTAATAAAGTGTCATTTTCATTTACTAATGGGTAAAATTTACCATTTTGAAAAAGGACAAATAAGTTGTCATATATATTAATTTTATATTTTTATAAGTAGTTTTATCAATTTATCATATGCTTTACTAAAACAAAGACTACTCTTGGTCAAATATTTGATTATTGCATGGTTTGTCAATGTACACCAATACGAATGATCAGTTTCACAAAAACTCGAACGACTAACGGTGAAAATGGTATAAGGATCATCCTTGTGAAAACGGTTCCTTGAATGTATTGAGTCACCATTGCGTAAATTTTTATGATTTGAATATCTAAACAAACGAACACATGTACATAAAAACATTTAAAAAAACCAATTTAAAATCCAATAAAATTTAACATAGTTTTGCCGTCAATTTGAGTTTCAAGCTCCTGAATATCAAAAACGATGGAGAAAGTATATTCCATATCCAGGTATTTAATATTTTGCTACTAAGGTAGGTGAAATTGTACTGAGGTGACCGCTTATGTGAAACTCGAAGTACAAGTCAAAAATTGGGCAGATCAAGCAATGTCTGATGTTTCTTTGATCCTCTAGTTCTGGTGAATAAATGAATGGAAATCAATCAGAAACGTGTGGATTAATAACAAAAAGAACATCACCAACATATCTGAATGTGAAATTAAAGCCTCGGTCACACCTTACCTGATAGCACGAACGGACGCATAACAGATGAATATAAAAGTTGTCCGTTGACAAAATTGTTATCCGTTGGGAGTACGTTGATTTACTGACCAAATAAAACAGACGCGTAACAAATGCAAAACGGACACACATCGTATATGCAACGTACAAGAAACGGAAACATACCGGACAGAACGGATGTCGAACGTATACGTACATCCAACGGACGAGTACCGCATAAAACGGACAGCTAACGGAAGCGTACCAGATAAACCGTATAAACGAGATATTCGGAAAAATTAAAGGCAACAATAACATGAATAATAAAACATGTTAATTGCATAAATATTCAAAATGTTTCTGTGTAACTGGTTTTGGTTTGTTCATCAAAATAAGTATTCATGAAATAAATCTAATTGGCATTTCTGACGCAAAATTTTTCGGACATTTCATCCGTTGGGCGTCCGTTCAAAGTTTTGAACATGCTTAAACTTTTCCATTGCGGACAGAACGGACGTCGACGGATAAAACGTACGCTAAACGGACATGCAACGAATATGGACAGACGTCTAACGGATAAGAACGGACGTCTAACGGACATGAACGGATTGAAAAAAAGTTATCCGTTAAACTTCCGTTTCATATAGGGATTGGTGGTATACACGGTTAAAAAAACGGTTTTGATAGAACTAATTTCAAATTTCAGAGAAAGATGGGGATATAATTTAGAGTTATTATAGAATCAGCATATGGTTAATACCACTACACGAGTAAACAGTTTCACAATGTTTCTGTATACCCTTTTTCGCTGCTTATAGAATCTTAACCAAGCTTATGGACAATTATTTCTTCGAATATATAGATGAGCTAGAAAGGCTAGGTATTCAATAAAAACAAGTTATGTCCCCTAAATCGCTTTTCAATTTAATGTTTATTGAAGCCATGAAGGAAATTGTATACACAATAATCCCATTCTGGGTAAATGATATGTTTTAAATTTGAGCCAAATATTTACTTGGCGTTGCTGTTGGTTTTTTTTCCATCTATGCATCCGTATACATGTAGATGCTCATCTGAAGCCTGCATAAATGTCAGATTAAATAGACAAATTGGCTTATGGAAGGTATAAGACTTTTTACAATGATTGGTTGTATGTCAAATTTCATTATTTACATTATGATGTCAACAAAAATGAGGAATGAAATCGTTTTGCTCTCCAAGGAAATAATTACCCGCTGTACACACAAGGATCAAATGAATCAGATACGGGACGATAAACATAGTAGAACACAGTCAACAGATAAGACAGCGATGATAGCAATGGAACAATCAGGACAAACCTGTCCACATCAGATAGAGATAAATACGACGGTAGAGCAAGACCAAAGCCATTCAGAGATAGAGATGAATACGACTGGACAACCAGGACAAAACCGTTCACATGAGATAGAGATGATTACGATAGAACAGCCAGGACATTGCTGTACACATGAGGTAGAGATGAATAGGATAAAACAACCAGGACATAGCCGTACACATGAGGTAGAGATGAATAGGTCAGTACAACCAAGACATAGCCGTACACATGAGGTAGAGATGAATACGATAGAACCACTAAAACAAAACTGTACACAAGAGGTAGAGATGAATACGATAGAACAACCAGGACATAGCCATACACACGAGATAGAGATGAATAGGTCAGAACAACCAGGACAAAGCCGAACACGATATAACCACTGAAACAACGCCGTACACACAAGTAGTAACGATAACTGAAGAAGATCACAACCTGCTCACATTGTTAAGTTATACATGTATTTTACCTTAGTTCATTGTTTTAGTTATTACTATGTCACAATGTGAATTGTGTTTTTGTTAGAATTCCCCGTTGAAAAATTAGAATTAAAAACAAATTATATCTCGGTAATTTTACCTTGACTTTAAGGTTCCTTTTAGACACAACGTTGCTAACATTTCTACGGTTTTTTAACATCTGCATTCACATGTTTAGATATAAGCATTTCAAACGCACGTAATTTTTACACTCTTTTGGCAATGAATTAATTTGTATTTATTAAATCAGTCTGATAACTGTAAATACCCACTTAATTTTCATTTTTCATATAAATATTTTGACACATTGTTGCACGCCTGTTTCAAATCTAAAGTTGTAGGTTTAAGCAAATAACTAGACAAAATATTATATCCTATTAGTCCAGACAAACCTAATTTGAACCTGAAACTGATTGCATCAGAACATATTTAAGTTCTAATATATAGCAAGCCCCAAATATACACAGAAAAAAGTCCCGAAAAATCTAGCTTGAGGAAAACACAAAATCAGCATTTTCAATTTCTTATGGAAATTAACATTGGAAAGGTAAAGAATTCTGCCAAATTTAGTCTATTTTTTGTCAGTTTTGGTTGATTTTCTTAATAGTCATGTAAAATATGATATTTTGATGGGGTTATAAGTTCGTATTTGACAATTCATTTACAATTCTGCTAATGAAAAGTACAAAATCGAAGTGTTATGTGTATTTTTAATTGAATCAATAAATGAATTCTTTATTTGCAAAGCAGTAGTTACATGCTATAGCAACACAAACATATTTACATTGTGACAGACAATAAACAACAGAGAACAATATAATAAGATATTACAATAGACAAATGATCAACTTATAATAAGATATTACAATAGACAAATGATCAACTTATAATAAGATATTACAATAGACAAATTATTAACTTTTTAGATGTGATCAGATTTCAAATAATTACATAATTTTCCAACTAAAGATCTAGATTTTGTTTGATAGGTTTTGTCACTTTTGGCCACGAACTTTAGAATTGTTTTGGCACATGTTTCATTAAAGAAATTGTAAATTTGAAACAATAATGTCAATGTGTGGTATTGTTTATATCTGTAAATTATATTTGTGCAACATCTACCTTGTTTAAAGAAACTATCAACCTCAAAATGAAGAATAGATGCTTAATTCCTATTAATCAATTTGAGATTCTTTACCTTGCAATGCTGAAATATCTAATAAATGGTCAACTAATGAATTATGAAATCTAGGTTGTAGCTTGATACAAGATATGAAAGCACCTTTAGAGTTATATGTTATACTCTAAAGACAGCTTACATTTCAAGAATCAATACATTCTGTTGAATAAGAGTTATAATTTTGTATCAATTTTTTATTGATATTTCTGGCTTTTTTGCAGAGTTATCTCCCATATCAATGCAAATCTCCATTGGAATTTTAAAACTATGATTTTTTAGTTTCCCTTAAGTTAGATTTTATGGGACCTTTTCTGTGTATATTTGGGGTACAGATTGAAACTTAAAAAATCTTCTGTTACAAATACTTCAAGGTTTTGGGTCAAATTTGTGCTAGATTGACTGGAATTAGTAGCATATAATATGGTAATGTTATTACGTTGCACAGATCCCAAAACTGATCGGAATAAGTGTACATCAAATGCAAAATTGAGATTTATTGAGGTCAACGAGAAACTAATCAATCCTTTACAAAAATTCAAATGCAAATCTAAAAGCTTTTGTGTAAGGTGAAATATGAGGCACTTTACATTTACATGAGCACCTGATTACACTCCCAGTTTTTAAGTGGAGGTCTTGTTGTTTCTTATTTATTATTTATAACTGTTGATGTAAATGTCCTTTGGTTTTGTGAGTCTTTGTTTACTCCTTGGTTTTGATTGTTATTGTCTTATATCATTTGTTATGATTTAGTTATGCTTATTTTTTTAAAGTAAAATTTATAACATTTTATTTATTGACTGTATTGATTGATTTTTATGTTTCATTATGTAGTTTTTTATTAATCTGTCACATGCATTCCGTGAGTGAAGACTATTATTGGTCAAAGATTCGATTATTTCCAGGTATGTCAATGTAAACTTACATCAATATAAAAAAGAAGATGTGGTATGATTGCCAATGAGACAACTCTCCGCAAGAGACCAAAATGATACAGAAATTAACAACTTTAGGTCATAGTACGGCCTTCAACAATGAACAAATACCATACCGCATAGTCAGCTATAAAAGGCCCCGAAATGACAACGTATAACAATCCAAACGAGAAAACTAACGGCCTTATTTATAAAAAATGAAAGAAAAACAAATATGTACCACATAAACAAACGACAACCACTGAATTACAGGCTCCTGACTTGGGAAAGACACATAAATACATAATGTAGCGGGGTTAAACATGTTAAAGGGCAGTAATAATCAGTTTCAAAAACATCTTACGACTAAAGGTGATCATTCATGTAAGTATAATGATCATGACTTACACTCACATTCATTCTTGAGATTTTTGGTTAAAATTATCACAGAATCCTTCTAGTAAACAGTCCCCTGACAATATTAAGTCATCACTGCGATTCTCGGTGTCGAACTATTATTGAGATACATTGTACATCACAAGACATGTATAAACCGCGAAACAGAAAAGTTTGATATAAAACTTAGTGATGTTTAACAAACTGTCAACACCGCGATCAATGTTGTCAGAAGCTATATAAAGAAACCTAGTAACTTGGCTAAGGTGTCAAAACTTGTAGATTTTACTTAGGTTGAATTGTTTATATTATATTTGGAGTAACACATGAACAATCGGCTCGCATTTTACAAGAAAAAAATTGAAATCGACTAACAACCCGGTGAAACTCTATACTGTATATCTTTATTATGACGTGAATTGTTAAATATATAATAGTTTAAACCCGGATGTCATGGTTTATGTAATAGGTTTAAGTTTTAGTTTAAGTTTAAGTAAAGTGTTGGTTTCACTTACTGTGGATTCATTTATTTTCTGGATTGAGTTTAATTGTAATTTCATGCACCTTTGACTTCGTGATTTGTCAAAGTGATGAGATAACTTGAAACCTCGTTCAATAATTGAATATGCAGTCTTATCAATACACACGCAAACCATGAAAAATAGGTATTCATTGAATGATGATTAACCTACAGTTACTGTTTACGTCCATTTAGAAGCCTTTTCACCAGAGCCATATGACTTAGAACTTACACAACAGTTACTGTACGTCACCGTCCTGTGACAAAGAAAAATTGTCACATTGCATAGCCCCCTGGCATAACAAAGCAAAGCATGATTCAAACAAGAAAACTTACGCGTTGGTCAATATTCATAAACGAAAAACAGAATTGACAAATAACAACAAACGACAATTACTTTTTACTCAATAATAGGCTTCTGTCTATGTATATGAACATACAAAATGAGCGAGGTTATGATTGGGACGCAGCATCTTCCAGCTTACCCTGGTCAGTTGTACAACAGTACAACACATGAACAAAATGTACAAAACAATTTACATACACAAATACGATATATCGGAACAAATGAAACCATAGAAGTAAATATTCCTGCCTTAGAACAGGCATATGCAGAATGTTGTGGGGTGAAACAATTTGGGAACTCACCTTCTCATCCCCTAAACCTCGGAAAGTGGTCCGATAGCACAACAACATTACACACCATGATAAAAAGCAATAATTTGTGTACATTATGAAGTGAAATTCACATCACTAAATTTTAAACAGAAATAGTGATTGCCATGATGTCATACGAATAGATGAGTCGGGTTTTTTCTGGTTAGTGTTGTTTTTTGTAATTTTGTGTTTGTTTCATTTGTATAGTTATCGGCTCACATTGGCCATCGTAGTTTTCCTTTAAGATTTTCATTTTGAAGAGCATGCTCTACATTAAATTATGTATTTCCTACAGTGGAAAGAGGGACAACCGACTAAACTTACAATGAATTAATCCTAACTACACACACCAAAACAATATGATAGAGACTGAATTATGTTTGTATTATTTAATTACATAATATAATAAACTTATACTTTAAGGTAAAATTAACTCAAGATAAAAGTCATCGCTAAAATGGAATATACCGTGTATTGCTTCACCAGTGGCTCTAATAACATCCATGCAGAGTAAACTATTTTACAGATAAAAGAGTAGACATATAGTTTTAGGTCACAAGAGTACAACTATGTGTAATGCATTTTCCTTGGGATACCAGTGGTGTTCCATATACGTTTCTGTGAAAAACAATTCCGAGTCCAAAAAATGGATAGCAATTCATAGAACTAGAAATGTATTACATATGGACAAAAGTTGACCTGAAATGCTTTAGGAATAAAATAGTTTAATTTTAAGAGAGAATAATTGTTTTTTGCTCATTCTTTAATATATTCTAAAATATACTTTCTTCACTTTATTGAATATAAAGTTTATTTTCTTGATTTTCTACACTTAAATAACTGGGCTTTTAATTAAAAATGATGAAAATTGTGCATCATTCAATCCACATTCACCCAAGTACCACCTTGGGGTAAAATGTTGACGGTGAAATGTCGGTGTGAAATGTAAACAATAAATTGCGCTATTTAACCTATGATTGAGCATTTACAATGTCTTTTGACCACGAAGGCTGGGAGCAAAATCCGTTCGAAATAATGAACCTCTACCGAAGCGACTCAGCTTATAAATGGGGATGTAAAGTTTGCATTAACTTGATAAAATTCAGATATATCGTACTCGCAAAGTATCAGTTTAGATGTTCATAAGGCATACGTGTTTGAAAGAAACATGCATTAGAAAGAGTTGTACAGTCAAGCTAGCGATAAAATATTAATCTCATAGTTTTAACGGTTCGATGTATAACTGTTTTACTTTAAAATGTGCATGTGTTTTATAAAAGATAAACTAAGATGTTATTTTACATTAATAGGTGTGTTAGACAAATGAATACGTTTGACAAACAACAAACGTAAGTCAAGAGACGAAAACATTTTAAAATGTCGTCTCAACAGACGTTTTGGTTATTTCTATCATAAACATTTTGCATTCTGTAAAGTCAACAGTAAAGACTTCATTATTATTTTCAGGCATATAGATTGTGTGCTCATCCTACCAAACAAGCCCAATTTTAAAACATAGGTTTATTTAATATTTAAGACTTTGACATAAACTCGTATTGGATAACAGTGAGTCTGACATTTTTACCCGTGGTCATTTTTCCTGTCTGGTATTTCAAACCCAATGGAAAATTGAACGCACTTGTTTAAAATAAATATACATTGCAACGAAATAGTGTACATGACGTTTTCTTTTTAACTCGGAGGTGTAAAGTAAGGAATTCAATATACCATGGTAGAAAGGTCAAAATATCATGGCTAAGAAAAAAGGTCAAAATATCATGGCTAAGTAAAAATGTCTAAACATCTTTATAAGCATGGTTAATATATACAAACTACTTATTGGAGCATGTTATATAGAAAATTAGTCCTGATATCTATGATGAGTTTATTGACTATATAATGAAAACGGGTTAAAATAGGCATAATTCTTCTATTTTGAGGTGTACAAGATGGTTTCCTGATACCATGTCAAAAGTGGGGGTCTAAATACCATGGCTAAGTTAAAAAAAATTCCAAAACAACCTTATAAGCATGCTTGATACATAGCAACTACTTATTTGATTATTATAACTATGTACAGGAATTAGATTTTTTTTTAAATTGGAGTTAAATCAGTGGGGTTCAATTACCTTAACAGGTGATCAAAAAAGGTCTGATATATGAAAAACATGTTGAAAAAGATAGTTTGTCAATGTATCTACGCCCCTCCACTTTTTTACCATGGAAAATTGAACTAGGTTAATATGCTAGGGTTTCAACTAATCAACGCGTTTGAGGCACATGGTGTTGTGTTAACGCTCCAATAAGTATTTTGAATGAAATTATGTTGGTATAGACTTAAGGCAACCTAATGGTATGTTTTGTACATACTTTGAAAAATTTACTTCCCCTTTCGTATGTTGGATTTTTAACCTATAAAAAGCTTTAAAATGATGCATAATCTTCTTATAACTTTCTAAAATGGAAAAATGGGGCCAATTTAACAGGGGTGTTGGAATTTTTCGTACAAGGTGTATTGAATTTATCATGGAGGGTTCAATTTCCTATAGCAGCATTTAGAACACGGGATTAATTTTCAATGGCGTTCGTTCAAAATATCATATGACACCGGATTAAACATATTTGTGACCCTCACCACTTCTTCCCTAAACATGGCCATATGTTCTGTTCTTTACAGCACTATTTCTTTTCTATATTGATACGTGCATGTTTGATTGCTCAACACCCTATCTACATGATACGTCCCTTTTAGTAACAGTATCTAGTATATTAATTTTAAGTCTCTCGTTTACATATTGATTTACATATGGATCTTTGAAAATCCTTAGTTCATCAGTCAGTGAACAACAACACCATACCGCAAAATACAAAACATGGCAAAATATCAAAGAATTCAAACGTTAAAGGCAAACGACAACCACTATGTAATAGTATCCGACTTTGAACATGCACATATATAATCTGGCGGGGTTAATAGGTTTGTCAGCGCTCACGTTGCACTTATTTCTGAACTTGGAAAGAAGTATAACACCACAATATAATAAAAATATTTAAAAACCGTATTGAAATGACTTGCCTTTTATATTGACATGAAACACTCAATTACCCGAAACAACGAAAACAAAAAGGAAAAAATACCAATCTTATAGTTCTAGTTAATAAACCTAGTTCAAAGCCAATAAATCATATTTTCAAAGAGTTAAGTGTATTTTTTGTTTTGTTGTGTTTTATAACCATGTGCAATTTTTCTCCTCCTATTTATATAGATCGACACTTAAAATATAAACACCTTTGAAAAAATCTAATGACAAAACTGTACAACAAACAAACGATCATATAATACAAAACAAAAGAGGAATGTTTATAAGGGATAAATTGAACCAATACTAGTAATATCCCAATATGGAATGTTTGGATTTTTTTTTTGCTTTTGATTTGCACTAAGGTTTAGTCTCGCGCATGGATATACATGTTATCTCATCCATGTGTCATCATAGATACCAGGATAGATATTTTTATTTGCACCAGACTGGGGTTCCGTCTACAAAATCCTCATCACAGACGCGCGAATGCCTTTTTTGGAAATATTATACACCAAAACAATAAGACAAGGTAGACAATGACAAAGTGGAACTACGATTTGATAGTTTGATATCAATTATTTATTTCATTCAGATATAAGAAATGCTGAGAACATTGACCAATGGACACCATATGCATTTTCAACAGCTCCATTGTGATGGCGTATTGTCAGGTGTTCCCCCTTCTTCAAGTCCATTACGGTATTCAAAGAACCTTGTGAATATCCAGTACTAAACACTCCAACATTTGACTGATCATTCCTCCATAAGTGACAGTGTAGATGTTTTCCTGAGTCAGACATCATAGAACTTGACACCAAATATAAACCATTAATTGGTACTGTGAATATACCTGTTGAGGGATCATAAATGTCTCCGGTGTTTAACCAGACTTTGTCAAATTTAATGATTTCCTTTGCTGCAAGAGTTTTTTTATTAGTCAGTGATGCAGTAAATGCAGGTCGAGTTGTCCTTGTTAGCCCTATAAAAATTAAAGATAAACCAGAAATCATTCATAACAAGGAACATTTATAGAAAAGGCGAATTTTCAATATTTTCTGAATCGACGCAATAAAATATAAAAATAGTACGGTTTGAAAATCATAGGCAAACTATTCATAAAAAGCTACAGTTTCATAAACTTTAAATAACTTTAAAATTAAACGTACCTTCAATTTCAGTGTTTTGTTTTCGAGATTTACATAAGAAGTCCAGCAGGTCTTCCGATAAACCATTATCTGCAACACAAATAATTCTCATAAAATGTAACAAATACTACGCATTATTTTAACAAAATGAAAAAAGGATTGTCAAAAATACTGATAACATGTTTGGATTACTCTGTTATTCAATTTGATAAAACGTAGAAATTTAGGCTGATAGAAAGATTTGTTCGAGGAACAAATTATACACAGCAATTATTTAAGTGATGGATAACATGAAAGCTCAAAACAAACGAATTATCTTGTTATAACTGAAAATAAGTAAATATAATTAGTGACATTTCACTACGTCTTGATATGACTCTTCCTTGAAGTGGCTGACAAAGACGTTTATCGCTGAAGACAGGCAGTACAATGACACGTTTTATTGAGCCCCATACAGTATTCAGAATTATAACATGTTCCTGCAAGCAAATAAAATATAAATATTTCTTTCAATATTTGTGTATCATAATTGCAATAGAACCATTACAAAGCTACAGTTTCTACTATACTGCAAGACCGATGTTTTTATCAATTATGTTTACCTTTCTTGCAAGCTGCTAATATTTGTCCCATTTGCATGACAACTATCATAAGAAGTATACTGACTGCAGATTTCATCCTTGACAAGACTGGGCTGGAAAATCTATGGAAAATACCTGTTACCGATTAGAGGCAGCAGGCTGATGTTATATAACTGAATTCCTTGTTGAACTATTTGACAAACGATTTAAATGTAATTTGAAACTTTGACATTTGAAATACATGCAAATGAAATCAATATGCATGTTTAATATAGATTTAAAGAAACAAACAAACACGTCAAAATTTGAAAAGAGATGGTTTTCTTTCATTCGTCTTATCTTCACACATAATTGTAAAATTAAAACGCATCTTCTTATGCTTTGTTGTTGTATATAAGGCTAAGCCGTAATTTGAAATATTCATACGAAAGCTGATTTTTTTTTAATCGTTAATTTTACAATATACCAAATATCATTTTTATTTTCTAAAACCTATCATTTTAACCAGTTGGTTAGCTTTTCAATTTTACAAATCTGACTGCTCGAAGTTTAATTGTCAAACACATTTCATCTAGTATCTACTCTATATTTCTTTCACGTTTTTTGTTATTGTGTTTTTTTTAATGAAAAGAAATTTCTGTGCATTTAAAATTGATCCTGCTGTTTTTCGGCACCTTTTTGTATAGCGAACATCCGGATTTAATTAGATGACAATTACGAGTTTTTTGTAAGTTAGAATAATTGATTGGTATTTTTAGACGTTTGTAAACCAACAAATGTATATGTTTTATTTTTGTGGTCAAGAACGAAATGAATCGCTTCTAGTTAGAATTTAGTGATAGGCTTTCTGATTTCAATCACAGCTATTGCACAGCTTCGAACTAGTGCCACTATAAAGAAAAAGTGTAATATGATTTCCTTAATGAGACCGAACGACATAGATATTAACAACCAAAGATAACCGTACTGCCTTCAACAAGAACCAAAGACCATACTGCATAGAAAGCTATATAAATTAAAAACGATTCAAACGAGAAACCTAACGGCTACAAACAAATTTATAACACAATAACAAACGACAACCACTGCAATATTTACAGGCTTCTGACCTAGGACAGGCACATACAAAATGGGCGGGGAATAACATGTTACTTGCCCTTATCCTGGTACAGTGGTTCACCAGAACCATACAAGAATTGTACAGTTGCCATTATTTATATCACAATGTAAATACAGTAAATATTAACCATGAGATTAACCTCAATTTGATTAAACAAACAGTGTACTACACCGTCATGTCATTTCAGCATCTATCCTGGTAAGGTTGTGTTTGTTGTGATTAAACCACGGTATACGGTATTAGTATTCAAGTTTTTGTATGTTAACACAAACAAATCGTTACTGCTCATATATAACTGATATTATATTTAGAAATGATTACAAACAGATTGTTGTAACTGTATAAAGATAATTTTGTAAATTCTCAATGTTATCTACAATTACAATATTTTTTCTCAACTTAGTAAAATGAAATTGCAAGACAAGGCATGCCCCACTTAACCTGTACTGCTTTCAGAGGTTACAGTTCTTTCATGGTATTAACCATCAATAACACATACGAAGGTCGTTAACACGTGTAATATTAATCATTGATGTAAGTGTTTAGTGGAGAATTTGTCAAATACCCCATACTAACACAACAAATCAAAGACATGTTTCTAAGTCAGCGGAAAATGAAGGGTAATTACCATGAATTAAAGGGAAGTAACTCGCTATAATCTAAACAATCTTTAAATCATTAGGGAAAGTACCGTATCTTGTAACGTGCTGTTAGTTCATAAGGAAAAGTCATTTGACAAACGGTTATGAGTTATACAGGGAAGATAAATAAATCTTTAAAGGGGACTTAATATCAAAGCAATCTCTTCAGATAATCTTATGTTTTCATGTACGTTAAAGTACATTTGTATAAGCGTGTTTTCAATCTAAACAACATTTACTTAACTAAAACGTTCAGAAAAAGCAACAAAGGAATACAAAACCAAAATCGTAATGATAAAAAACGATGTTCAGACAAATGACAAGTAGCCATAAGAGCTGTATATTTTATATATGTAGCGTTTTTGTTTTTTTGCAAAACATTTACACATTATAATTATTTCTGCGTTTTCGTTTTCGTTTTATTTTGTTTTCCTTGTTGATTTTTTATTTGGAACCAATTACACATTGTTTTGCAAATGTATTGCCTTAATCTAGACATTGTAGTGTCCATGTTTAGTAAATTCTGTTACTTGTTATATCATCCTCTTTCCTGTAGCTTTGGAAAAAAAGTAATTGCCGACATGAGTAGTATCTAAGGAAAAACGAACAGCATGATATAAAATAAAATAACAAAAATACAAAACTCTAAAGAAATTCAAATCGGAAAGTCACTTACCAGATGATCAAACGAATGGAAAACAACTGTCATATTACGAAATTGGTATAGTCAGATAACACAACTTTATAATGCTACATGTATAAAGAGAAATATAGGTGGGGTAAATGACCGGAAACGCATCATGAAGACAGATTGTATTGACTTTTGTTAACTTTTAGTTCAAGTCGTCATTTATTTCGCTATATATAGTACATAGTAATCTTCATTACAAGTTTCTTCTGGAGAGTAAACAAACATTTGAAGACAGCTAAGAATGTTACTAGTTGACATTGAATACCTTTGACTGCCTTTAGTCATACGATGAAACAATTTATTACATATAAACCAGTCAGTGGTAATTATTGGAACCTTTGTGTGTCAGGACTTGCCAGAAATTTATGTTGTTAATGTATTAATTAATTCCGTGGTTCAACGTTAAATGCAAGATACAAGATACCAATGTCTTTCATCTTGTCCTTTTATTCTCTTTGCATACCACTTTAATGCTAACGTGCCACAAATCAACATCTTTATGGTGAATTCAAAATGATATTTTTATCAATAACGTCTTTTCGATAGAAAGTGTATTGTTCATTAAAACTATTTGAAAATGTGATAGGTTGGTGTGTATTTTCACATTATTTTTCAGCTTTGGACGTGATAAATTCCATGGAATTTTTATATAAAATGTGTGTTTAAATATTTTGAATGAAATTGTATTAAAAGAAAAAAAATAGTCTGATACTAGATAGCACATAACTTATAAAAACAATACGAACAAATAATAAATTAACAAAAAATACCGAAGAAAAATGGCAAAATCAAAATGTCAAAAACATCAAATGAATAGAAACCGAGTACAATATTACTGACTTGTTACAGACATGTTTGTAAATAGAAATTGGTGGATTAAAACTAGTTTTAAAGCTAGCTTAACCTTTAATCTAGGTAAAAATTTAAAAAAAAATAGGGATACAGCCCGAAATTGTGTTATATTCAGAATCACTATAATATTATAAAACAAAAATAAATATGTCAACAAAGAAATACCAAAAGGCATATAGACAAAGCACATAAAACAGAAATGAAAGACAAGAATACAAATTTGCCATATCATAATAACACAAAAACGGGATGTTTAAGTACCGAGCCACGTCAAAGTTTTAGATTTAAAACTGAAATGTAATGGCAATAATTTTATAATTTTATAATTCATGTGAGATTTAGCTAGCTTTCAAACCAGGTTTAATTCACCATTTTCTACATAAAAAATGCATGCACAAAGTCAGGAATATAACAGTTGTTTTCCATTTGTTTGATATGTTTGCCATTTTATTAGAGACTTTCTTTCTTTAATTTTTCTCTCACTCAGTTGAGTTTTTTTCTGTGATATTACTTTTAACAAAGACAAATTAAGATGATAATTGTGACGTCACTTTTATTGCGTTGAAACAGTCGTTTGACGAACAGTTCGTGGTTTATTGTGCTGTTTTTGTGTGCTGTCATTGGTTGTTTTACGTGCCCGTTGTTATTCTGTAG
This sequence comes from Mytilus edulis, assembly GCF_963676685.1. Lineage (NCBI taxonomy): Eukaryota > Metazoa > Mollusca > Bivalvia > Mytilida > Mytilidae > Mytilus > Mytilus edulis. Next base: position 4,248,091 of record NC_092350.1, on the reverse strand, counting down.
TAAGCATTTCGAAATGTACTAGTGTATTGTTTATTTGTGTACTTTTCTATCCTGAAAGTTCTTACATTTATTTGTACTGTATTACTGTCATGTAATATCTCCTTTTAGTGGTATATTTTACTTTGCCATAACGGCGCGAGGTATCAACACAAGTTTTACACACCATTTTATTCTTAAAATGTACTGTACAAAGTCAGGAAAATGGGGCAGTGGTAATTTAATAGATCGTTTCTGTGTGTGTTGCATTGTCATTTGTTTTGTTGAACTTCAGTTTTTCTGTTGTTTCGTTGTTTTTCTCTTATAGTTTACGTTTTTCCCTCGGTTTTAGTTTATAACCCAGATTTGTTTTCTCGTAATTGATTTATGACTTTTGAACAAAGATATAGAATCTAACATTCAAGGCAATCATATTTTATTTGTGAACTTGATGCGGAATATTTATCAAAAAGGTCTTGGTTTCTTTCTATGTTCTTTTGTATAACCTAGCTATGGCCTGATTCGTCAACATAAAAAACCTACTACTATTAATAATAACATTAACGGTACCAATTTTTCTGCACCAGTTGCGCATTTCGACAATACATGTCTCTTCAGTGATGCTCGTGGCCAAAATATGTAAAATCCAAAGCTTATATAAAAGATGAAGAACTATAATCCAAAAGTTCCAAAAAGTATAGCCAAATCCGTGAAAGGAATCAGAGCTTTGCATGTTTAATAAAACAGGGCTGATCAACAGAAACACCACGTAAAACCGAGGGATGATCTTATAGATTTTGCAGTTGTATCGTATATTTTACAAATGAGAGTTTGGTGTGTCATAGGGTGAAACTTGCATTTTTATATCTTATCTCAGATCCGTATTTAATTGCCCACATAAATTTTCTATAGTAAAGAGTGTTAAGTATTTGACCGTTAAATTTAATGTATAATGCAGCTGTGTTTTAACTGGTATCATTTCCAATTAGAAGCCGTATAATTTATGTCTCTGTTTGTTTATATTCTGTCCCTATAGTTGTGTGGTCTGGGGATGAATGACAATTTTATGTGTGAGAAAGTGATGAAAGTAGTGAAGGCCTTCACGAGAATAAAACTGGGTAAATGTTGAGATGCGGGAGGGTTGAGAATAGTTAACGAGAGTGCCTTAGAACAGCTCCCGCCTCCGTGACATTATGGTGGCCAGCGGCGGGATTTACTTATTTTGGATTTATTTTGGATTTAATTAATTTAACATTTCGGACTTAACTTTCAACTCTACAATATGCCGCCCAAAGGACGATCAAGAAGAAATAGATCGGAAGATGACGAAATTGAAATACGGACAAACTTAAGTACATTTAAACCATCACCTACTAAAGACATTGTGAAACCTACTATATTTTATGGAAATCTGGACGAAGATATTGACAGTTGGCTGAAAAATTTTGATAGAATTGCTACTGCAAATGAATGGAACCGTGAAAGAAAATTAAATACGCTTCCTGCATTTTTGAGAGACCGTGCAGCGGAATTCTACGAATCTCTAGAGGACGACAAAAAAGGAAGATATAGCAACATTATGTGAATCCCTTAGGACAAGATTTATGCCCAAGGAATTACAATCATTGTATTACAGTAACCTTTTCCAGGCAAGACAACGTGAAGGACAAAATGTTGAAGATTTCGCTTCGGAAATTAATAAACTTGCAACACGCGCATATTCCGATATGAAAAGAGATCAGAAAGACGTTCTGATTAAAGAACATTTTATTCAAGGGCTCAAGCAGGACATTAAACGATTCGTCATGTTATCGAATCCTACAACATTTGAAGAAGCGTTTAGGTCAGCAAAAAGAGAAGAATGCAACAATACTTTGACAAATCGGGACAAACAAACAGTTGCAGCATGCGCAATAAGTAATAACAATTTGGAGGATAACATTAAAGATCTTTCTGAACAAATGAAAGTGTTGGCAATGCAAATGAACAATATACCTACGAGAGGAAGAGGTGGTTTTGGAAATCGTGGGAATAGATTCCAACAATCAAGAGGACAAGGAAGAGGACGAGGATATGGAAGCAACAGAAACCTACGAGCATCAGACGGTAGACCAATTTGCAACTACTGTATGAAAGTTGGACACGTAGAGAGAAGTTGTGATGAGAAGAATTCTACTTATGCGTTGGGAAACTAAGAGCTGCTTCCTTAATAGGAGGGAAGGCAGCAGGAAAGGAAAGGAATCCTCCTAATGTATTTGGAAATAGAAATTTCGGAAATTCGTCTGTCGCGACGTCTGTTCTGAATGATTTGGATATTAGTACTGAAAAATCTTGTCTCGCCAAGGTTAGTTCAGATGTGGTAAAGGAAAATGTTATTTCCGATGTTGTAAAGGAAAATGTTATTTCCTGTGAATTAAATCCAAAATTTTGTGTCGCCAAAATTAGAGGATTAGTCAATGAGAAAAGTGTTTTAATGTTAGTTGATACGGGATCAACAGTTAGTATTGTGAATGATTGTTTTGTTAATAGGAGGGATGTATCTGAAGTAAATAATGTTTGTATTACTTCGGCGTCAGGTGATAAAATTGAAATTATTGGAAAAGCAAATGTAGAATTCAAGATTGGAAATAAGTGTAATTTTGTGTATAGTGTCTACGTAGCTAGTAATTTTTCTTATCAGTGTATTATAGGATTAGATATTCTGTGTGATTTTTCATGCAATGTAGATTTAGGAAATAATTGTATTGTGTTTAATAATGAGGAATCCATCAATTTTGAATGTTTAGAAGATATGCAATTTTCTGAAAGAGATAATTTACAGTATGATTCTATGAATGGAATAGATATAGAAGAAAGTATTAATGACAATACAAATACATTCAATATAGATGAAGGATTAGATAATAGTGATCAAGAGAAATTAGAAATTCTTTTGAAAAAGTACAAGTCTATATTTGCATTTTCTGATAATCAGCTTGGAAATACTACATTGATGGAACATTCGATTGATATTGGTGATAGCAAACCAATCTATCAACGTCCGTTTAGAATCCCATTCAGTGAAAGGGGTTTGATAGATAATAAAGTTAAAGTTTTATGTGATCAAGGGATTATTCGGAAGTCTAAAAGTCCGTTCTCTGCTCCGATAGTTTTGGTTCCCAAACGTGATGGATCGATAAGACTGTGCATCGATTATCGTCGGATAAATGAAGTTACGAAAAAGGACGTATATCCGATTCCGAGAATTGACGAAATGCTAGATGCTCTAAACAAATCGAAATACTATACTGTTCTAGATATGTGCCAAGGATATCATCAGGTACCTGTTAAAGAATCCGATAAAGAGAAAACAGCCTTTTCATATTTTGGTGGTCACTTTGAATTCAACTTTATGCCGTTTGGATTATGTAATAGTGCGCCGACGTTTCAACGACTTATGGATACGCTCCTTTCCGGATTATTGTGGAATTCTTGTCTTGTATATATCGATGATGTTATAATCTTTTCTGAAACCTTTGAAGAACACGTGAATAGATTAGAAAGTGTCTTTACTAGATTTCAAGAATCAGGATTAAAACTCAAGGCGAAAAAGTGCTTCTTTGCAAAACGGGAAGTCACTTTCTTAGGACATTGTGTAAATGAACATGGTATTTCACCTGATAAAGAGAAAGTAAGTGCAATCAAAAACTTTCCGAAGCCAAACAATGTTAGTGAACTCAGAAGTTTTGTAGGATTGATATCATACTATAGGAAATTTATTCCTGACTTTGCAAGTAAAGCAGACAGTTTTCATAAACTTTTACGGAAAGGTACGAAATTCATTTGGGACGAAAATTGTGTAAGAACCTTTGACATGTTTAAGCAGGCCTTGACACAATATCCCATACTACACTATCCGGATTTCAATTTGCCTTTCCTATTGATGACAGATGCTTGTGATACAGGTCTTGGAATAGTCTTGGCTCAACAGGGACCAGATGGTGAAAGGGTGATCGCATATGCAAGTAGAACAATTAAACCGAACGAACGTAATTATGCGGTGATAGAAAAGGAAGCTCTAGCTATTGTGTGGGGTGTGAAATACTTCAGACATTATCTCTATGGAAGAAAAGTAACAATTATAACTGATCATAATCCATTGAAATGGCTCATGAACATTAAAGACCCAGCTGGAAGGTTAGCACGTTGGTCATTGACCTTACAGGAATATGATCTTCAAATTGAACATAGAGCCGGCCGAAAGCATCAAAACGCAGATGCACTATCGCGAATTCCTCCTATTGCGCCATTAAGAGACAATAAAATTGAAGATGTTATTCCCAAACTTTCGATTGATAGACTTTGTGAAATGCAGAGAAAAGATTCAAATTTGTTTGCAATAATAAACTACTTGGAAAAAGGAGAACTGCCGGACCAGTCATCGAAAGCGCGAGAAACTGTGATTTTATCGGATAATTATGAATTAGACAATAGTGGTATTTTATATCATTTATTCACACCGGGATCCAGAAAGCGACGACAATGTTTAAGAAGACAATTAGCAATACCAAGATGTTTAATTGATGAAATACTGTATGCGTGTCATGATGATGCCACAGCGGGACATCTATCTCTAAATAAAATGTACACTAAGATTCAAGATCGTTTTTATTGGAAAGGAATGTATTCTGATGTCGAATTTTGGTGCAAATCTTGTGTTGACTGTGCAACTAAGAAGACTCCGAAACACCGACCTAAAGCGCCATTAAATCCATTACCTGCAGTTTCAGGGCCGTTCGACCGTGTTGCAGTTGATGTACTTGGACCTTTTCCACCAACATATAACTCTAATAAATACATATTAATATTTAGTGATTATCTGACAAGATGGCCTGAGGCAATTCCTGTGCCTAATGCCGATGCTACCACTACCGCTAAAGTATTTATAGAAGAAGTTGTTTGTCGTCATGGTGCGCCGAGACAGCTACTATCAGACAACGGGAAAAACTTTCGATCAAATCTTGTTAAAGAAATTTGTAAACTTATGAACACAAAGAAAACATTTACAACAGCGTACCATCCTGAGACTGATGGTTTAGTGGAACGTTTTAATGGAACATTAACTGCTATGTTATCAATGTATGTTAGTGGACACCAGCGTGATTGGGATACCTTTATTCCTTTTGTTTTGTTCGCTTACAGAACTTCGTTACACGAAAGTATACAAGAGACTCCGTTTTTTTTAATGCATGGCCGTGATCCTGTACTACCAGTGGAAGCAGTGATGTGTCCGCCTACCATAACGTATACCTCGAGTGACGATTACAAATCAGAAATGGTAACTAGACTGCAAGAGGCATTTACACTAGCCAAAGACAATTTGCAGGCAGCGCAGCGGAAGCAAAAAGAACAATATGACTTGAAGTCTGATGTGATTAATTATGATATTGGTGAAAAGATATGGGTTTTTAATCCAAGTACAAAACCAGGACTATCAACAAAACTGTTACATAATTGGCATGGACCATATATTATTATTGATAAACTTTCAGATGTGAACTATAAGATTCAAATGTGTGATTCGAAAAAATCTGAACAAACGGTACATGTTAATCGTATCAAACAATTTGTTGATCCTGATGATAGGCCCATTACAGATGACGGAGATATTGGTTCGAACATTGATTCAATTGAAAATAATGACAATACAATGGTCAAAATTTTAGATACAATGAGATCACGAAATGAGTCTAAGAGATTAGAAAAACATTATTTTGTACAGTATGAGAATGGTGAAACCAAGTGGGTAAAAGAGAATGATATTAAAGATTTTGCTATTATAAATGATTTTCATATTTCGAATGAGAATGCATAGACTTTGAATTTGTTTAAATGTGTTTTAGAAAAAGAAAAAAAAAAACAAGATATAATAATAAAAAAAAAAAAAAAATAATAATATTATTGTGTATGTATATAAATTCATGATGTATGAGTTAGAGTGTGTGTGTGTGTCGGGACGTCACAGTTAATTGGGGAGGTATGTCATAGGGTGAAACTTGCATTTTTATATCTTATCTCAGATCCGTATTTAATTGCCCACATAAATTTTCTATAGTAAAGAGTGTTAAGTATTTGACCGTTAAATTTAATGTATAATGCAGCTGTGTTTTAACTGGTATCATTTCCAATTAGAAGCCGTATAATTTATGTCTCTGTTTGTTTATATTCTGTCCCTATAGTTGTGTGGTCTGGGGATGAATGACAATTTTATGTGTGAGAAAGTGATGAAAGTAGTGAAGGCCTTCACGAGAATAAAACTGGGTAAATGTTGAGATGCGGGAGGGTTGAGAATAGTTAACGAGAGTGCCTTAGAACAGCTCCCGCCTCCGTGACAGGTGTTATCATATATTCTACGTCTCTGTCATTTGTCCCTACTGAGACTATGACGCTATTGTTATATATTCTACGTCTCTGTTATGTTTCACTACTGTGAATTTGGTGTATGCAGCTATTTTGCGTCTCTGTTATGTTTAACTGTCATATATTCGGCTTATGTTTCGTGTTTCTATACGAAGGATTTTTTATCATGTTTTCAGATATGAGAGTTTGACGTCTCTGTTTTGCTACTGAGATTTTGATGTTGTTGTCAAGTATTCGACGCCTCTGTTTGGCTACTGAAATTTTGTTGGTATTGTCAGATATTCGGCGTCATAGTAATCTTTCACTGGTTAACGTGTGCAAACTCTGAAACAATGATGACATAATGCTACTATTCATTTGTATAAAAAAGGGAGACTGACACAAACAATTACATGAATAGCACTGTATTGAGTTTTGGGAGTTTGGTGTAGATATTTGGCATTTCTGTTATGTTTCGCTAGCTACTGAGAGTTTTGTGTTTTGTTCATTTATTTTAGGTCTCTGTTATGTTTCGCAACTAATTAAAAGTTTGATGTCAACTATGTGGTTTCTTTGTTATGTGAACTTTGGTTTTGTTTTCAAATATTCGAACTCCCTGTTATGTTTCGTTACTGAGACTTTGGTGTTTTTGCGTCAGATATTCGACGTACCTGTTATGTTTCACTACTGAGGCTTTGGAGTGAATGTCAGATAATCGGCGTTGCAGATGTGTTTTGCTACTGAGATTTTGGTATTGTTGTCAGATAATTGGTCTCTCCATAACCGAAACTTTGATGGAGTAGAAAACATTCGCATCTCTGTTTTGTTTCGTTATTAAAATTTTGATATTGTTGTCAGATAATCAGTGTCTCTGTCATGTTTCACAACTGACATGTTGGTGTTGTTTTCAGATATTTGGCACTTCCTTTATATTACGTTACTTAAGACTTTGGTGTTGTTGTCAAATATTTTGTGTTGTTCAATTTAGTTGAATTCATTTGCAATTAACCCTTTTTTAGTTTTATACACGACATCGTTAGATCACGATAATAGTTGCAATAGACCCATGCAATAAACGTGTTTATGTTAACCTTTTAGTAAACTTGAACTGTTGGGTTTTGGAGATATCACCGATTATTGTAATCTTATATATTTGTACAATGTGTATGTTGAATGGATTACCTAACATACTTGTCTGTCAGTGTTATTCAAGGTTTATTCCAATAATTCGTTTTTGTGTGTGATCTATTTTGAAACAACAATGTAGTAATGACGTTTTAGTCTTGCCAGATGTCATGTGATGACAGGAATTGGTCACAGAGACATAATATATATCACGTGTGATGATCCGAACACATTATAGCTTATTATTAAGACAAAACATTCATGATTCCCTGGCATTTATTTTGAACCATTTTTTCATGACAATCTAATACAAAATGCATATGCCAAAACTATCTTTATTTACACCGAGTGTCGGATATACAAAATACAAAATACTAACTATAAATATGTCTCGTTCAACTTAATCACAGGCAGATCCCGATAGGTGCAAGAAGGTCCGGGTCTTCTGTCGTTTGGCCGATCATTTCATTATTTTTATGAGGGGTGCATATGTCCTTCAATTTACAAAACAAAAAAGTTTTAAAGGTATACATGTTTTCAACAAAACCATCTATCCATAGCATAAATATGTAAGTTATGTTCTGGATATAAGCACAGATGAAGAGAGGGCTTTTAAGTTAATACCTTAATTCATTATGTAGTGCCATTTAATACAGCAAAGTAGTATGCACTTTATTTTGTTCATTGATCCTTATCCTTTAAACTAAAATGTTGCCTTATTATGGTCGTGCTCTTTTAGATCAACCAATCAAATTATGATGATCTCTTCTAACTTTATTACAAAAGATTGGATATATTGTATAAATATATGACATATAACTTCTCAACTCACTTGCCTGTTAATGAAAGAGATGGTGTGTTTTGATGGTCTTTTCTTCTCTTCGACTTTTTTTCAAGGAAGAACTTTTCTTTGACAAATGCTATGAACAGTCATTGAAGCTTTGTTTCATCTTCTAAGCTGTATGGCATGTATGTAAATAAAATCTGCAGGAAGTCTACATACCAGTTCTCATAATTCAGAGTTATGCTTTGTCTACCTATGTTAATGTCTTATTTCATACCTTCATAATTTGTCTTATGAACCCACACAAACACATGTGTACATACTCATGTTTACATTATTGTGTCGTTAAAATATAGGATTCATTTTATATTGTAATTGTAGACAGATGTAAACATTTTATTATAATACATTTCATACATCAGAACTTTCATGTCATCTTTTATCCGATTCTTTACGAATTAAAGAAGATTTCGGGTATACGCCAAAGTACTCCGTTCTAGTGTTCTAAAATGAAAAAAAAAGCAGATGATAACAATGGTATTATCAAAACTAATTTGTCGAAGAAAAACGGATAATGCCATGACAAAAACAAATGAAGGACGAAAAGATAAAGAACGGTCTACAAATTACTATAAGGAAAACAAAAGATCCTCAAGCAAAACAAGGGACGATTTAAGTTGCTTTGAAAGGATTGGCAGAATCTGATCAACTAGTAGCATCCGTCGTGTCGTTCATGGCTATCACAATCTATGGCGGAAAAGATGAATACAATGTGGAAATAATAACATGCAAATGGCCAACGGTGACAAAAGGGAACCACATCATGCGTCCACAGAACTTTTAGTCCATGTAGAACATGGTGGATTTAACCTGATTTTATAGCTAGCTAAACCTCTCACTTGTATAACGGTCGCATCATTTTAAAGGAAAACAAACTGTATTCCGTTATGTTAATCTAAAGTGCTAGTCAAAGAATATTTGACAAAACATGTTAATGTTCTGCTATCAATTTTATGACTATTTGAGTACATTTAACATCCTACTCATAGTTTTTCCTTTTCTGTTTGGCTATTTTTAACATATTTTGTTTAGAGCGTCACTTATTAGTATTTTGAAAGACGAAACGCGCGTCTGGTGCATTTCAATAATTTCAATCCGGGTTTTGGCCACCCAATGTGCTTATTAATTTGGGTATAATAATCATTTTGTATAATGACGAGCTAAAGTACAATTCACGTAGAAACGTGTTACTCTCTTAAAACAATACAATATGAAATAACTGTCATTATTGCTTATCTTAGAATATTATTGGGTATCATGCCTTTAAGCTATATCAGTGTTGTGTTTTATGGAATATTAATATCACAATTGTATCTATTAATCCACATTACCATGCAATTGACCACTTGAAGCAATGTTTTATCTTACAGAATGGTCGTAAAATGTATACTTTGGTTATTTTATGCACTGTATCTTGGGTGTGTTTTACTTGATTCTTAATGGAACCATAGATCTATATATTATGTGTAACAACAGACAAACAATTATTCATTAAATACCAAAAAAAGCCATTACGTCACCCACAACATCATAACACTACAACACAAGTCTATACAAAAGTCCTTACGTCACTCACAGTATCATAACACTACAAAACAACTCTATACATGGTTGTGTAAATACCACTACAATACAAGTCTATACATGGTTGTGTAAATACCACTACAATACAAGTCTATACATGGTTGTGTAAATACCACTACAATACAAGTCTATACATGGTTGTGTAAATACCACTACCATACAAGTCTATACATGGTTGTGTTAATACCACTACAAAACAAGTCTATACATGGTCGTGTAAATACCACTACAATACAAGTCTATACATGGTTGTGTAAATACCACTACAATACAAGTCTATACATGGTTGTGTAAATACCACTACCATACAAGTCTATACATGGTTGTGTAAATACCACTACAATACAAGTCTATACATGGTTGTGTAAATACCACTACCATACAAGTCTATACATGGTTGTGTAAATACCACTACCATACAAGTCTATACATAGTTGTGTAAATACCACTACAATACAAGTCTATACATGGTTGTGTAAATACCACTACAATACAAGTCTATACATGGTTGTGTTAATACCACTACAAAACAAGTCTATACATGGTTGTGTAAATACCACTACAATACAAGTCTATACATGGTTGTGTAAATACCACTACAATACAACTCTATACATGGTTGTGTAAATACCACTACAATACAAGTCTATACATGGTTGTGTAAAAACCACTACAATACAAGTCTATACATTGTTGTGTAAATACCACTACAATACAAGTCTATACGTGGTTGTGTAAATACCACTACAATACAAGTCTATACATGGTTGTGTGAATACCACTACAATACAAGTCTATACATAGTTGTGTTAATACCACTACAATACAAGTCTATACAAAAGTCCCTACGTCACCCACAGCATCATAACACTACAATAAAAGTCTATACATGGTTGTGTAAATACCACTACAATACAAGTCTATACATAGTTGTGTAAATACCACTACAATACAAGTCTATACATGGTTGTGTAAATACCACTACAATACAAGTCTATACATGGTTGTGTTAATACCACTACAATACAAGTCTATACATGGTTGTGTAAATACCATTACAATACAAGTCTATACATGGTTGTGTAAATACCACTACAATACAAGTCTATACATGGTTGTGTAAAAACCACTACAATACAAGTCTATACATGGTTGTGTAAATACCACTACAATACAAGTCTATACGTGGTTGTGTAAATACCACTACAATACAAGTCTATACATGGTTGTGTGAATACCACTACAATACAAGTCTATACATGGTTGTGTAAATACCACTACAATACAAGTCTATACATGGTTGTGTAAATACCACTACAATACAAGTCTATACATAGTTGTGTAAATACCACTACAATACAAGTCCATACATGGTTGTGTAAATACCACTACAATACAAGTCTATACATAGTTGGGTAAATACCACTACAATACAAGTCTATACATGGTTGTGTTAATACCACTACAAAACAAGTCTATACATGGTCGTGTAAATACCACTACAATACAAGTCCATACATGGTTGTGTAAATACCACTACAATACAAGTCTATACATAGTTGGGTAAATACCACTACAATACAAGTCTATACAAAAGTCCCTACGTCACCCACAACATCATAACACTACAATACAAGTCTATACAAAAGTCCCTACGTCACCCACAGCATCATAACACTACAATACAAGTCTATACATGGTTGTGTAAATACAACTACAATACAAGTCTATACATGGTTGTGTATATACCCCTACAATACAAGTCTGTATATGGTTGTGTAAATACCACTACAATACAAGTCTATACATGGTTGTGTAAATACCACTACAATACAAGTCTATACATGGTTGTGTAAATACCATTACAATACAAGTCTATACATGGTTGTGTAAATACCACTACAATACAAGTCTATACATGGTTGTGTAAATACCACTACAATACAAGTCCATACATGATTGTGTAAATACCACTACAATACAAGTCTATACATGGTTGTGTTAATACCACTACAATACAAGTCCATACATGGTTGTGTAAATACCACTACAATACAAGTCTATACATAGTTGGGTAAATACCACTACAATACAAGTCTATACAAAAGTCCCTACGTCACCCACAACATCATAACACTACAATACAAGTCTATACAAAAGTCCCTACGTCACCCACAGCATCATAACACTACAATACAAGTCTATACATGGTTGTGTAAATACCACTACAATACAAGTCTATACATGGTTGTGTATATACCCCTACAATACAAGTCTGTATATGGTTGTGTAAATACCACTACAATACAAGTCTATACATGGTTGTGTAAATACCACTACAATACAAGTCTATACATGGTTGTGTAAATACCATTACAATACAAGTCTATACATGGTTGTGTAAATACCACTACAATACAAGTCTATACATGGTTGTGTAAATACCACTACAATACAAGTCCATACATGATTGTGTAAATACCACTACAATACAAGCCTATACATGGTTGTGTAAATACCACTACAATACAAGTCTATACATGGTTGTGTTAATACCACTACAAAACAAGTCTATACATGGTTGTGTAAATACCACTACAATACAACTCTATACATGGTTGTGTAAATACCACTACAATACAAGTCTATACGTGGTTGTGTAAAAACCACTACAATACAAGTCTATACGTGGTTGTGTAAATACCACTACAATACAAGTCTATACGTGGTTGTGTAAATACCACTACAATACAAGTCTATACATGGTTGTGTGAATACCACTACAATACAAGTCTATACATGGTTGTGTAAATACCACTACAATACAAGTCTATACATGGTTGTGTAAATACCACTACAATACAAGTCTATACATGGTTGTGTAAATACCACTACAATACAAGTCTATACATGGTTGTGTAAATACCACTACAATACAAGTCTATACATAGTTGGGTAAATACCACTACAATACAAGTCTATACAAAAGTCCCTACGTCACCCACAGCATCATAACACTACAATACAAGTCTATACATGGTTGTGTAAATACCACTACAATACAAGTCTATACATGGTTGTGTAAATACCATTACAATACAAGTCTGTATATGGTTGTGTAAATACCACTACAATACAAGTCTATACATGGTTGTGTAAATACCACTACAATACAAGTCTATACATGGTTGTGTAAATACCATTACAATACAAGTCTATACATGGTTATGTAAATACCACTACAATACAAGTCTATACATGGTTGTGTAAATACCACTACAATACAAGTCCATACATGGTTGTGTAAATGACGACTACCTGGAGTTCGTGCTTAAAAAAATTATTTTGTTGGTGTCTTTCTTAGACTAGTTTGTAAGAATATTGTGATTTTTTGTTCAGTTGTGTTGTTTGTCTGTATGTGTTTGTTTGAACAGTTTTGGTTGCTTGGTCCTAATCATTGTCACATCAACCTATCATATCTATTTAGGATGCTCAGCCAATTGTAATAGGACGAAGCTTAAATAACTGTAATACACATGGGAGGTTATAATATGTTTCAAAACAGGTTTAACCCACATTTGTCTTCCCATATAGCCTGTACCGAGTTAGGAGTATGACAAAACAGGTTTAATCCACATTTGTCTTCCCATATAGCCTGAACCGAGTTCAGGTTTAACCCACATTTGTCTTCCCATTTTTCCTGTACCGAGTTAGGAGTATAACAGTTGTACAAGTTCCATTGGTTCATAACGTTGGATTTTTTCCTTTTTTTATCGACTTCCCCTTTTTGAATTTTCCTTGTAGTTCCCTAATTTTGTAATACTTTTTTTAACAAAGAAAATAGACAATGTGTATTAAAAAAGAGGGACGAAAGAGTCAACTATCGACATAAACTCAATAAAAAGCCAAATAACAAAAATACCGAACACCAAGGAAAAAAGAAACCGGAAAGTATCCCACCAAATAGCAACATTAAAACCTCAACACACATCAAACGAATGCAAAGTAACTGTCACACTTCATACCCGGCACAAACATTTCACCATGTATATAAGGGAAGATTGAATCTGGCCTCACAGCTAGCTTACCTCTGAGGTAATTGTGGATTGTACATAAAATATGATTATAATGACAACAATGTTTGAGCAAAACAAACAGACACAATAGGGAAAAATGTCATAAATAGGGGTGCAGTAGTCAGCATTGTTTTATATTCTTAATGACTTTAAAAAATGGCCCCCCAAAAAATAACAGTTAAAACAGTTCAAACGGGAGAGCCAACGGTCTAATCTATATAGAAAACGAGAAACGAGAAGCACTTATGAACCACAAAAACGACAACTACTGAACACAGATTTCTGACTTAGGTCAGATGCAATCAAATGCAGCTGTTTTAAACGTTTTAATAGGTACCAACATTCACCCTTATCTGAAACAATAGTGTAATATCACAACATAGAAAGACAGACTATACAATATCAATTGAATTTGTTTACGTTTTAATAGGTACCAACATTCACCCTTATCTGAAACAATAGTGTAATATCACAACATAGAAAGACAGACTATACAATATCAATTGAATTTGTTTGTTTGTTGTGTTAGACTCTGATGTGTTTGTTCTGGTGCTTTAAAAAATCTAAATTGACCTCAGTTATGTATGTGGATTTTAACGACATTTTCGATCATTGCATTAGCATCTATAACTAATGCTTCGTGTTTTCTTGCTGAGGAGCCTGTTAGGATGTGCAGCACATAAGTCACATGTAAAATACATTGTCACACTCTTGTTTGTCGGGATGAGTATAATTATGTGAGTATGCACGGTTGAATAAAATTGAGAATGGAAATGGGCAATTTGTCAAAAAGACAACAACCCGACCAAAGAGCAAACAATGCACGTATTAAAATGTCTAACGTTAATACCTAGTGAGATGTGTCCATTTTTTATGATCTGATTACCTGTGTATTCCTTATAAATACTAAAACAACTGTTAATAAAACAACGCACTTTATTACCAATTTGTTTGCCTCAAGTATTTAAAGGATTAGGGTGGTTTTTAACGATTTCGCGCGATCGACTACCCATACGCGGTCGGCAATCATTTAGAAACTGTAGTGTCGCGGTTTCATAATTAAAACACAGTTTTTGTTCACTCATTCTTTATAATTCAACTTCCGTTATTCTCATAGAAATGCATTGTCGCCAAGTTCAAAGATGCAAACGCGCGTTCGGCTTGATAACATATGTGCGAGACATTCCATATATATTACCTACATCAGAAATTCACAATATTATTGTTTGATGTAACCCATGGATCGTATTAACAGTGAAAAGACTGATACTTCATACAGAATAGTTTACATTTCCCTTAAATTATAGTGTCTCTAGAACTAAGCGACAATTACGTGTTATGGCTTTGATGTTATGATGGTGAGGCGGTGATTTGTTTCTTACCATGTGGTAATGCACTGTATTGCATGTACAATGTATCCATTTATCTCCATTTACATACAATGCATCCTTAAATCATAGAGTCGTTTTGGGTCCACCTGCTTTAATGAATAATTAATCCAATTATATACATGCACATTAAGTCCGGAAACTTAAGTTACAAATTGTAACAATAAATATTTATGCATCATACCTATACAAACATCTTTACATGTTTTGCCAATAAACTTCTTTACCTAAATACAACAAGTGATTATCAAATTGAGACATTTATTCAAATACTTGATCATTTAACAACGATAGATAATGCATTCAAAATATGGAGATTCCCAAACTATATAATTGTAAAACAAAAGAAGACGTTGAAAGATTGCCTATGAAACAACTTCCATCACGAGACCAAAACGGTGTAAACGTTTTAAATTAAGGGTCAACATACGACCTGGCCTTGAAGTCATAAAACTTTTCAGTCAGTTTTTTGTACTCATACTCAAAAATCAACCAATCAAAATGATGGATTTCATGTTTCGAGCATGATTTTTGTGCTCCGAGCACTGAGCAAAGTTATATGACTTCAACCCCTTATGTATTGAGCTATACCAAACCACATTAAAAGCAATTTGACATGACAAATGTTAAACAATACAAACAATACTCTATAACGACCTGATTTATGTAAAAAGTAATAAGGAAAATCTAACTTGATATACACAAAAAATCATTCATTACAGGCTCCTTACATGGGATTACATGCTTGCGAGTGCCTAAACCTTCCCGTGCATAGGAAAGTGGTGTAAAAGCACAACATTATAACAAACGGACAAATGGATTTAAATCTTCAGAACAGGCATTGAAGTCATAAAACTTTCGAGTCAGTTTTTTGTATTCATACTCGAAAATCAACCAATCAAAATGCTGGATTTCATATTTCGAGCATGATTTTTGTGCTCCAAGCACTGATCAAAGTTTTATGACCAGTTATTTGAAGCTCAAAATATATTTTTCGATGGAGTATAATGTGAAGTGATGTTTGTCTTTTCTTGATTTCCTTTCTTCAATAATTTTGTGTGGCCTTCTTCGACTAATGATTTTGATTTAATACATGTATTGATTATCTTATCTATATAGATGATGTTTTTTCATTAAATAATTCAAAATTTGGTGACTATGTTGAATGCATATATCCCAGCAGCGCCTGCATACGGAGGATATATCTCCCAATTGCTACGATATTCCCGGGCTTGTATTTCCTATAGTGATTTCCTTGATAGATGGTTGCTACTCCAAGGAAACCATTGAACCAAGAGTTCAAATGGTGAAGTAGAAAGCAGGCCTTCATAAATTTTACGGACGACATCACGAGTTGGTGGACTGTTAAGCAATATCCGTTTCACAGATGATATCGTATATTTTCTCTATATCGTAACTACAATCCCGTTCCCTTTTCACGAAAGTTACCTACCCAATTATCTAGTTTTCTATGTTGTGAGTGTATTTTATGTACTATTATTTGTCTGTTTGTCTCTTCTTTTTTTAGCAATGGCGTTGTCAGTTTATTTTCAATCTATTGAGTTTGAATGTTCCTCTGGTATCTTTCGCCCCTCTGTTATCGCTTTGCTATCTTCAATAATATTATATGACCTATTTCGACTAACGGTTTTATTGAATACGTGTAATAAGTTTCTTCGCGCTTCTCTTTTCCAAGTTGTGAATGAACTTTTTTCAGTGGGGAAAAACACTAAAGACACAAAGACTCATCTTTATGAATGCTAATTCAAAGTCAATCACAACGAATAAAATATGCATGCATCCAGCAAAAATATCAATAAGTACAAATCTAATGGATTTAGTATAACAATGTCATAAACACGGTCTGTTATGAAAAAATATTAACTTGGGCAATGCCAAGTAACCACAATTGTTAATAACTACCTACAATGTAGCCTTATCAAACTAGTTATATCTAAATTTATTAATAACACAAACAAAGATAATAGTACCAATGAAACACTATTTAAAGATATTGTATTAATATTTGTTGATTTACAGGCCATTTGTCATAAGTTTTCAATTGGTATAGCCAAACTTCCAAACAAGATCTGTGTGTTTATATAAAAAAACAAGACCAGTACCGAATACGGACCTGCGTCGCTGCATGCAGTTGATTGAATTCACACGTATAATGATCATTTGCAGACCATATATCTGTATTATTGACGTCAAATTTAAAAGAGCCAAGACAATTTGACGAAAATCTTCATTGTGCAATGAGTGATGTTAAATTTCAAACTATCGCAATCAAAGAAATTGCTTCAAGGCATATGTAGGAATTACATACGTGCAACTCCACATTATCAATCTGTATACCACTACTTTTATTAGAATAGGGCAGAATAAATCAAAAGGACAATCAAAATTGAAATTATTAACTGGAAGAGAAACCGACAAAGCCATGAAAAAAACCCGTTAAAACAAGAAAAAGTAAGAGAGTCGATGAGAAATGAGAAAATATTAGATCGATTATTCAGCAGGAAATTAGTTAATTAACAGACGAAACTATAAAATAATGTATGCTATATCAGCTATAGTGCTACTTTGGTACTGTAAGACAGGAAACACCTGCTAGAAGGTTCCTCCCGAGAACTATCTTCTTCTGGCAGCATGATTATTGTCAATCACTTTTATAAATTATGATCGGTTTTCAGATATATATATATCTATTTTCTTCATGCAAACTTCACTGTAATATCATCAAAGATGCACCTGTGCCTATAACAGCAACACTTACAGATATGGAATATAAAAAATATAAAATCAAGCAGATGCGTTGATAAAGGAATTTGATACCACCTAATAAAATCATGGGAGACAACCGAGTTAATAAGAATTCAAATACTTTAACTTCAAACTTCGTTCAAGATATTATGTTAGTTTACTGTGAACGTTTGAACAGTGTCTTCTTTAAGATAGTCCTTTAATGTTTCATGTATATTACGATTCTGTGTTTTTGGTGTTATGTAAACAGTAAAATAACAAAATATCGAACTCCAAGGAAACATCAGAACGGAAAGTCTATTATCAAATGGCAAAATCAAAAGTTCAACACATCAAACGAATTGTTACTTTACCATTGTAATAAAACACATTTGAAAATGTGCCACATTGTTAATGGTATGCTGTAAATTAATTTATATTCTGATTTCAGAGGCCTCTATAAAGTGACAGTGTGTTTCTATACTGACATATGGCTTTACTGTTGTATAATGAGTCCTTTGTGACATTTATCCCTATATTTCTTGTGTACTTATCTGTTATACTCAAACTCCTCTCTAAAGTATGTCTGATTCTATGGTGTGATGTTGCTTATCTTTTGTCATATTAAGTCATCTGTAAAGTGTGCCTCAATGTTTCTGATGAGCTGTTATTTACTGTATTAAAAGAGGGACGAAAGATACCAAAGGGACAGTCAAACTCATAAATCTAAAACAAACTGACAACGCCATGGCTAAAAATGAAAAAGACAAACAAACAACAGCACACACGACACAACATAGAAAACTAAAGAATAAACAACACGAACCCAACCAAAGAACTAGGGGTGATCTCAGGTGCTCCGGAAGGGTAAGCAGATCCTGCTCCACATGCGGCACCCGTCGTGTTGCTTATGTGATAACAAATCCGGTAAATAGTCTAATTCGGTAGGTCACATTCAGGAAAGGGAAGGGGATTGTAGTTACGACGTAAGGAACATATCCGATATCATTTGTGATACGGTTATTCCATAACGGTCAACCAACTCGTGATGGCGTCCGTAGAATTTACGAAGGGATGATTTCAACTTCACCATTTGGAACTCTTGGTTTAATAGCTTCCTTGTGAGCAGCAACCCTCTATCAAGAAAATCATGATAGGAAATGCAAGCACGGGAATATCGTATCAATTGGGAGATATATACCCCGTATGCAGGTGCTGCTGGAATGTTGCTACTTAGAAATGGAAAGTTCACAATTGGAAAACTGAAATCATCTCTTTTGTCGTAAAGTTTTGTTTTCAACCGACCCTCATTGTCAATTTCTAGATGTAAGTCAAGATATGAGGCCGACTTAACTGTATCTGTAGTATCCTTTATCTCTAGCTCGATGGGATAGATGCGTTCCACATAGTCACCAAATTTTGAATTATTTAGTGAAAGAACATCATCTATATAGCAAAAAGTAGAGTTAAAGGACAGTGCTAACTTCTTATCTTTCTTCCTAAGAAGTTCCTGCATGAAGTCAGCCTCATAATAATAAAGAAACAAGTCGGCAAGTAGAGGGGCACAGTTTGTTCCCATTGGAATGCCGACGGTCTGTTGAAAAACACGTCCTCCGAACGTAACAAATATGTTGTCAATCAAGAAATCAAGCATCTTGATAATATCAGTTTCAGAGAATTGTTTGTTCGAATAAGAGTGATCCTTTACAAAGTAGGATTTATCCCTCCCTAAGACAAGATACTTGTATCTACGTTGGCCATTCTTTTTTACGAAGCAAAGCAATACCAACTCTTTCAATTTGTCTTTTAGTTTGGAATATGGAATACTAGTGTACAGAGTAGAAAAGTCAAATGTTTTAATACTGTTACAAGATGAAAGAGAGTTAGATTGTATGTACTCTAAAAGATCTTTGGAATTCTTAAGTATCCACATCTGATTCACGCCCCCTCTAGAATAGGCAGTTTCACAATAACTTTGAAGCCCGTCTGTGATTGCTGATAAAATAGATGTTAATAATTTAGAAAGAGGTTTCGTGGAGCACTTGGAAGACCCAGCAATATACCGTTGTTTGTAAGGACACTTATGTAGTTTAGGTATCCAATTCAGTGATGGCAGATCCAGTTCTTCATCTTTGGTTGAAATTCCATTATTAAGTCTTTTAAGTCTTTTAAGTCTGATTTATGTTATACTATAATCAAAATCCTGAGTTTTAAGAACTTTAGCGATTCTGATGTACTGTAATTTTACTATCTATTGAGATTTCTCTTTTAAATGTGCTAATATATTTCGGTGTATTGTAACTCTGCTATTAGTTGGCAATAGGCACACGATACTAGAAAAAAATATGCATATATATGAAAAACAAATCTTTTATGAGATTTTTATACATTTTAAGTCATTGCTGTGATATCGAACTCAAAATAAAAAATAAACTGTAGTTCTATTTGGTTTAATTTACTTAAATGTTTTGACTCTATACCCTGTAAATTAATTGGTGATTATTTGGTTTTCCATAACAATGACATCTGCAAAGTTTTCACTGACCTCGGATTTTAAATATCTAGTTACACGTAATTACGTGTTGTTGTGGTGTAGTCTCGTTGGCGTTAGCCTCACATCTTGATACAACATATTGATACTAAACAAATTACATATTCTGTGGTTACCCATTTTCTTCCTTCTAATCTTCAATAGCCTAAATACATTTTAACAAAGAATTGAAATCATAAAGTACCATTAGCTAAAGGCTTTAACATGTAATGTCTTCAGTTAAGCAGTATACCATCATTATTCGCTCTCAGACAGATAATAGCATGCGGCCTATAAATCTGTTTAACAAATGTTTTGTGCCAGGAGAGCATTATTTAAACTAGACAGCAAACGTTCAAAAGTTGTCTTTAATTGTAATTTACAATTATTTATTGTAAAGCAGCTATATATTTTACTTTTTGCTTCATGTAAAATAAACCTGTTGAATGATATGACTAAATTGAGATGAATCTGTAAAATTTCCCTATACTGACAACGTGTACAATAAGAAATTAATCGGATACAGCATTGGAAGTGTTGGAAGTGTGGTAAGTTTTAAAACACCTTGGATTTAGTCTTAATATGTTAGTAAATTATAATAATGATATATTTTGTTAAGTGACCAGAATTTATACATTGAAAGGAATTCAAAAATAGTTTGATCATTTCATAGCTTCAATAAGAATGACCCAGCTTTAATAATGTATAAGATTGTGATTCCGCTTCTAGAAAAAAAGTATAATTGAAGATGATTACAAAATGTGTTTTATTAGTAAAATACCTGCATAACAAGACATATAACACGGTATTAACAAGTATACAATTTATTGAAAGACAATGATAATATATTTACACAACTATCGTTTAATAAATGCTGCTAAGAGTTGTACGTGGGACAATGTTCACGCATATTTACAACGCCGAGGGGAAACTAGTAGGTAACTTTAATCCAGATAAATTTACAAACCACAAATAAACTCTCCCGTCATATTCTCTGTTTGCATGAAAATATCAACTTGAATCCATTTGGGAACTGATGACTTCTTAAAAAATCACATACTGTTTCAAGAGGACGAAAGAAACCTGCGACTAGAAAGATCATTATACACTTCCGCTTTAATATTTGAACGATTATGGGAATTATTTATACTTTAAACAAGACATACGAACAACTTAACAACATGTTAATTAACTGCATTACTTTTTCGTCCGTAGACTTTTCTGACATTCCAATACTAAAATTCCGTTAACATAAGACCTATATACATACATGTTTATGTAGCGTTTTTTTAATGGTAATCTTTTTCTAAAACAGTAACATAAATCATTTAACAGTAGGTATGAAAACAGCAATAACAATAGGATATTCATTTTGTGTATATGCATGAATATCATTCAATAACTAACACATTAACAAGGAACTAATAGTCTTGTAACTTGGGGCTCTTTATAGCTTGTTGGTCGGTGCGAGCCAAGGTTCCGTGTTGAAGGCCGTACCTTGACCTATAATGGTTTACTTTTATAAATTGTTATGTGGATGGAAAATTGTCTCATTGGCACTCATACCACATCTTCCTATACCTATTGTGAAATAATCCCCTACAATGCCGCTCATACCACATCTTCCTATACCTATTGTGTAATAATCCCCTACAATGCCGTCGGTGATACTGTTCTCTCTTCTACTGTTTTTGTTTTGTCATCACCAAATTGTTGGCTAGTCTAATCATGATAGGACTAGTGACTTAATAGCCTTATCTTACTTGAAAATATAAATAATGATAATTCAAACTATAATTCTATTGAGAACTGTATCAAACATAAATGCACAAGAAGCCTCATATAAATAGAGGCAACAGTAGTATACCGCTGTGCGAAATTCATAAATCTATAGAGAAAAAACAAATCCGAGTTACAAACTAAAACTGAGGGAAACGCATCAAATATAACTTTAAATAAGTACATGTATATGTTATTTGTGCTGTTAAGTATTCTTTCAAATACTAGTGTCCATAACACTATATGTAATACGTGCACATCGTTTTGGTAAGAATATCGTACCTTCTTTATGCATGTAAGACAAAATAAAGAGCAAAATTAAAAAGAACTTGTTTTCGAAAGTAATTGTTCCTGGCGAGATCCCCAGCATATTTGTATAATGTCAAGATTTTGCTTATACAAATATGTCACTAACAGTAGGGCAATCATTGTCTCACTTATAACAGATTGGTTGGTTTTCATTGCTATCACAAAAGGAAGGCTGGGGTGGAGATTGCTATCATTGAAGAACTTGATTGGCTACTACATTGTAACAATAACTTTTTATGACAGCTAATGTAGTTGCCTTTCCTGTATATTTGAATTATCTCCCTTGGTATATTTCAAATCACAACCTTGCATTGAATTCATAATTTTCTTACCGATATAATCAAGTTTTTTTTTTTTAAAGATTTGCACTCAATAATGAAGTCGAGTCTCAGTGTTGTTCCGTTTTACGTATTTTCATGAAAAGATCGTCTGCGGATGGTAATGTTAGTTCTTTACAGCTGAGTTTCCGACTTTTATTTTTTGTACATTTTTCGTTAAATTCTATCATGATATCATCAGCCCAGTCAGAAATAGTCCAAAGAGGAATGAATATATACTGACTTTTTTGGTTACTCCATGAATGTGTCCCGAGGCCAGCGAGTCGGAGGTTACTAGAGTGACCTATATAGAGTGGAGATCCGTCAACTGATGTTATAGCATCGTTTTTATTTCCTTTTAACACACCACAGATATAATCTTTGTCGTTAGCACATCTGTGATTAACTTTACCCTTTCTTATTTTTAATTTGGTTTTCGGTTTCTTGCCATCCAGTCGAATTGAAACAAAGAAGACAGGTAAAACTTGTGAAAGCGATTTGAATTGTTTCTCTGCGATAATACACTGCTGTTCCATTATAGGAGACGATTTCTTCTTAACGAGACGTAGAAGAGCAATGTTAAACTGCTGCATACCGAGTGACAGTAATGGGTGTGGTACTATGTGTGATATTTTATACGACGTTTTACCACGTCCTATTTT
Organism: Mytilus edulis; assembly: GCF_963676685.1. Lineage (NCBI taxonomy): Eukaryota > Metazoa > Mollusca > Bivalvia > Mytilida > Mytilidae > Mytilus > Mytilus edulis. The sequence goes on along the minus strand of NC_092350.1, from coordinate 4,224,378 downwards.
AACGTGTATATCTGCATCTGTGAGATACCTAAGGGCACCTGCAGGTACTAATGCCCAATCTGGGGTCAACAAAGCGCCATCAACAACATAATCTCCACGGTTCCTAAAGACTGTCACGTGTTTCTTCATCATTTCCTTCCCAACTGAACTGTAAATAATAATACATGGTATTAATGAAATAGTACTGGTTATGGTCTCAGTATATAATATGATATAATAAATAATATTATATACTGTATGACTACCTTCCTTATATGAATAAAAAAAAAACATTCGATATGAAGAGGAGCATAGATAGTTCCAACAGCAATGCTGATGATTTGTTGATAAACACGTCCTGCAAAAATATGCTTTCAAGAAAATCAAACATTTAAATAATTACCCTCTCTTAAACTAGAACTTTTGTTGTTGATAAAATTGATGTTTATAGTTTATAAAGTGTAGAACTTGAAAGGTCAAACAATTTTATGTTCTTTATAAGGAAACTTATGTAAAAGGGGGACGAGAGATATGTAATTTAGGGATCCACTAATGTGAAGGTCCATTCTTTTTTTCAATTTTGTTTGAAATTTCCAAAGAAACATGGAACAGACCTATGATCATGATGATTATTAGAGGATCTTTGAGATTTATTCTGTAGTAGGTGTCTTGGGGTATATGTATATATTGATAGGGACTTCAGTTTTTTTTTAATTTTCTCCGGAAATCAATATTTTTGTGATTATTCTTTTTTTCAGTCTGACTCTCCAAGTGAATTGTCGCTTTCTAATTCCTTTATCTTGAAAATAATATTTCAATTTTGTCTGTCCGTATGATTGACGAAAAGGTATGTAGTGTGTTCATTTTTAAATAAAACATAATTGAATTATATACAATCATATGCTTTTAATTACTAATTACAAAACCATGAATTCGTTAAAGAGATTATTTCTAATGTTATCAATTAACGGCTACTGGAGAAGCACACTTACATTGCATTTATATTTTTTCAACTTTTATTGGGTTTGTTATATTTATTAGTTTTGAATGATTTGCTATTATGTAACGGTTATAAATTATCTTGAAGTTCGTTTTTTTACTTTACTGTTAGATTTACATTTATCAATTTAAACATGTTTTATGCTTACAGGTAGACATAATAATAATTTCAAAAGTACAGGTTGAAGACTTCGCTATGATCTTGGGTTATATTGTCCAATATAACGGTAGTGATAAAGACGAACGAGGAACGTAGGGTAATAAGACAAAACACTTTGATATTACACATTCGCAGTAAGTTCAGAATCTTAATGACTATGAATAATTGCCTTACCAAATCAGGAATATGACAGTTGTTGTCTATTCGTTTGATGTGTTTAATCATTTGATTTTGCCATTTGATTAGGGAATTTCCATTTTAAATTTTCCTCGGAGTTCAGTATTTTTGTGATTTTACTTTTTTTTCAGATTTCCTACATCAAATCAGAATTTAAACCAAATTATTGATTATCATTTTCGCCATTTGTGCTGACACGATTTAGAGACGGCAAGCGACACACGTCTTCCTTGGAGGACTCGCATATTTGTCTGTTAAGAATTAAATGATATGACATTGATTAAGTGTATAACCAACTCTTTCATATACATTATTGACGGGAATACTATCACCTTGGCCAACTGAGATATATAATTATGTAATCAGAAAGAATTTGACATAGAGATATATAAGCCAAGGCACTACTATACGTCTTTGTATATTTGACATAGAGATATATAAGCCAAGGCACTACTATACGTCTTTGTATATTTGACATAGAGATATATAAGCCAAGACACTACTATACGTCTTTGTATATTTGACATAGAGATATATAAGCCAAGGCACTACTATACGTCTTTGTATATTTGACATAGAGATATATAAGCCAAGGCACTACTATACGTCTTTGTATATTTGACATAGAGATATATAAGCCAAGGCACTACTATACGTCTTTGTATATTTGACATAGAGATATATAAGCCAAGGCACTACTATACGTCTTTGTATATTTGACATAGAGATATATAAGCCAAGGCACTACTATACGTCTTTGTATATTTGACATAGAGATATATAAGCCAAGGCACTACTATACGTCTTTGTATATTTGACATAGAGATATATAAGCCAAGGCACTACTATACGTCTTTGTATATACATAGAGATATAGAAGCCAAGGCACTACTATACGTCTTTGTATATTTGACATAGAGATATATAAGCCAAGGCACTACTATACGTCTTTGTATATTTGACATAGAGATATATAAGCCAAGGCACTACTATACGTCTTTGTATATTTGCCAATGTCTTCTTAATAATTTATATGATTTACATTAAAAAACTTATGTTCATTTAATCAATGTAACGTTTTCTCTCCGTTCTTGAAAGGAAAGTTATCGGTAATTCAATTAAGTAGCATATGCTTACATAATATTATATTCGTACTTTTCAAGGTGGTATAAGTGTATGAACAATATGAAGGAAATCACTTTTTGTTTGTTTTGCGTTATACGTATAAATACCCTTCTATTCAAAACTGGGATGATAAATCCAGTGCTGTGTATGAGAGAGTGTCATATATAGTCACTGCACGGTAAAAAAAAACAACCTAGCAACAACTATATGAGATCTGAAGGTGACTTTGGCCCAACTGACATATTGTACATATTGTTTGTCTGATCCTTACTATGCATGAAACATTTGCCAATGGACATAATACAAGCAATATTCAACCAAATAGATATTATCCGACTTCATTTAAATCTATTCTCATCAACTTCAGGTTGTTACATACTGTATATTTATCAAATACCAAAGAACTGTCATGGAATCGTTTTTGGAGGATCAATTTCGAGAAATATCCTAACACAATATTTTTACAGGGGTCAAATTGCATTTTTTAAAGCAAAAATTACCAGATTCATGTAAAAAAAATATAATGTACTACTATTTACCGTCGTCTAGCTATCGGTCTTTTACTGAACACGCCATCTTTACACATCAGAGTGACGTCCTGACTTGCGTTAACTTTCTGGCTACAAGTCATGTCTTCATCGGCTAGTTCCGAGAACTACAAGAAATAAAGTTTACATTGAAATACCAGTTAACAACCTACGAATAAAATCTGGCGTGCAGTTTACACGAATATTCCTCATTCCAAACTAAAAGACAAATTGAAAGAGTTGGTATTACTTTGTTTCATTAAAAAGAATGGCGAACGTAGATTCAAGTATCTTCTCTTTGGGAGGGATAAAACCTATTTTGTAATCACTCTAATTCAAACAAAAGGTTCTCTGAAACTGACATTATTAAGATGCTTGATTTCTTGATTGAGAACATATTTGTTACGTTTGGAGGACGTGTTTTTCAACAGACTGTCGGAATTTTAATGGGAACCAATTGTGCTCCTCTTTTACGTTCCGCTATAAAGATGATGTTCTCTCACTTAATAATACAACTTTGTTGACTGTGTTGAACGAATCTATCCCATCGAATTAGAGCTAAAAGGATACCACAGATACAGATAAGTCTGCCTCATATCTTGACTTACATCTAGAAATTGACAATGAGGGTCGGTTGAAAACAAAACTTTACGACAAAAAAGATAATTTCAGCTTCCAAATTGTGAACTTTCCATTTCTATGAAGCAACATTCCAGCAGCGCTGCATACGGAGTATAATCTCCCAATTGATACGATATTCCCGGGCTTGTATTTCCTATCATGATTTCCTTGATAGAGTATTGCTGCTCAAAGGAAGCTTTTAAACCAAGAGTTCCTAATGGTGAGGTTGAAATCATCCATTCCTAAATTTTACGGACGCCATCACGAGTTGGTTGACCGTAATGGAATAACGTTTTCACAGATGATATCGGATATGTTCCTTGGCTCATGTCGTAACTACAATACATTCCCTTTTTCACGAATGTGATCTTCCGAATTAAGACTATTTACCGGATTTGTAATAACATAAGCAACACGATGGGTGCCACATGGGGAGCAGGATCTTATTACTCTTCCGGAGCACCTGAGATCACCCCCAGTTTTTTGTGGGATTCGTGTTGCTTAGTCTTTAGTTTTCTATGGTTGGTCTTCTGTACTTATTTGTCTGTTTGTCTTTTTATTGTTAGCCATGGCGTTGTCAGTTTATTTTCAATCTATGAGTTTGACTGTCCCTCCGGTTTTTTTTTGTCCCTCTTTACTATAAAAAATAAATGTTATTTTACAGTATCGATTATAATTTCAGTATATCATGAATCGGTTTTAGTCAAGACAAAGTTATCAGAGATTTCTTACAGGTAAAATTTTACAAGCCCTAAAGCCGAGTGCCTACACAGTCAGGTTTCAACGTGGAGAAATAAAACGCTATATACACAAACTTATAACATATTAAATTGTCAATTGCATATAAAGCATGATATGGTCACCATCTGAATCTCTAAATGGAAACACTGATTACGAAGTATTGATTCCTCACAGGAAATCACAAAGCTCACATGGTCAACGAATAACGTTTTCATAGCTATTTTTTTCTCAATGTCACATTTAGGCTGCTAGTATTCAGCATTGAACATATTAAGTCCACACCTCGCTACACGTGCAAATACTCAACGACTTAAGCTAAAGCTTGTAATTGTGTACGCCATCAGGCACAATTTGTCTACGCAAGATTTCCAGATAAACAATCACCACAAAGTTCGGACAGAATCTCTGCGAGATTACTTTCCATACTTCTTTCTGAAACCGTTACACCCTAGCTTCAATTAAACTCAACATGAAATTTAAGTGAATATTAACCATAAAGCTTAACTGTTATAAGGTCTGGAAAAATTATAAATTAGCAGTACAAACGCATAAAATTGTATTTAGGAAGTGTTGTTATACATATTTACCTTTGTACCATGAAGTTTGGGCGGAGATTTACACATGGCATCATTTGACGAATCTAATCTGACATTCTTTAATGGCTGTACTACCCATTTCAGTCGACAGTCACAATCCCATGGGTTATTGTCCAAAGATATGATAGAGGAACGACCCATTATGTGTTTGATGTTGGAACTTAAGGTCTGTAAATTGTTGTTAGACAATAGCAAGTCTTTAAGTCGTAGATACGCTCCTGATGGTATATCAATCCAAAACAAATGATTTTTACTCAGATCCATTACTGTTAACTGTGCCATATTTGTTACAAATGAGAAATTAAAACTAACTAGTTTATTTTCTTTCAAATCCAGCGAACTCAAACTAGGGAGTGCTCGAAATGCCAGTTTATGTATAGAGTTAACTTTGTTTCCTGCCATTAGAAGATCTTCTAATTTATCCAACCCAAGGAATGTATTTTCACTGATAGATCTTATTTTATTGTTAGATATATCTATCGAGTACACATTCTGTAGATTTGAAAACATACCATTGTTAAGATCTCTTAACTTATTATTGTTCAATGTTAAAGTTTCAAGGTATATAAACGTTGCCATGGCTTGAGGGTGAATTTTCCTTATGTTATTGTTTCCAAGCTTCAGTGTTTTCAGTCTAGGCATACCTTTTAATGTTTGAGCATCTATCTTTTTTATGTTATTTTGTTCCAAGTTCAAAAGTTTCATTTTGGACAATCTTTCCACATTAGAAGTCATAAATGCACCATCATCTATCCCACTTATGAAGTTATTATCGAGATGTATCTCCTCAAGATTCTCAATTCCATATGCGATTCCCTTTTTAAATTTCAACATTTTATTATACGATAAATCTAAGATCTGAAGTTGTCTCAGTACTGAGAATGATCCTGTTTCAATGGTGCTTATATCATTCCGGGATAAATCTAACTTTTTCAAATAGCGAATAAAATCAAATGTTCCATTCTTAATCTGTACCACTTTATTATTGGATAAAAATAACTGAGAAAGAGAATCGAGATCGTTCAAATAGGACGAGCGGATTTCAGAAAGATCATTTGTAGATAAATCTAAGCTTTTTATATCCCGCAAATTATCGAAAGCACCGTTTTCTATCTTTTCAATGTGATTTGCGGATAGTAGTAATTCCTCAAGATTGAATAAATTAGCGAAGGATTTAGCAGGAACATTAATAATGGCATTTCCTCTCAATGAAAGACTTCGAAGTGAATAAAGGTTTTGGAACCATCTCGGTCGAATTTTCCAAAGTCTATTTCCGTTTAGTAGAAGTTCTTGTAAGTTTACGTTGTGATCAAACGTTGCATCGTAAAAGTCTGATATATTGTTACGGGACAGATCAAGTACCTGTAGATTTACGAGCGGTTTCAGCACGTCTCTTGGCAGCATTTTTATTTTGTTCCCATTTAAATATAAAGATTTTAGTTCTGTGAGGTACGTAAATACCGTATAGGGTAAGAACTTTATCATGTTGTCAGACAAGCGAAGTTCCTGAAGGTTCCCAAGTCCATTGAATACTGCCGCAGATAGATGGCGTATATTATTGTTTGTTAAAGACAAGATTTGGAGACTTCGGAGGTAGTGAAATACTGAGGGATACATTATAGCAATGTTGTTTCCCGACATTATAATTTCTTTGACTGACACGCTGTCCCGGAATACATTTCTGTTGATGTACTGAATCTGAGTTTCGGAGATAAGATGGCGGTCCGTATGGCGCGTACCACGTGATCTCATACTACTGCTGTCGCCATACACAGTGAGCTTTGTAGCATCTGTAAAATAAAACATATTTTGAAGAAAAAATTATTTATATATAGGAAGTCATAACGAATATTAAAATAAAATTAAACAAAATCAATCACTTACGTGACCCAATGGCAAGAAATAGATGTAGATTAACAAACAAAAAATGAAGAAAAAAAACTCAGTTGCAAAGAAGGTACTCGACAAAAAATATTGAAACAATATAAACTTAATTAATTATATAAATAAAGACTGGTATCAAGTGGATCATTAGGGTAAGTGATGTGTCCTCTAAGGAGAGCAGGAAATTCTTAAAAACTGTTTCATAAGTTCTAAGGTAGTCATACATGTATGTATATTGGGCGCTATATGTAGTAATGTGTATTATTTAGGTCGATATTTTTGTTTGTAAAAAATATCCGCTCTTGATTTGAGACAAGACAGGTGACATATTTTTGTTTCCTATCCGTTTCAACATTGAACTGTAAACTTAAAACCAACAAGATTTGCCAGTCAGACATTTTTACATAGTAAACCTTTTGTAAGCTAAATTTTGTATGTGGATGAATCAAATTCATTTTACTATGATAAAGAATAGATCAGCATTAACAGCTAGACCAGTCATTCGTCCGATTATGCACGGAGAGGTAAAGGTTTTAAGGTCACTGCCAATAGACAACATTTATCATATTTTATCGATGTTTAGGATTTGGTTTTTATATTTATAAATTTTATCAGGTTGTCTAGAGATTTGATAATTGTAATATTATATTTCCAAGCTGTTTATTTTATACAAAAAACTGTTTTATCAGTCTTATCACAACCACATCAACTGTAGAACGATGTTTCGGGGTTTCATTTTAATAGCTAGTGATTTTCAGATAGACATACGTTGAAATATAATTGTGAAAACAGACGTTGTCAAAAATGAAAAATAGGCTTATTACGTGTTAGTATAGAAAATAAAATAGCGTGAAACAAGAGAAGATAAAACTTTTTGTTGTCATATTTTGTTGGTAAAAGGTTACAATTATTAATAATCTGATGTAGCGAATGTACTTTTCGCTTCAGCTGATTTTTCATCGCAAATAAAACAAACCAATCAGTACTTTTGCACAAAAATGTCCCACGTGTATCATTTGAATTTAAATTAAGCTGAAAAGATGACGAAAGATAAAGCTTGTAATAAATAAGAGCACTCCCGAGCAGTAAAGTTTTTTTGTTGAAGAAATGCAAACGCTCATTTAGCATCTGCCATTCTGCTGTATGATAACATATAATATTCTATGATATTTACCAAGGTATTATACTCGTGAAATGTTAGCATTACGTTTGGGATCATATAAACAGAATATTTGTTGAATAGATTAAAATAAATTTGAGAATGGAAATGGGGTATGTGTCTAAGGGTCAACTACCCAACCAAAAAACAAGAAAACAACCCACGACAACCAATTGATCTTCACCACAGCGACTTAATCCCGCACCGAGGGGAATAGTTGGCTTCAGTATAACCGTACAGTGACCAGTGCAATATCGTTCTTTGTTCTATGGTGGATATGTATTTCTGAATTAATGGAGAAGTGGGGTATAGTTAAATGAGACAGCAACCCAAGTAAAAACACCAATGGAATTTCAGGAGGTACCTTTCAGCCTTAAACAATAGACAGGTGTGTAACATATAAAGCTCTAAAGCATCCTAGCCGAGTCTACCTACTTTAAAACTAATTTTAAAATTGATATCTGTTCAAGTCATTTGTTCAACTGTACAATTTTATTATTTAACAAATGATAGATACACAATGATTTACTTTAAATGATTTCTAAACAAAACACATTACAACATTAAAATTGATTTTAATATTAATATGTTTATCTGTGTTGCTCATAAATAAATCATTCATGGGAAATTATTTTCTATTCTCAAGGAATCATTTGTATTTTTCACACACCGGTCTTGAAGTTTTCATGAATGTTTTAAGTTTCAAGAATTTTCCCTAACAGCTACCACTTACAACGTCTTACAAGTTTACAGCACACCCATCCACTCTCATAATTATCTAGCATTTATTTAACCTTTATTTGCTTTGGTCGTCTTGATTGTTACACAAAAGTGTATAATCCTTTTAACATATGTCCATATTTATTTTTGCATTCGTCAAATTCGTAAAAGGAGTATTCACGTGTCCAAATGACACTTTCGTATTACTTCGTGTACGAGGAAATGCTATCTATGTCTTATCTACGTCCTATCTTCGTTTAAATATATTCTTTACATGTTCAATGACACAAGCTGCTATTTTTGTATACGGAATATTGACATGTTCCAATAACATGTTCAATCTTCGAATATACCGATAATTGACGTGTTACAATTAATGAATGTCTATTATCTATTTTGAATTTATTGAACCATAAAACTAATGTTTGACTCTTCACATTGAATAATCCGCGAACCATAAAACTAATTAGCGGATTATGTAAAATGTGAAGAGTCAAAAATTAGTTTTATGGTTCAATAAAATCAAAATAAATTATTGCCATTCATTATAAATAAATTTCTATCAAAAATAAAGCTCAAAGAACTTTTTATATTATATATATATATTAACAATAACAACGTACACACATGCTGGCGTATGAATACATGCACAACGTCAGAGTGGGCGTGTCGCCTTCAAAATTGACAACATTGAAAATAAAACTAATAATTTTAACCAATCAGAAGACAGTAAATACACCAAATTTATTTATTAAGAAATAAAAGGCAGATAATTGTATAGAATAAGTAACAAATATATTTTCAGAAAAGAGGAACGAGATTATATTTCAATTTCAATTTTTATTTCGTTTTCATCATTATTGAATGTTTTTGGGAACTAAAATGCACTGTAATCTCACCAATCACATGCTTATTATTTCGATGGTTCAATTTTGGAAACAGATAATGTTTTGTCATCAAAATCTTCACAGAGGATCTCTCGCAGTGGGATATAATTACTTGTATTGTATATTATTACATACATGTGCAAGTTGGTGTAGGTGGACGTATGAATTATCATCACTCAAGAAAGAAGTTGCTAATTCATTACTGTCAGAACCATTTATAAGAAAGGGTTCAGACACCTGTACATGTAATATACAGTCAGGATTCTACTTCGTCAAAATTATCTCCCCATTACGCCAGTTAATTTTCACAATCGTAGAAATGGAAGCCATTGTAGGGATGACGCGCTGCCAATTTTGCTCTTGAAAACCGATGAATTTATATGCATAGCACCATTAAGATCCTTATATGTCAGTTGTATTTTAAAATACAAATGTATCTACTAGCTAATGAGCATCAGTTAATGATCTTGGTTTGCATTGATTCAACTTAGAATTATTGTCTAATCGGTTGTTAGGTGGAATTTTTGAAAATTCATAAATATTTAAAAAAATTCTAACTAAGTATTTCGTGGAAAGGCAGAATAGATTTTTTTAGTGGTTGAAGACTTTAAACCTTAGTTATCATACACAAAAAAATATTAATTTTCGAAGATATGCATTTTCATCATCCAACTTGAAAGACTGTCGTCAAGTACTGTTAGTAAAAAAAATAGCTATTCGAACACACCTACTCTGTTTTTATGATTCATTAGATAGGTATTTCACTTGACCCATATATTTCATCTTTTAGTACCGCGATTTTTCAGGTTATAAAGTCAACCTGTAGCTTTGATATATAAAAATGATAGAATCCGAAGCGAGATGATGTATCAAATTTTCTTGCTTTGTACGTTTTCAAGACAAAATATTCAACTCAAACACGCCCTAACATAAAAAGGTGCACTCGATTTTCTCTTTTCGATACAATTGTTACCCATTTTTTAGAATTTTTTCTTGGGTCACATAATGGAAGGGCAGACACGAAAATTACTGAACTTATAGATTGATATGTTCTCCATCCGTGGTATTTTTTTCAAAAAAATCGGAGGTTATGCATTTTCTACATCCAACTTGATAGATACCCATGTCGTCGACATGATATCTAATTGTTCTGCTTAACTATGTAATAGATAAATTGAAACCTTATGCAAATGGCGTTTTAAAAATAGAACACTTCTTAATTGAGAAGAAAATTGTCATTTTATTTGTTTCTATTAACTTTTAATTTTTTTTTTACTATTGTAAACATTACAGTTAGCATTTATCGCCTTCTCTAACGAAGTGCTTCGATTCCTTTTTTCTATTTCAACCGGGTTTCCGCCTGTATATATGTAAAGCCACAATGTTAATGAACCGTCATTAAGATTGCACTTATAATTGTACACGCTGTTATGTAGGGTCTCTGTCATGCATCCATTACCGTGTTAGAATGAAAGGTCTTTTGTATTCGACATAAATATGACAGTAAGGTCTCGCATACGAACTTGAAACGTGAGTCCACAAAGTCAACATGGAGCTTATGTTTAAATGACTGCACAAGTGGAATCATATATCAAAGGTCTGTTGCAGGATTTAAGCTTGTGCATGTCTTAAGTTCACAGAGCAAATTTGACTAGAACAAAAGTGGTTGGTAGGATTCAAATTTCAAAGATTCCAATCTCAATAGATGTACAGCAAGGTTAAAACAGAGACTGGTGTTTCATCTCAGTATATCAATCTCAACTCTCTATCTCTACGCTGACTTTTTGTGTGGTTTTAAATCAACAATTACTGTATTTCAATAGTACTCAATCATATTATTGTAAACATTCAACATTGTTTGTCTGTTTAAATGTCTCTTGACTTACAAGGGTGATAAATGATAGCTTTTTGTTTAGTCTCATTTAGTAGTCAAATAATTCCGAGCACAACTTCTTTACGAATAGATTCATCAATCGGAATGACCTAGTCCGATTAAGTACTATAATGGATCTTTGGTCAATGTCAAATAAGAAGATGTGACATGATTGCCAATGTGACAACTTTCAGTTTTTACCCAAGCAATGGTTTGAATGAAACATCCCAATTATATCATGAAACCCTTGTTCAAGGAAAACCTCCTCAAATTAACTCCGCTCACCACGAGGTCGAAAACAAAGAAAAAACAGAAAAACACTGTTAGGTTAAAACAGACAAGCCAATGATAAGTAATTATAGATCATACAGTAGTGAACAGTAATTGAACTAACATGGTTAAATAAGAAACTAAAAATTGTAAGATAAACATCTTCCTTTTGGTCACGTGGCGCTACGAGTGTTTCGGTACATTTGCATGCTTGGCTTTCTTTTTTGTGACTTTGAGCATTCTTGATGATGGTTAATCCATGCTTTGGACGCATAGAATGTAAAAAGTGTTAGTAACATTAAGTACTAGCATCGAGCACTAATAAAAAATTTGATATGTTATGGCTTCGACATATTACAAATTTAGGCAAACTTTATGAAACCTATAATTTTTTATTTTTTATTTAGAAGTTTACATAGTATTGAGAATATGTTTTCCCCATGCATGTGATTGATTGAGTATGTATGTATATTAATGTGGGACATCTGTTTTTTTACATAAAAAAGTACAGATCAAATATGACAAAAATACCCAAGACATACAGATATTATAGAAATAAAACCATTCGTGTTTTAAATGAATTCGATGGATGTGTCCTTATTTACAGTTGCACAACATTTTCGGGACCCCCAGTACCTCTAGTTTTGAACATTGAAGACTCCAGCTTCATCTTTCGAACAGTTATTGAATTGAAATAACTACAAGAAATATACAACTGCACCTATCTGTCGGAGTCACCAGGTATTCTACATATTTCACAGTAACTAGCTTCTGTTAAATAATTAGTTCTGGTAGAAATAATTGTTATCTATAGGAATAAATGTCTGCTACGTTTCAGGTGGGCATAGTTTTGTTTCTATGGTATTTTTCTAAAGAGCAATACAATCATAAAGGTTAAATAGAGGGTAATCCAATCAATACCTTTTGTAAAATAGCCGATAGAAACGATACAAAAAAATACAAAAAATACAATGAAACATAACCTTTTTTAATATGTCATACCACATATCTTTATTGTTACATTTTTATATGTCATATCACATGTCCTTATTTTTATATGTCATATCAGATGAAAATTATACAAAATCTATACAAATTGAATGATTTCTGTTCTTTTATGCCAAATGATATGTTAAATACAGGTACTTTAAATGTTTAATGACAATATTTAATTAGACTGTCAATTGCTGTACATTAATCTTTTTTTACAATTTTAGGTGTCTTGAAAGTTTATAATTGTACTTGTTTTCAATAGTTTCTTAATGTTGACTGTAAAAAAAAATCTCCAAATAGCTTCATATATCTGCATAAAATCATGTGACATTTCTTCAGATTAGAATTATAGCTGATTCTCTAACTTTTATAACTTCTATGCATTTCTTAATTTTCTTCATCATTGAATTCCTAACATTAGAGCCTTCACATATAAAAAGAAAAAGACTTGGCAATACTGTTGATGATAATGAGACATTGTTCCACTAGATCAAAATGATGAGTATTAGCATTTACAGATCAGTGTACAAATCTTTTAGCAATGACCGGCAAATCATAACGAATTAAAAGCAAGCTATAAAAGGCCACCAGCATACTAAATATCAGATAATACAAACGGGAAAATTAACGACCTGATTTCGTGAAATAGAAATTAATAATAAACGTAAACCAAACATGATATACCCCACCAAACGACAACAAAGTAGTAAAATATAAAGGCTCCTGACTTGGAACATAGACATATACACACGAGTTATGTCGCGGGTTTGAACATGTTTGCAAGTGCCAACCCTCCCACTAACCTGTAGGACAACATAAGAACAAAGTATAAAAATCAGTTGAAAATGTTGTACTCAAAGTATACAATAAGCCATTTTGAAAAGAATTATGATACAAAGTATCAATATGAGAGTACTCGCAATACTTGAATTATATACGTATTGTGACAAACATTCGGCCCACATTGAAAGTTAGATTGTTAATTTCATTTTCTGTAAAACGCATGTATTCTTTCTCATATCAAAGAACGTGAGTAACATATAAACTTCATTACTAAACTTCAATAATATCTTTTTCATTGTAAATTCATATAATGATTTTAAATCATTCATGAATGGTTATTTTTATGAATGATTTTTTTTTTCTAACTTATTATTAGTCCGTGTGTGATCTAAAGTTATAACAAGTCAAAAGATTAAAGGTGCTGAATTACATAATAAAATAAATTGTACACGATAAATATTACAGTTATTGTGCCAAACGATAACTATTACAGTTATTGTGCCAAGTTAATTCATTCAAACTGTTTAATGTGTCTTCTGGTTTAAGAAGGTAGATAGTTCATATTATCATATGAAGAAAATGAGATACGAGATTGCAAAAGTAAAATAACAAAAATATCGGTACTACAATGAAAACTCAATACACAAAAGAGGTGAACATCAGTATTTTCAATATTGCATTATATATACCTTTATTTCTCAATAAACCATTTACATTGGAATGGTACAGAAAACACATATCATTAATAACAAATCAACAAATCAACATATTCAATTTATATAGAGGCAACAGTAGTATACCGCTGTTCAAAATTCATAAATCGATACAGAAAAAACAAATCCGGGTTAACAACTAAAACTGAGGGAAACGTATCAAATATACATGTAAGAGAACTACGACACAACAGAGACACAACACCGAAATATGTATATATGTGATTTCTGATGATTTTTTTTTTATATTCTGTAATCGTAATATAAGTCCCATGTCATATTATTCCGTTTGGGTTAAAGATAATCGCTGTTACAAGACGTTTTTTCAGAAAGAACAAGTTAAATTGCGAGCGTTTGTTCACGTATGATACCCCCGATATAAGTAATAGATGTAAGAACGAATCACACTATAAAACATGCTCACAGAAAGGTTCATACAGAAATAAGGGAAATCACAAAAAACTTCAACTCTGAGGAAAATTGAAAACGGAAAGTCCCTAATCAAATGACAAAATCAAAATGATAAAACACATCAAACGAATGGACAACAACTGTCATATTCCTGTCTTTGTACAGGCATTTTCAAATGTAGAAAATGGTGGATTGAATCTGGTTTTATAGCGCTAAACCTCTCACTTGCACGACAGTCGCATGAATTTCAGAACGCCTTGAATTGAAGTTCCTGAAATAATGTAATTTACTCTGTATTTATAGGTTGAATTCGGTCTTCATCCTGGTATTGTAAAAAAAACATTGCCATAATTTGAATGGCTTCTAATTATATCATGCACAGTAGCAAATATTTTATATATATATCTATTTAAATGATATTTCATAAAAAAATCAACGAACAGGATTTTACAAAGTGAGTGATGATCAGTGACTGGCGGTAAAATCTTTCTGTATGTTAGTAAACAAGGCATGTCGGGAGAACTAAGAAGCTTTGGATTACAAAAGGTCATCTCGACATATCACTGCACTATTCTAAGTAATTTTATTTCTAACAATAAGAGCTTAAACCATGTCTAAAAGAACATTTGATAAATACTTTTAATGCGACTATTTACTGATCATCAATATACTTATAACTGATTAAATTTATAATTTTAAACTATCGTGATACTATCAAATGTGGTATAAATCCGACTTATTCTCGTTGTTATCTCTATCATGGATCAGGGTTTATACTTAAAAAGAAGATATTTTGGGTATACGATATTTGGGTTTGCTCTTTGTTGTTGTACGGTGACCCATACAGGCATTTGATTACACCCATGCCATTTGGACTTGTGAACTGTCGAATGAAATCACACAACAACTTCTTACATGTATTTTGATGTACGTTAATGAGACAGCAACACTACGACACAACAAAACACGAAAGAAAAGATATCGAGGTTTACACACTGTCTTCAACACAAAAAACAGTGTTCACTTTTTTAGTCCTGAATCTCCCCGACTTGAGACAAAAGGCAAAACATTATAGCAGAAATGACCACAGATGTGTAATAACATAAGTTAAAGCTAACGAATCTTGAGCACATCCTATTAAAGACCTGCTGTAAGACAGGATTGCAATAGCAAACACAGACACAGTTGCAAAAACACTCGTTTCTAATAGAAAGTGGGATTGCATATATTTTTGTACTTTAGGTACCTATATTTTGTGATAGAGTGTGTTGAGATGATATCAAGTATGGTATTAAAATCGTAACATCTCTATACATTAAAGTCCTTCTATGTTTTATTTCCTTGGCTTTGACTTTTATGACATGTTTTAGTTACGTAAGTGCAGACATCAAAGGGGATTTATTATTTCTGATTTAGAATTATATGCTGTACTATCTATAAGCAGAAACAGATTTAGATACGTATCTCAGAATTAATATTCAGTTCGAGTAAACACGTTTAAACCTAATGTCTTGACTGATATAGATTTAACATATGTTCTCAAGTTATAGCGTTTGGCGTTTTACACACAGAAAGCAGATAAATGTTTAACCTACAAGAATGATATTCTTTGGTGGAAATAACGTAAATATTTTCTGTTGATCTGACGACTACACGCTCTCTATAATCATATCCTTTTTAGGTATTAAAGGAGAAACGCTTTTACGAGGACTCGCAATGTACTTTAATAAAACGTTGGGTTCTCAATATTTTTGCTTTTATCTTTGCTTTTTAATATTCCAATTTCATCTTGATTACATGGCCGCATATGCATAAGGACATCAATGGATAAACTTGAGTTAATTTGAAAATAATGGGCTAAAAAATACACAAGTAAGATGAAGGCAAAAAACAAATTGCGAGAAAAAAAACACGGAAAACTGCAGATTGAGCAAAACAAGCACATATATTTGACTTTCAAAAATTCGAATTTGTTTTATACTCTTTTTTTAAATCAATATCTATGGAACGCCTCAGCTGCCTTATGATAACAATAACTTTATCATTAAGGGTAGAGATATATCATGAAGAAAATGTTCTATGCTATAGCGGCATTTGACTATAATACTCTGTCAATTTGCTATATCAGTAAAGTAAATTTATATACTATAACGGTATTTGACTATAATACTCTGTCAATTTGCTATATCACTAAGGTAAATTTATATACTATAACGGCATTTGACTATAATACTCTGTCAATTCGCAAAGGATCAGATATGAAGTGTTGATATAGTGCAGTATTGTAACTGCGTTTTTGGTAAAGAAACTTCTTACGAGACTTTACTTTTCTATGACAGAAGCACGAACAGAAACAAAAGGCCGAAATCAACTTTTCTGTCTTAGAACCCAGTTAAGATAGAGTTATAGCATTATAAATTAAAATTTATAGCATGATTGCCAATGATATACACAGCTATAATTAATCAGATACGACCTTCAACATTGAGCAAAATCACACATACAGCAAGCTATAAAAGGCCCTTACATAACTGAAAAAAAACAGTCTATCTCAGAGTCCAGTTTAAATAAAATAAAATAAAATATGCCATGTTGGTAATAGTACAACTATCAATCATATACGACCTTCAACATTGAGCAAAATCACACATACAGCAAGCTATAAAATGCCCTGATATAACCGAAAAACAGTTCAAATCAGGTTTGTTCACAAAATTATATTTAAAAAAACAATAATATTAATGTTTCTTGTGTTGTGAAGCAATGAAATGCTATCGAGTTCGACTTGTACAATACAGTAAAATTGAGAATAGAAATGGAGAATGTGTAAAAGAGGACAACAACCCGACCAAAGATCAGAAAACATACGAAGGCCAACAATGGGTCTTCAACACATCGAAAAACTCCCGCACCCGTAGGCTTGCTTTATCTGACCCTAAAACAATATGTGTGCAGATCGAGGATTTGACGACATAAGCCAATCACTTGAAAGAAGAAGACAGTTAACAAATCAGTACCAGTTTATAAAAACACAAAACCTATGCCTTTCAAAAGTTTCAAAACTGAACAAGCGTTACAAATACATCGGTTGTTTATTACGAAGACATTTTAAATTGAAAAAAAAGGAAATAAAAGAAATCTGGCAAGTTGAGGCTATCATTGGCGATTTATTTTTATGCCCCACCTACGATAGTAACGGGGCATTATGTTTTCTGGTCTGTGCGTCCGTTCGTCCGTCTGTCCGTTCGTCCGTTCGTTCGTTCGTCCGTTCGTTCGTCCGTTCGTTCGTCCGTCTGTCCCGCTTCAGGTTAAAGTTTTTGGTCAAGGTAGTTTTTGATGAAGTTGAAGTCCAATCAACTTGAAACTTAGTACACATGTTCCTTATGATATGATCTTTCTAATTTTAAAGCCAAATTAAACTTTTGACCCCAATTTCACGGTCCACTGAACATAGAAAATGAAAGTGCATGTTTCAGGTTAAAGTTTTTGGTCAAGGTAGTTTTTGATGAAGTTGAAGTCCAATCAACTTGAAACTTAGTACACATGTTCCCTATGATATAATCTTCCTAATTTTAATGCCTAGTTATATTTTTTATCTAATTTCACGGTCCATTGAACATGGAAAATGATAGTGGGAGTGGGGCATCCGTGTACTTTGGACACATCCTTGTTGTTTATCTTATTCTACGAAAAAGGTATTTATTGAATAACATTTGTCGTCGTATCAAGCGTTGTAATTAGTTTATGAATACATCCACTCTCGTCATTATAAATATTAGATTAAGTTTTTTGCCATCACCGTCTCAGCAGTGTAAAGAGATAAAATCATACAAATAGCTTGCTGATTGTTTATATTTTGTCTCAAGGAGTACAGAGTTAATTGGTGTTTCTAGAAGCTGTCTCCATTAATTAATACTTATAACATATGCATCTTTTGTATATAAATCATCTATATATACATATAACATATGCTTAATTGTTGCTGCAAGACATCATTGCAAGGGTACATTACTATGTAAATAATCAGTCAGATTTTATACAGTTTGCCAATTGACATGCATTTATAACGCGTAAAAACGTGTAATGTGCATTCATTGCATGTAATACAATGATAGCAATGACTTGACCTGACGTAGCAATTATAAAAATTATTTCTTAAAAATAAATTTATACTAGATACATAGATTTTTCAAAATATGTGTAATTTGCATGTTGAATATTAATTTACTACAATCTTTAAAATAAGACATGATGCCTATATACTATATACACATTATGGGATTGATTTCGTGGTAGTTATGTTAAAATGTTTGTTTCCATATTCCTATCAATACATACCTCATTGCCATGCAATTATACCACATCTTTTTTTTTATATATTGTCATCTATTTTTTCACCATGAGTAACACGATGCGTGATGAGCATGTTCTGTTAAACCACCTGACACAACTGAGATCACTCTGGTTTTGTTTAAGAGTTCGTGTTTCATAGACTTCAGTTTTGTAATTGGAGTTTTTTAACTTTCGTAATTCTGTTTTTTGCCCTCTTTTTAATTTCAATTTCTTTTCGACTAATGAGTTTCAGCTGTACTTAAGCTATATTCCATCTCTTTTGTTGTCAATACTAATGCACCTAGATTCTCTGTTGATGAAGTTATTAAGACATTATGGTTCCAACTCCCACATGAAAAGTTGACCATATTGGATATTTCTATTCTTTTTTCTGTCCCTTTTGGTCACAGAGCTACACGTGTATTTAAGTATGTATACATCCGGGGATTTCAGATACTTTTGATTTGAGTTTTCAAGATGAGAGGGAATACAGAACAGGAAAAGCTTTTGTTCTGGTGTGTGATGTTATTTACTTGTTTGTTGTTTTAAATAAAGATACAGTTCAAGTCAGTTAAATTTAAATATTGTGTCGTTCATATACAATGTTGAATATAAACGTTAATTCAGGACCAATTTTACATTTTTTATGATGTGTATTGATAAAAGGAGGACAATTTTAAGTTCAAGAACTGTTTACCAATGTTGGTTATTTGGATGATAGACTGCAAAACTATATCATAAATTAAGTCGTGCTCTATAAAATACACTCGCCATCATTTTGACAGCTTTAAAATAAATGGATTTTTTGGTATCTAATTTTAATCTAATGCAAAGACGCCAAGGGGGAAAGCTTTTTTTAACAAATATTTTCTAATTTTAAATTTAAAACAAAAATGCTACTGAGTTTGTCTGTGAACGTACTGTGATACTTGTCAAGGTAGGTATGATTTGATTGCTTTGAAGCTTGAAGTTTTAATTGATATCCGGCTGGAATTACATAAGGATATTTTTCACCAATTTTCAATTACATCGTTGCATTTATAAAAACCCTCAACTAATCTAAAAAGATCTAATACTGATAAGATAAGAACGTTTCAGCAAGTTGAAGTAGCGGATAAGATAATATTTATAATTGATCGATGAACTTGAATTTGATTTAACGTATGTCTTGTCTTGTCTTTTAACCACCATTGCAAACCGCGAAGAAAGTAAAGGCGAAATTATAGATGAAAGAAGTTAGATCATTTGTATATTTCGGAGTTTAGTATGACGTCTATTATCACTGAACTGGTACCCCTTTTTTTAGGGACCAGCTGGAGCATGCCTCCGGGTGCGGGATTTCCCCGCTGTATTGAAGACCCAGTGGGTGCCTTCGGCTTTTGTTCTATGGTCGGGTATCTTTAACATCCCCATTTACATCTCAATTTTATTTAGAAAACAAAACATATAGGATAAGGGATATAACGTACACGAAACTGCATATAATTTTTCACCAAACATTACCGTGTTGTATGTTTTGTTATATATCGAATTCTACATACGTTATAATTACATAATTGCAGTTAATATGATTTAGTAGCAGACAAATGTTTATTTAAACATCTGTGATTAATTTATTGAAGTGTCAACTTTTTTTTTTATTAATGTTACGACTTTTTTTATAAATTAATCAGTGATGTTAATGGTTTTATACAGTTGTAGAAAAAAAGGTACCTCGAATTGGAGCTCTACTAACAGTGCAGTGGGTCATATTTGAAGGACTCAGAGTTTATATTAAAGGCATGAAAAAGATGATCAATTTTTACAAAAACTTCGAGAGAAACTGAGAACGCCATTATGGCATAGCAAATACTAATGATATCATATAGAGACCCACAAAACACTATGTACACATAGTAAGCTACATATTGAACAACACGATACCCACCTAAACCTGGGGTTGATCTAAGTTTTAGTTTAGTTTAGTTTAAACATATTTATTTATAGTGGATTGGGAAACAAGTTTTTCAACTTATAATAATCCCTTCCAACTTTGCGGGTGCGAGTGCTGCCTTGTAGCGGCATTAGCCTGCTCTTTTTCGAAATCTACATGGGTGTCTTTAACGTGCAAGAGATATGGCTCTCTCTTAACACGGGTCAGCCATTTATCGTCCCCTTCCGACGGACTATCATCGTTACCTCGAGACCATACTCGCAAATGGTGTCAAGGGAGAGCCGAAAATTCAGTTCCTGAAATTTTCATCCTAGACAGGAATCGAACCTTTGTGTTAGTAGTCCGATGCACCAACCACTACACCACGGCTCTCTAAGGTGCTTAATTGACCAATACAGACACTATTGGTAATATTTGCATGTAACCAATTCAATTCAGAAAATATATTATATTGTTGTTTGCTCAATATCTAGTATTGATATGTTCGTGCATATATGAGGAAAAGAACAAATGAATAACGGATGTAATAGGTAGATGTATGCAACTGACCATCCAAGAACTCTTCGAAAAGCTGTTTCAATGCCCCCATTTTCTACACGAGGAGGTGGTGGATTTAAAGTCCCCGATTCTGACAGGACGTTTATATGTTTAACTACATCCAGCATATTAAAGGAGCCCCTACCCTTCCGTCCACACATTACTACAAAGGAAAGCTGATCATTTCCTCCTCAGTTGAAGTACTAGCCCGAGTGTTCCAGAACCATTGATATATTCAAATTGAGTAACTTTTGTGTAAGATTGTATGGAATGAAGACAACAACATAATGACACATACAATCAAAAGCAATTTGACTGAATATGAAAGTAAATGGAATAAAACCATTAAACACACACGTTCAATGAAAAAATGTGAAGAGAAAACAGGTGCGAGTTTGTTTTCAGCCAATATACCCTACTTAAAGCAATAGTACGACATATACATACTAAAACCATGAGAAGTTAGCTGCCACGAAAATGATGAGAATAAATAGATTCGTTCCTCTGGCGACCTATCATCATGATGTTTCACATTGATACTGCATCATCAATTAATGGACATATGTTATATGCGAGTGTTTAATGCATCGCTGATTGCAGAAACCTTAAATGAAATATCTGGCAAATTAATCCTATTCTAAAAGAGCAAACGTTTGTGAATTTTCTTTTAACTGTAATGATTTACAAATTAAAGTACATGTTAAAGTGAAGTTTGAAAAAATACTAAGTTAGTGAAATCGAGATGTCTCTGTATTTTGTAATGATTTCTTTTATAGGAATTTTTTTTTTGTTCTTTTATATATATATATCTATGATTTTATTTATAGTGCAAGCTATATAAAATTTTCACATACATTTATACAAAGTCAATCAGCCAGCCTCCAAAGGCTTACGAAGCATTGTCAATTAATTTCTATAATTAGCGCTTCAATTACATGTAATTTATATATATTTAATGTACAATAATAATAAATTTATCTTACAAGTTATTAATTAAGATTTAAGGAAAATGGGGGTGTCAAACAGAAATAAGGGGTGTCACTTCTTGGAACAGGTATATGTGCCATAAATTTTAATATAAAAAAAAAGTGAAACAAAATTAGATTTATAGTGTTCTCGACATATATTCCATCAAATGTTTATCAAAAGTTTTTGATCTTGTATGTGTGGTTGGCAATTGTCGTTTGATGCACCACCACCATCTATTATCTATAATATTTTCAATATTTCAATTATTATAATATGAGTGAGTTATCGTTTCATTTGTTTGATCATTTCATTTTGACATTTGGATAGGGACTTTCCGTTTTTATATATATTTTTTTTTTTCAAAGATTAAGATATTATTTTTTATTAATGCATTGAATTATACCACAAACTGTCCTTGTATTCACCGTCTAAAACATTATTGAAATATTTGCAACTGAACATTCAGCAAACAAAAGCCAATCCCTCTATTCAATTCATCATCAGAATATTTTTTTTATCATTCACCAGGTTACAGTATTCGGGTCTGTTTATCATAAACCCAGTAAATCGGTTATAATCTTCGGGTCAAAATATCTATGTAATCGTTTCACCTAACACGTTGAACTACAATGATGTCGTTTAAATGAATATTTTATGAAGTATTTATTAAGATTATGAACTGTTATAAACTCTAATCCTCAATCTTGTCACATACTTACTGAAGTACTGAAGATACGTCTAACAATGGCAAGCTTTGTATAGAATATCTTTATATGTTAAATAGATGGTTCTCAAGGAAAAAGGTCAAAGCCCTCTTAACCTTTGAAGTTACGTGTATATAGTAAAGAGGGTGTGTATGATGCTAACTGAGGTCATTGTATATTCGACAAACTTATATATGTCAATGAACTAAATAAAGGCGGGTACAGGGGACCCTGCCTCCTCCCTTTTCGTGAGAAAAAAATGGGTTTATATAGATCACTGTAACGTGACTGTAGCGGTCCCCTTAGGTCAGTCAGAGGGGTCGGGTCCCCTTTTAAAAAGTTTTGGATTTGCCACTGACTAGACTTGCTTAGATTTATTGAAAGTTAAAATACTACATTATTTAAATTGCAACTGAATAAATGCTTTCAATTTTTGCAACTTATATATACAATATGGAACATGTAAATTTGTTTGGTATCCATCAGAGCCTCTACCCTAGCTTATATATCCAAATAGTCTACATAATGATTTTGTCGAGGTTTTAACGTTGCACTCGACTTAAAATTCAGTCTGAAGTATAACGTTCAAGTACTACATCCAGGTCATGCCGTTTGGTTTATAAGCACACCGTTATTCGTGATTTTAGGATTATTATTTGTAGTGTAAAGGACACTGTTAAAACTAAGATATTTTCAAGTTGTGGTCGCTTTTTTTCTATGAGTTTTTAACTGTTAATTCATTATTTCTTATCCGTTTGTTTAAAACGAAAATAGCAATGCAAATAATGAGATACTCTGCTGTCCTAAAATTTAAAAAAAAATTGAAATGTCAACTATGTATTGCTTATGTTTTCTCAGTGTTGAAATCACGTGAAAAAATATTGAATTCATTGAGGGCATGTCTTTGTAACTAGTCTATCTGGCAGGCATATTTTTATTCTTAATTTATAATACCCATACACATATATCTATACAAGACGATATGATGGATATCTTTTTCCTGAACACTCGCTTTTTTATTGCTATTAATAAAATCTTTGAAAGCTGAACCTGGACTTATTTGCTTATTGTACGTGGATTATGTGTTTCCAAATCGACGGGGTAGTTAATTTCTCTTTTATCTGTACATCTAAAAAAAAATGACTCGGTGAAAGTCTAAACAGAAGCAAAGGTTCGACTTATGACTACGAACTATGTACTGATAGTCACCAATCTGAGTTTCTCACCTGAGGGTATCCGTGCTGGAAGCTCTCTTAGTCCCTGACATACCACGGATCTTCCAGTCTCGTCCTGTTCCGTATTTTGCCACGACTGATCTACATTCCAGGAATCAAATAGCCCTCTAGCAGACCTTTGATTTAGGTCCATGCACCGGCAATGTAAAGGACAGGCCTCCAGATGAGCACTATGATCTCGGACATACCGTCTCGGGTAGGTATTATATTGGAATGATCCGTGTAAAAGTAAAGCAAGAAATAGTAACTGTAGCAAAACAGATTTCATATTTACGGCAAATGCACATCCAACAAATAATTAAAGATTTTTAGTTTTTCCAATTTGATTAAAACACAAGAAGTTATATCACTATACATCCCTAGAATAAGAACAGTAAAATTGATTCGCCTTCATTAGAATTATCACAGTAGAACATGCACAGTACTTATCCTCAGTTACATCTAAAGCGTACATTATTTTTTCTCGATAATAAGTGTCGGGAATATGTACTAATAACATAAATATTATAATATCAAGCTTTTCTGTCAATCATGGCGGGAAATCACGCCCACAATTTTCTCTTCATCTGTAAGTGTCTGTTTCACATAGCGGTAATGTAATTTACATGGAATGTTATTGGTTTTCTAACAATACAATTATAAAACACGTAAAATTATATGCTTTATACCAGTAATAATGAGAAAAGCTACAAAGAACTTACAGAGATTAATGACACGACAACTGGTATCATTCTTTGTATATATTTCAATCAATTTTAAAAGTTTACGAGACATTTACACTTGTTAGTATCGTATAAGATGTAATTGGGAGGAAATTAAGACGGTTGAAAACACTCAATTAAGTTGTTATTGAACATACATTTGTAAGTCATGATGAAGTGATAAATTGAATTCTAATGGAGTCTTTACACATATTTGATCGCAGTTTAATGAAAGTAAGAATGCAAAAATAAAAGTTCCAAGATTTGAACGACTTCAAACATTACATTTTGAAGACAGATAAATATAAATATGAATCCACCATGATATCAGTCGAATTATAAAGTTTTATAAAAACAGTTTGAGATGCAGATGTCTTCCTTAGCAGTATATCGCTGGTAACGTAAAACGTAAGTGAACAAAATACAGAGGGATACATAGTCGTTAAAAAAAAGTAATTGGTAATGCAACATCTAATTCTGCTGATTTATAAGTGGTTTGTTCTGTACATTTTATGTATATTTTCAGAACGAGGCCCAATTATGCAAGATATATGCAAAAAATATTCTGCAAACTAGCTATAGCGCAGAAGCTCGAATTATCGCCTTGGATCCGACATTACTATATAAAACCATACATATACTGTTTTAGATCTAAACTTCGAGACGAAAAAAATTAAGGCAAAGCAATACTTAAAAAGTTTGGTGATATATTTACTGCAGTTCTGAATTGTTTTTTTTTTATACAAAACCTGATAACAAAAAGTTATAGGCTCAATGTTATGCTCGTGTCTGTAGTGAAGTGCTGGATTTCAATGAAGGTTTCTTATCTAATACTGGGCAGCGTTCAATATCGTAGTAGTTAGTATAGCCTCATCTATGTAGAACGTGTTTTGAACATGGAAGTCTATCAAAATGACGCCATGATGAATACCCTTTGCGATGACATTTTGGATTTTCTAAATAGAATAAATGATTTAAAGCTATTTAGATCTATTGTGTGGCTAAAGAACAGCTAGGCGAATTGTAGGGTTCTGTTGTCAAAATTTACGTAGCCGAATGCAGCAGGTATGATTTTGAACGCACTTTAGGATAAAATATATGGTCAAAGTTTGCGTTACCACAGGTTTCTTACTAGTAGTACTTGAAATCTTCACTACGTTTTCCCTTGACACAATGATTTTGTTTGCAAGTTTGGATGTACCTGTAAAAGATTTATTACAAACGGGAAAGCACATTTTGTGATTTACGATGATGTTGTTTACCGAGCCTGTAAATTAAGATATGATCCCACTAAAATTATCGTGTTGTTCAATTAACCTTTTCTAAAGGTTACCAATTCAACTTTGTTTTCTGTAAAAAAAAAATGCATTTGTAAATATTACATGTAGTTATATGCATATATTAAGTACATTCAAGGTCTTACAGTCTGTAATTACCTATATTTTTGGCTTTGTACAAGGACATGTTTTTCTTTGTCTGTTTATGCCGTCATTACGCTAAATCTATTTAATATTGGATGTGTACTGATTGATTTTTCATAACTGTCGATTAGATGTAAGTAGCTTTCAGTGACTGCAAATTTTCTCAGACCTATAATTTGTATTTTTGTTATGCTTTTTATGTATTTTGTACTTTTATGATAGGTAAGCCCCTTTCAGTTGATTTGTATAGTTTATTCTTACATTGTATTGTTACACCACTATTCACAGTAAAGGAAGTGTTTTTCGCCAACAAAAGAATTGTATATGTCCGTCTGTAGTCAGGAGCTTGTAATATAGTGGATGTGTTGTACATAAATTATGCCGTTTTTTATTTTTATGTTTGAAATGATTCTTGTCATTTCGGGTTCCTTTATCGCTTACTAGGCAGTATTTGGGTTGCTTATTGTTGAGGCCGTACATTGAACTTTAGTTGGCACTTTGATGTCATTCGGTCTCTGGTGGAGATCTAGAATTGTCTCATTGGCAATTATATCACATTTTTTTTTATCAACATTGCTTGTAATTGGACTGCCTTTCTACAAACACTTTCTTATTCCCTTTGTAGAAAAGCTTTGTCACTTTAAAGCACTCGTAAACAATTTCAAACGACTGATTCATTACAAAAAACAAAAATAGAAGTACCCAAGGGTCATTCAAACTCACAGCAAGAAAGTCACTAACGCATGATGGAAAACACTAAATGCAGAAAATGGTGGATTAAACCTATTTTTTTTTCATCTAGCTTAACCTCTCATTTGTGTGACAGTCGTCTTAAATTACATTACACTGACAACGATACATGTGAACAAAACAAACAGACACAATATGTAAGACTGTCACAAATAAGGG
Source organism: Mytilus edulis (assembly GCF_963676685.1). Lineage (NCBI taxonomy): Eukaryota > Metazoa > Mollusca > Bivalvia > Mytilida > Mytilidae > Mytilus > Mytilus edulis. The sequence goes on along the minus strand of NC_092350.1, from coordinate 4,197,019 downwards.
TACAACAAAACTCTATGTACAACAGCAACACGATACCCACCAAAAAAACTGGTGTTGATCTCAGGTGTTACAGACGGAGAAGCAGATCCTTCTCCAAATGTGGCACCTGTCTTGTTGCTCGAAGCCCGAAAGCCAGTCTTAATCTGTTTTTTTTTACGACCAAGGATTAAAACGAATAGGAAGTACTATAATAGTTTTTGATTTAAATTTTTGAGAAAAGCATTGATCATTGATCGTTCCTGGACGCAATCATATAGCGACACTATTACTCCGACACTACCAGAACACGACTAATCCTCAAGGTCCTTACTTCATAGATGGTGCAATTATATCAGCAGGTTGCTGAATCGTTGGCGCCAAACGCCTGATTTAGTCTTTTCACAGATGTGTGAATGGGATTGCTTTGTCTATTTAAAGCACTCGTAAACAAATTCAAACGATTGAATCAATCAAAAAGAAACGGAAGATTACAAGGGGCCATTCAAACTTGCAATCAAGAAGACACTGACGCATGATGGAAAACGCAAAACGACAAACTTGTCAATAAAACATAACAGAGAATATTAAATACGGGACAACACGAACTCGTCTCAAAACCGACGGTTACTGTCGGTGAGAAAAAATATAATGTGCTCTTTTGATTTCTATTGTTTATTAAATTTTGTTGAGTGAGATCAAAATACATGTATAATGTTCTCTTTTGATTTCTATTGTTCATTACATTTTGTTGAGTGAGATCAAAATATAATGTGTCCTTTTGATTTTTATTGCTCGTTATGTTGATCATGTTGAGTGAGATCACAATGTAATGTGTTCTTTTGGATTTCTAATGTTCATTTTGTGAGATTTAAAAATGAAGTGCTGTCTAGGTTTCTATTGTTCACTATGGTGAGTGACATTAAAACAAGATTTTTATTGTTGAACAACTGTTGAAAACCCAGACTCTGTGTCACCTTCAAAATACACCCTTCTCGTTCCGTTGAAAATAAAAAGGAAGTGCGATAGTTTTTACAAGACTGAATTTACAGATACAACTATATTAAACACTAATATTTTAAAAAAAAGATTGAAAAAATACTCGCCAAAGACTTAAATCAAATACATTAGAATTTCACAGTGTAAAATTTCTCCATATGCTATTTTTGTGCGTTTACGGTAACACGATATCTACTCTATCACAGGTTTTCTCTTTCGATTGGTGAATTCCATTTTCATTATTATGCCAAATTAACAAAATGTCTGTTCTCAACAGAGTTTTTGTGAGAACAAAATTTGTTGTTTATCCAATTTGTATTATTGAGAATGCTGACTTGGACCCACCATAAACATACATCTGTTGAGCGTTTTTGACATACACCGTGTCATTGGTCTGTAGTCGTTCTGCAACAATGACGGTTACTGTTATAATATACGATTGTGGATGCCTGTATGCCGTAGCTACTCTTTGATTATTCTTGTAAACATGATAATAATATCCAGCAGCATTTGCATTTGTAGCCACATAAACAGATATAAGATATAATCCGGATTTCTCACATGTGAATTTCCCTTCATTTCCGATTGACGTTATGTCGTTAATTCCATGTGAAGTATGAACTTGTTTAAACGGAATAACTGCTGAGGATGCTACTGTTTCACCAGATAACCAGGCAGATAATACAACTGAAAAAATAATGTTAAGTTGTAAAGTAAAACATAGGCTATGACTAATACACATTATAGGATGTTCGATAAAAGATATAAAGGAGATGTTGGGCATAAGTGAATAAGACAACCCAACAACAACAAACATCCACATAATATTGAGGACAGCACATGTAGCCTTAGCAATAAATAGGTGTCTATACAATACAACGATCTGAATCATTCCGAGGCTTAAAAGGTGTATGGTTTATTATTGGAGAAAGTAAGAAACAATTCTGATTATACCAATGTTCTGAAGGAATTAACTGTCAATCTTCTTATAGGTTATTAAAGTTGGTCTTCATGGTGGGCATTCTAAGATATCAAAGCAACAACAAACATTGGAATCTAAAGTAGGTAATCCAAAATGACGTCACCTAACCGAGGTCCATAATGATTAAATCATTCCCAAAACTTTTTTATTTATTATAACTGCAGAAAAAATATCAATACGTTGATCCATCCCAATCTATGTTCAATTTGCTTTGGGTCGTATATTCATATGAATGAGAACAGATGCATGTATTTGGTCGGTTGACGAAATCATTCGAAGCAAAATTTAACAATAAAAAACAAACTGTAAAACTTGCAGAATTATTCTAAAACAAGTTTTTGACGATAGTGTTTAGTCCTCATAAGTGTTTGGCTTTGCGTTTGAATAGTATTGAGAAATCTTTTTTCGGACTCTGTTTTCGGTAATACCCATTTGGCCTGTCTCGATACTTGTACATCCCGTTAATGTGTTTGTATTATCTTTCTTTATTTGCTGGTGTGTTTTGGTGCGTCTGGCGTAAGTGTAACATTTTAGTCCTGGTATCTATGATGAGTTTATTTACAACTACTGGGTCGAAGCCACTGCTAGTGGAGATTTATTTCAGCGAGGATATCACCAGCCCAGTAGTCAGCACTTCGCGCGTTTGTAATGATGGCTGTATTCCTATATAAAACAAGGTTCAATCCATCATTTTCTACATTTGAGAATGCCTGTACCAAGTCAGAAATATGACAGTTGTTTTCCATATGTTTGATGTGTTTTGTCATTTGATTTTGACATTTGATTATGGACCTTCCGTTTTGAATTTTCCTCTGAGTTCAGTATTTTTCTTATTTTACTTTTTTATACCTTTATAGCCACTCTATATGTGAAACCGAAAAAAAATCAACATGAAAAGCGAGTTTCACTTCGTACGTAGACATAATCGAAGAGTTACAATAACTAGTAAATTATCAAAATAACGAAAAACATGTTAACATTAAACAACCACTGACAAGGTCCCTAACTTTGGACATCACATCAGTTCTTACACAAAATATAAAAAAATTAAATCATTTTAAAAACTGAAAGCATATCCAGTTTAGACTGCCTCAATAATCAGTTATGAAAACACGTTTGCATTAATTTAAAAGTATACATATTTTTATTAAACCGTTATGAGGTTTCATTCAAAAGTTGAAGGTCGATTTACAAACCGGAAATGGGATACAATCGAGCGTCGATTTAGAAACGTACATGAACATGACATCATATCTGATGCTAATGTGAGGAACGGACGTGGATAAGAGGTCGGACGTCGATTCGAGTCTAACATATACAAGAGTGAATGTTTGTTTGACTAAATGCTTAAAATCAAAACCTTTACATTTGCTGATTTGATAAGTGAGCTTCACAATCTACACTTATAGATGTTATTTCAATTTCCAACTATTTTATTAAAGAATATTTTAGTTGACATTCAAATTGGACAAAACTAATTATTAGACTTGTCATACTAAAAATCTGAGCAAATTGCAAAATCCTTTTCAGGAATGTAATCTAACGTTCCTTCATAATAGCTTACCTCTATTTGACATTCTGTCTAATTTTGACAATGTGTCATTCAAACCAAACTGTAAGTGCTGTACGTTATTCATCATTTCCTTTTTAACGGCTGCAATACTTTGGCTTATTGTATTATTGATATTGCTCTCGAGGTTATGCGTTTCATTTTTCATAAACACTTCCAATGATTTTAATTGATGATTTGTAGCTTCAGTTTTATTCACTAAGGCCAAGACATCCTGCTTCCTACTATTGATATCGCTAACGACCGTATTAAGTCTGCCATATGATTTTTGTAGTTCGTTTTCCAAATGCAATGTCATATTGTCCGTTGCTTTAATTTTATTCAAGAGACCAATTATATCTTGCGATCTAGCGTTGGCACTGGACATTATTGTTTGTATAGATTGTTCCGTGTTTTGCACTTTAATTTCTAAATGATTGGTCTTATTTTCTAAATTGAAAACAGTCTGTAAATCTGCCACACCCTTCAACTGCTTTAAACCATTCATGTCATGTTGAAGACGTCCTGTGGTATTATCTGTGGTTGCTAGACGTTTATCGAGTTGTGCACATTGTAATTGTAAAGCATTGAAATCCTTTCGAAGAAAGTCTAGTTCATTTTGCAATCGGTTTGTATGGTTATTAAATTGGTCGGTTAGGTCTGAACCTTTACAATTACAATTACCTACACTGTCCACTTTACTGGTCAATTCCTGTTGAAGCCGCTGTACAAAGGTTTCTAGCTGTTCACGCGATTGTCGTTCTTCAACAAGTAAATTTAGAAGCGTTGTGAAATACGTATCTGACATGCTGCTTCCTGCTTGGGGAAACTTTGTACTACTGTCCAGTAAAAATCCATTGATAGACACAATACTTAAGATAAATAATACAAGTACTGGTGAAAACATCATTCTTTTACATACAATAAGAGGATTTGGTATGCTACACAGTGAGACAACTCTACAACACAGACCAAAGGACGTATAAGTTTACAATTTAATGATAAAGTCGACTGTTAAGATTATTGTACTACCTGTAGAACCATGTCAACACAAGAATGCAATACTTTATCTGTTTAAACTTGTCATATGTAAATATATGCTCACCTTAATTTTTTTTATAAATAAATAGGTATATTTGGATATGCTGTAATGTATTGAAGTGTTGCCAAATAATATTTACTCAAGATATGATTTTTTATTCACTGTATTAGTTTTTTCTTTCCTATTTCTGTAGCCTCTCTTATTTTAAGATGAAAATATACAATTCAAAAGACAAATCAAAAGCTAAAACACACCAAACGAATGGATAACACATGTCATATTCCTGACTTATTATTAAACAAAACAACAACAGAGATAAAGATAACGTTATTGCATTTTTATTGTTCTTTTCATTATCACCTTTGGTAAAAATAAGGGTTCTCATGTTTTCATATTTCAATAGGAAACCATAGTTTGTTCATAACAAAAATTTTATTCATTATTTGTGTTTTATCTTGCTTCAGTCCTATAAATACAAAAAATGAATATCAACTGTATATGTTACAACACTTCCCTGCGAAATTTGTTATCCAAAGGTCCGAAATATAGTGAGCCTAAATCTATTAATTGGAAAAACAACTTCAAAATACTGATGGATTATGCCAGGCAATGGGCTTAACGTGAGAAAGAAGACGTAGATACTCTTTCCGAATGGATAAAGACTGTCAGGTTGTTGATACAAATGCAATTTAAGACACTTAATGGTTCTATCAATACCCACGCTACGTCAATTTTTAAAAACCCAAATGTTGTATACACTTCCTACCTCTATTACAAATATGTTGTTGTCCCCGCAGATAAAACTCAAAAGAACATCGTTTCTGTGTGTAAATATCCTTACATTAACTGCTTGATAAATGAATAAGGTATTAACAATTCACTTGGAAACTCAACATATACCCTCACGACACTTACCAAAGAGGAAAACCTGGATAATCATAGGTCTTTTCGATGTTCCTTTGGTATTTCAACTAAAAATGAAGAACTGGATCTTCCATCACTGTATTGGATACATAAACTACATATGTGTCCTTACAAACAACGGTATATTGCTGAGTCTTCCAAGTGCTCTACGAAACCTCTTTCTCAATTATTTAAATCTATTTTATCAGCAATCAAAGACGGGCTCAACAGTTATTGTGAAACCGCTTATTCTAGATGTGCGTTAATCAGATGTTGATATTAAAAATTCCAAAGATCTTTACGAGTACATACAGTATAAGACTCTTTCATCTTGCAATAGTTTTAAAACAATTGACTTATCTACACTTTACACATGGAGAACCATTCTAAACTAAAAGACACATTAAAAGAGTTGGTACTACTTTGTTTCATTAAAAAGAATGGCGAACGTAGATACAAGTATCCTGTCTTGGGGAGGGATAAATCCTACTTTGGCAACTATCTAGTATACAGTAATGCTAGTACATGAATCACAAATATTCCAGCATGTTAAATTAGATAAAGACCACATTTAGGAAACAAATATTTTCCTAATTAAAAAAAATGTACATAGGCAAACATGTTTTTATCTGAGCGTCAATGATGAGTCTTTTGAAAACAAAACGGGCTTCTGACGTATTGAATTATAAGCATGGCACCTTTGATAACTATTGACACAACTAGACCGATGCCACTGCTGGTGAACGTTTTGTCACCTATGGTATCACAAGCCCAGTAGTAAGGACTTCGGTGTGGACATGAATATCAATTATATGGTATTTTTTTTTAAATAAGGGAAGAGGAGGTGAAAATAAATGGGGGGGGGGGGATTAGAATTTATTTATTTTTTGGCGGGAGTGTTAAATAAGTATTACATGTATTATTATCATTAATTTTTTATTTTTTTTCTTATTTTACTAATTAATTCACTTCTGTTGGTTTTTTTTAAATTTTTATAATTACTCATTTATAATTTCATTTATTTAATTTGATTGTTATTATGGCTTCATTTCCTTTATTTATATTTTTACATTTTAGTTTACAACATTATCTTTTGTTTTATAGTTGCACCAGACAGGTCACATAACATTCCATGGTCAATTATAAAACTTACAATTATAAAATTTCAAATTACCAAGCATTTTTAAGTTTTCCTCTTTTAGAGGTTGGTTATGTTATGCTGATTTAATAATGGTGATACTAATATTTCTTTTATTTTTTTTTTATTTTATATAGCTTTACAGTTTGTTATATTTCTTTTAAAAATTTAATGCAACTGCAAAGTTTACTTCTTTTGAAAAAGATAGAAAAGTATGATTTAAAAAAAGGCACAATCATGCAATCAGTTAAAATAACTTATACAATCCAATTAGAAAAGAACCAAAAATAACAAGAACAAGATCTGGTTTTGCTGGTTTCTATGTTGTAATGTAAAAGCCAGGAGTAGAACTTTGTTATATTAAAGGTATGTAGGAATTTTTTTCTGAGACAAGTGCCTGTGTGCTTCACACAACAATAATTTCTTTACTGAAAAAATGAGATCAATAAGATTTACTGCATATTTGTTCACAATTATTTAAATCATAAAAAAATAATTTTTTTATTCCAATCAAAATCTTGAAATCCTTTTTTATTTGGTTTAAATATGATATTTTAATAAGATATTTTTTACACTTTTAAGAAACTTAAGTTAAGTATGAGTCCATTTTCAATGAACTAGTACATGCATACATACCGGTACATATTTGTGTAGGGGCCAGCTGGAGGACGTCTCCAGGTGCAGGAGTTTCTCACTGCACTGAAGACCCATTGGTGGCCTTCGGCTGTTATCTGCTCTTTGGTCGGGTTGTTGTCTCTTTAACACACTCCCCATTGCATTTCCATTCTCAATTTTAAAACATGTGAATACATGTAGTAGTTTTTTACATTAAGGAACTAAAAGTTTAGTTTTTTAAAAATTATTCGTCTTGTTTTAATCTTTTGTTTTTTAAATTCCAATAGGGAACATACTTTATATTATTGTTTTAAACTATAAAATAAGAGACTTAGTGATCTAAAATTACTAATTTCAGTTAAAAGGTTCAGAAATAAATGATAAATAATTTGGTTAAAAGTTTGCATCCAAAAATATATATATAGATTTACACTTCATATTATTTGGGCAAATTGGCATTGGCTAAATTTATTCCTATAAGTACTTTTAAAATTCATTTAGATTAATTTGCAAATAACAAATGAATTTATTGAATTAGTGCAATAAATTTATATTCAAGTGTTAAAAAAAAAGAATTTATTGAAATGTATTGTTTTTCTATTTTTAAATTTGTGTCCAAGTTTTAATTCAGCTGTAAAACCAATAATTAAAGATAAAATTGCATTTTTCAAATGCATTAATTTTTTCCCTTTAAATGGTTGAAAAAGGGTTTTGAATTACCAATGAAGTGGTAATAAACAAGAGTTCTGCTCATGATTCAGTTAAAAGGAATTGATTATTTTCTATTGAAAAAATAAACTCTGTATGCCAAATATAATCTTGAGAAGTAAATTTATTTTATTTCATCTGGATTTTTTTTTAAAGGAAGATGAAGTTCATAATTAACTCAATATATATTTTTTTTAGTAATACTGCCTACAAATCAATAATAAGAGGAAAGCATGTGTTCAATCAGTCAATTATGATCACCGTCGTATTGTTGTTGTTTTAGGATCGAGTTATTCCCCTTGGAACGTCCTTTTTTTCGACTTGTTAAATCGTCACACCGCCGGTTTACCTATCGAGATTTTCTATCAGTGGGCTTTTCTTGAACAAAATATCAATAGTTATCATCTCATCTATATGAATATACGTTACTATTACGTGTGTCATTTCAATTTACATTTATTTATTTTCAAGTATCACTTCCGCGGCCCGTATTTTCATCTTTCATCGCCTAATTTGCAATGAAACATTGTATTTTCAGCCTTTTAATAATAATGTAGTAAAAGTTTGGAACCTGCCGCATCAAAGGGTATACTTGGTTTAGAAAGGGAAACAAGTTAAATGTCTTTACGCAGCATTTTTCGTGACGTCGATGCCGTTTCTATAAAATGCCATTTTTTGAATGGAAAAGCGCGTGAGCTTTGTCGCATTTTCGACGCCATTATGAGAATTGCTTCCCGACTGTTTACCAAAGTATGAATTATTCTAAAAACTAGGATTTTTCTAGCCAAGGCATAGATAACCGTAACTGCATTTGGCACTATTGTTTAAATTGTGAGTCCTTATTCAAGTTCTTCAACCTTGTACTTGTTTTGCTTTTTAAATATTTTGATCCGAGCGCCACTGATGAGTTTTATGAGGACGAAATGCGTCTAGCATATTTAATTATAATCTTTGATAACTATTTTATTTTGCATGAGTCGTAGATATTTAAAGCTGTAACTTAACTTCAACTTCGTAGTTTGTTTAGAAGAAAACGATACATGAGGAACTTTTTTTTATTTATAATCAAGCATTAAAAACAAAAATGAATGTATGAAAAAACAGCAAACAAAAAATCATGCAAAATTATTGCCAAAAAGAATAACTAAATAGGATAATGAGACAGATAAAAGTGTACTATCGAAATTAACGACCAATCAAACACAATAAACATGGTGTAAACTGTAATATCGTGTGATCTTTCAATACCGATTAACATACTGATGGTGGAGTAACGACTCTAATAATATTTTCGAACACCAATTGAAACAAGTGCTGCATAAATAAAAGACAAATTAGTTGATTAGAGTAAGACCAAAAGACACAACAATATGAAGAGTAACAAAAAGACTACAATAAAGGCAACAGTAGTATACCGCTGTTCAAAACTCATAAATCCATGGACAGAAAACAAAATCGGGGTAACAAACTAAAACTGAGGAAAACGCATTAAATATAAGAGGTGAACAACGACACAACATTAAAATGTAACACACATAGAAACGGACTAAGCATTAGAAAAAATCCTATGAGAATAACAAATATAACATCAAAACCAAATACATGAATTTGGGATAGTGCCGTGACACGTCTTTTAATGTGAATTCACACTCAAAAATAAGAGAAAACAAACGACACAACGTTAAAACGAAGCACACACAGAAACGAACTATAATATAACAATGGCCATATTCCAGACTTGGTACAGGACATATTTAAAGGAAAAAATGGTGGGTTGTATACTTATTCTCTCGAATCAACTGGTCTCGCAACATGTTCATGCGTTTCTCTCTTTTTAATCGATTGATGAGAGTTACACATCGAAGTTTTTGCTTTATACCTTCCTATATATTTGCCATTTGCACTGTGGTATGTCGAAGGCCGTACGGTGACCTATAGTGGTTAATGTTTGTGACATTTTGGTCTCTTCTGGAGAGTTGTCCTATTGGCAATCATATCACATCTTCTTTTTTATATTGTGAGTTGTCTCATTTCTCACTTTATGCCACATCATCTATTCCCAAAATATGGCGGGATTGAACCTGTATAACATGCTAAAAAAAACCTGCATTTTGCCTATCGAGACCGTGGATATTAAAAATTTCACAAAGTAGTAAAAATATTCAAGAAACAAAAATCGGAACATAATCTGAAAGCAGGATGAACAGATGTACGCTATTACATAACAAATAGCAAGTTGATTAAAGCTGTTAGTTGGACACTGTCGAAATGGAAAGCAAACAAAATAGAAACAACACGTCTAGCAAGTTACATGAATTCACATTATACAATTTGATTGAAATCAGCAGTATTTGTTAGAGAACAGTCTAACTTGTATGTTTATTGTCAGATCATCGAAAAGACATGCAATCTTAAAGATATATGTGAGGATATCTCGCCTGTAAACTAAGTCTTATGTTGGAAATAGTAAGAAAGTTTGATAGTGTTTTGATATGGGACCAAAATGTCATTAAATCTTAAAGATATATGTGAGGATATCTCGCCTGTAAACTAAGTCTTATGTTGGAAATAGTAAGAAAGTTTGATAGTGTTTTGATATGGGACCAAAATGTCATTAAATAGCCTACCTCTATTTGATATTCTGTTCAATTTTAGTAATGTGTCATTAAGACCATTCTGTAAGTGCTGTACGTTATTCATAATATCCTTTTTCAAAGCTGTAATATTTTGACATTGAGTAACTGTATTCGTGAAATGTAATGCGATTGATTTTTGATATACGCCTCCAATGATTTGAGCTTATTATTTGTATCTTCTGTTTTGCTTACCAATGCTATGAAATCTTGTTTTCTACTATTTATGTCAACGACGGCAACACCTAGCTTGTCATTTGATTTTTTAATTTCATTTTCTAAATGCAATGTCATATTATCGATTTCCCTTATTTTATTCAAAAGACCAATCATATCTTGCGATCTAACGTTTGCACTGGACAAAATTGTTTGTATGGAGGTTTCCGTGTTTTGAACTTTAATCTCTAACATGTTTGTCTTATTTCCTAAATTAAAAAAAGAATGCAAACCCGTCACACTATTTACTAGCTTCAAGCCAGTCGTGTCCTGTTTTAGACGTTCTGCGATGGCTTCTGGGGTTGATAGACGTGATTCGAGCTGTGCAAATTGTAATTGCAAAGCATTGAAGTCCTTTCGAAGTAAGTCTAGGTCCTTTTGCAATTGTTCCGTATTGTTTTTTGATACATCCGTAACGTCTGTGTCTTTACAACTACAATTTTTAAAATTGTCTCCTTTGCTGATTAGTTCCTGTTTTAGCTGTTGTACAACGTTTTCCAGCCGTTCACGCGATTTTCGCTCTTCGAAGATGAAAGTCAGAAGAGTTGCAAAATGACCATTTGACATAATATTCTCTGCTTGCGGAGACTTCGTACTGCCATACAATAACAGTCCATTAGAACTCACAATACCTAATACCACAACAACAATGTTAAGTGGAAACATGGTGTCAGTTCACCAATTTACGATTGCGATATTTTAAAATAGATTGCGTTATCTACGGGATAATGTACAGTTTAACAGTAATTGGACAACAATGTGGTAATCTTGATTTACAAAATTATGCTTACTAAACTGAACAAATACGAGTACGAAAGTTTTATTTTGACTCAGTGTATATATAACATATAACAATACCAACATAAGCTCTTTAGAGCAATACACCTATTCCTTTACATAATAAAAACTAGTGAAAACCACATCACTAGTTAGGTGATAATTGGTTGGAATTTTGACGACAACAATAATGACTTATTATTCCGATTGTGAACTTTTCATTTTTCAAGCAACATGTCGACATGACATTTATACAAATTATATACATTTCTTAGCTAATGTGTTTCTTAAGATGTGCGTAGCTTAGATTTTATTGAAAACTTGGTTGCTGATGAATAAAAGAGGGACGAAAGATACCAAAGGGACAGTCAAACTCATAAATCTAAAACAAACTGACAACGCCATGGCTAAAAATGAAAAAAACAAACAGAAAAACAATAGTATACATGACACAACATAGAAAACTAAAGAATAAACAACACGAACCCCACCAAAAACTAGGGGTGATCTCAGGTGCTCCGGAAGGGTAAGCAGATCCTGCTCCACATGTGGCACCCGTCGTGTTGTTTATGTGATTACAAATCCGGTAAATAGTCTAATTCGGTAGGTCACATTCATGAAAGGGAAGGGGATTGTAGTTACGACGTAAGGAACATATCCGATATCATTTGTGAAACGGTTATTTCATAACGGTCAACCAACTCGTGATGGCGTCCGTAAAATTTACGAAGGGATGATTTCAACTTCACCATTTGGAACTCTTGGTTTAATAGCTTCCTTGTGAGCAGTAACCCTCTATCAAGAAAATCATGATAGGAAATGCAAGCACGGGAATATCGTATCAATTGGGAGATATATACCCCGTATGCAGGTGCTGCTGGAATGTTGCTACTTAGAAATGGAAAGTTCACAATTGGAAAGCTGAAATCATCTCTTTTGTCGTAAAGTTTAGTTTTCAATCGACCCTCATTGTCAATTTCTAGTTGTAAGTCAAGATATGAAGCCGACTTAACTGTATCTGTAGTATCCTTTATCTCCAATTCGATGGGATAGATGCGTTCCACATAGTCACCAAATTTTGAATTGTTTAGTGAAAGAACGTCATCTATATAGCGGAAAGTGGAGTTAAAGGATATTGCTAACTTCTTATCTTTCTTCCTAAGAATAAGCTTCGAAACGGCAATTAGACTCTTCACAATGTAAGACTATCATAACTAATGATTGTTTTATTATTGATTGTTCTGTTCGTCTTTTGTGGTTCCTTTGTCTGCAGATATTCATTGTCGTTTTTGGATATTGCATAAAAGGATGCTATTTTCCGCGAAAAACGATCTAAGTGATCTGTATCAAGGTATTTGTATCTTAAACATGCATTGTGGTATAAAGAACAATTGGATTAAACCGTTTTGTCAGTCAGTGATTAAAAGGAATAAATATACAAGGTTTATTGCTGTTTTTAGTCGTCTAACGTAATGTTCATCTTGTCTGTATGATGGACAAATGAGATCGAATATTCTGAACAGCTATTTCCGGTTCATTTTCTTTCACTGTATTTCCTTTTTGTATAAAAAAGAAGGTGTGACATGATTTCCAATTGAGACAACTCTCAACCAGAGACCAAATGACACGGAAATTAGCAACTATAGGTCACTGTACGGCCTTCAACAATAAATTTAAAGCCACACACAGCTTTGATGATGATGAAATTAATTATATATTTAAATGAATAAATACAATTAAGGCTGAGACCTAGGAAAAAAAATATTTCTTTTTGATATCTGTGTCTGTTGTTTCAATGCAAAATCTAGAGTTTTTGTACATTTTCTAAAGAAGAATTTACTTTTATAAATATTCACATTTGTTCTGTTTACATGGTAATGGTGGCAATCCACTTTGGAACCTTGCCGGTATTATATTTTCACTAGGTTTGATAAATGCTTGAACGTTAATCAACTGATCGTAGTTAACATCATTTAAATCGGGTACGACAGACGAGAGTTTCGTTTGCAAAAGACTATTTAATGGCGCTCGAATTATAAGACGAAAAAGACCATATAACATGTATAAAGTATGAAGATATTCTAATTTTCTAATATTTTACCCTCAGTGCATAATAAAGATCAATTGAAAATGCCAATTCGGAAGTCATCATGGTGCACACTTGGTCTCATCCTTATTTGACTTTAAATGAATCAATAAATAAATATTGAAGGATTAAATACTTTTGCAAAAGTTCCTTGCATATATAAAAAATAAAGAGGTTACTGTGTTATATATGTGTTTTTCGTTCATATTTTTGAACATTAATGGGGACGTTAGTTTTCTGATTTTTTTTAATTGTTTAACATTTGTGATTTCGTGGCCTTTTATTATAGCTGACTGTGTGGTATTGGTTTTGTGCATTGTTTCAAACCGTTGGGTTACCTATAGCTGTTAATTATAGTGTCATTTGGTCTCTTATTGAGGGTGTTCTCATTTGCAATACTGTCACATCATCGTTTTTATATATTATTCAACGTCGACCACATGAATGGATTATTATACAACAGGTATAAGGGAACCGGTGATCGGTATTTTTATTAAATGAAGTTGTATACTATTTATGAGATAATAAAAAAAATGTGTAATGTAATTCTTAAACAGATGCTTAAACACATACTGATTATATTGATATACTTTGATTCCGGCAAAATTCAAAATATGAACCATTATAAAAAATCAAGACGGTAAAACAGGTGTTACAATAACTCAACGATAAAATATCAATCATAAATCTATGTGGTGGAACAAACATTGCGATTAAGATCTTAAACAGCTGATCATGCCGTGATCTCATAATTTGTTAACATTCATCTAAAAATTAACAGCAAGTTAGAGTTCTATAGAAATTTTGTGATTAGGAATAAAAAATGGTAATGAAGGTTATAATGTTAGAGAACTACTATAAGTTAATTAGTACAGATTTCCTAAAACCATATTGATCTTGAAGGTGATGTGATAGTGCGTGAAAGTTCAAGAAACGATAGAGATGCAAAATGGACCGAAATATGTAAATAAGCCAATGGACTTTTTGTCAGTCAAGATGCTGATTGTACACGTGGTATCTACTTGTTTCATAAAATGTGATTAAGAATTTGTTGTATCATTTTCTGTTCCTGCAAATTTTGTAAAAAGTTTGTGAATTTCTAGTAAGAATGTTTTTACATGTTATCTTTGTGAGACCTGTAACAGTTGATTGTACGGTATGGGTTTATTTTTTTAAAGCTGTACGCTGACCTTTTGCTTAGATTTCAACCGTGTCATCTGAACTCTGATTGGTCCTTGTCTCAATGGAAATTATCTCTCATCGTTTTTAAAAAGAAAACATGATCATCACTCTAAGAATCCACTCCAAATGTCTCTTTTTTTCTACATCAATAACCTATATTTTTCACTATTTCAATAGTTTCTTTTTTTTTATTAACAGGGCAGTAGAAAAAAACCTTACTAAAAGCTATTATCTTATATGCAGGATAATGTGTCTCCCGTCATCTTTTTCTCCTTTTAACCACTAGTCTCACAACTATAGACAGTGTATTACTTACAAACACATTTCATATACCTTTTCAATATATTTTTGAATGTTCTATGCATAAAATAGTACATTGTGGTTTGATATTGCAATGTAAACACAATTCGAAAAATGTCTAAAGAATGTATTTCTGCAGTTTTAAAGCTAAATTCAAGACTACCTTGCTCATTGCTCATTTTTTTAAGTACGACCTAATGTTTTAATTCTTTATATTAATATAATTTTTAATTTTAGATATGTAAGTATGCTATCCTTCACGATGAATTTTTGTTTACAAATCGTTGTCAATAAATGGAATTGTATGCGTGTGTCATACAAGTAAGAAGTTTAGATAAGTAAAAAATAAGGTCCAATTCACCATGTTCACCGTTTTCAACAAACGAAACTGGCTGTACCAAGTCACGCATATGGTAATTGTTATCCTTTCGTTTGTTGTGTTTTATATTTTGATTTTGCTATTTGCTTAGGGACTTTCCGTTTGAAATTTTCATCCATATCCAACTAAGTTAGACATCACGTGACTTTTGTGACGTATTATAGCCGCCATTTTGTATTACATTTCCCCATATAAAATGCATGGATGCTTCGATAAAGTTTAATTTTCTCATAAACCTGACCCGTTTTCTAACTTTTGCAAATCAATCCTTGATATTTAAACATATTTCTATCAAACAATGTTGGTCCTAACAGTTTAATTTTTGATTAAAGTCTGTCACTTTAGAATTGTAAAAACATGCACTTTTCTCGTCATTTCTCCTTTGCCTCCATGCTAAATTACCGATACCCATGTCTACTTGTACAACAAATAAAGAAATTCCGTACATAAAAAACAAACTTTGCAAATCGATTAAGTATATTAAAACATATAACTGGCGAAGAATACTACTTAAAACAGTTTAATTTCAAGTTAGAGTCAAGTCAAACATCGATTTAAAAAAGGGAATTTTTCGGGATTTTTCAAAACGGCGGATGATGTGACATTCGGATGCTGTATATGGAAATGTTGCATCAAATCAAGGAGTTGTATAGTTAGAATTTCCTAGAAGTTATATGAATATGTTCATGCAGAATCTCTGATGTTTCTGTTCTTTTCTTTGTTCTTGATAAAAAAAAATATTTTTGACAGATATCCAGGATATACTGTTACCAGAAAATAGTTTACAATAAAATTTTTCTCTTTATTTTTTAAAGGTGTTTTTCTGTATATTTTATCTTTCTTTAGAAATATATTTATACATTCCTTTTAGAAAAAAAAATGTTTCATCCCAAGAGAAAAAAAACCCTATGCCCAACAATTATTATATATATAGATTATAAATATTCTATGCCTTTACAATTTCATCCCTTTACAGAACAGGTGAACTCTGACTTGGGTTATAATGTTACATAACAATATATTGTCAGGTAGACGTGCAAACCAAAAGCAAACCAAAAGCAACCAGGTGACATTAAATTTTGCGATATACAAAAGTTTTCATAAATGTACAGATAAACTTTCTCTTAATTTCCCGTGTCAAATCAGAAGAAGTATCTTTCATAATAAACTTTAAGAAAATATGAATATTATGAAAATGTCTTTAAAAAAATAATTTTGCTTAAAAGATATTCAAATATTTATGTTTCCATAATTATTTTTAAAAAATATTATGATTCAAATTTTAAATGGATTTTTTTTTATTTTATAGGAAATTCAGCGAGATTTCATTGCATATATTTTTTTTTTAATTCAATATTTTAAGCTAAATCCAGGCATTCAATGAATCGATATAAAGTTTAACATTTGTAAAAAATATTTTATTGTATACATTTCAACAGAGACGTATAATACGATTGCTCTGATTTCAACAATATTGCATACCCTATAATATCTATCGACAGAGTTATCGGTCCTGAATAGGACTTATTTAGTTGGGTATGGGAGTTCAGTAGTTTAGGTTATAACAACTACATAACTAATATAGTATTTATTTATAATTACACGAGACAGCTTAGGTATATTTTCAAAGCTGGAAAATTAAATTGGCGAGAAGAATAACTAAACACTAGTGAAAGAAAATAAAAAATACAGATCTATATTATTTGTAATAAAACAATTTGTCTCTAGCAGCGTGTGTTCTAAAATCTCATTTTATGTAGTCTGTTCCTCCAAATAAAGCTACTGTCATCTTTTATAATAAAAAAAACTATATTGAATAGTTTGTTGGATATTGTAAGCAACTATAAATTACAAAATGAAGAAAGCGCAATAACTCCATTTTGTATTTACATATATGTTGTCGAGAGCCCGGATAGCGTATTAATTATTTTTCTGATAATGTAATGGATACTCAATATTACTTTTTTTTTTTGTATCAGCATTTTGTAACATTCAATGTTACTAATTGTAATGCATCGGGTGTTTTTTTTCCCTTCAAAATCAATACCTCTTCGTTTATGTTCGAAGCCATAAACATATGGTGAACACGAAATGTGTTGTCAATACAATAACATCTTTGTACGACTTATAGGTTGAAAGCGAACCTGATGTGTGGATGTGCGACGATTTGCCATATGAGTGAATTTAAAAAACCCTACGTCATATGTGTTCACATGTTGGGAACGAATATATATAATTAGGGTTGGACATATAAACATTAATTATGTGACGCTGATAGTCTTAAGTGAAGGTCGGAATCACGTGCCACTGTTCTTGATACATCGTCATTAGGCGCTTCATCTATTTGCAAAATATTAAAATCTTAATCAAAATTAAATATTCAAAACCATGAAAGTTGTCCTAGTGTATTGGTCTAAGATAAATTAAATACATTATACAAAAATTACAAAGCAAACAAACAAGTGTTTATTTTCAAATCAAAGATTGTTAATTGCACAACAAAAGAGAGGAGGAAAACTAAAGACTGAGCCACATGAAACTCAATAAAAAACAAAGGTTAGTGTGTAGCCCGGATTTGTTTTCTCTCAATCGATTGTTAACTTTGAATCAGGGGTATACTACTGTTGCCTTTATTTATAATAGAAATCTAGTATCATGGAGCCATTGTATTGCAAATTAAATTTGTTTCATGGATATTGAATTTGATTTTTTATAAAGAGGTTTACTGGTAAGAAACAGAGCCATCTGTGAGAAAAATTGATAACTTCCGCCATGTATCATCCAAATTTTCAGGATCATTAGGCCATTGAATAAGATAAGCATAATTCCAAATGAAGGAGAACTCTACTAGAATATCAGTTATTGTTATATCTTTTGTGATGACTATAATACGCTCAAGATTTTTTGTTATCTTCTCATATTTTGCTCTGTCGAGTTCAAACAAGCAATCATGGGAGGACTTAAATTCAGGCGTGATGACAAATATAATACATCGGCTTTTTTCGATGCTCGCTGCCTCGATATCTGCTAGACTCGTGCCACTTAAAAAATCTCGATCTTTTATGCACATTGCCAGTCCCCACTCATCCTCAAGTTTTGGTATTATCACATCTTTAATCCAAACAACAACCTCTCCTTCGTATGACACATAAACATCATATTGATAACTCTTCCTGACTTCACGTTCCACTGTACGGCGAATTATTCCATATATAGAGAATAAAATCTGCCATCTCTTACCATATACCACAAGCAGCAGTGATACCGTGACAAATGTAGATAATAGTGATGACGCCAAAGTTAACCACATTGTACTCTTACAGTCAGCAAACAAGTCATATAAAGAATTGTACGCAATAAGTGTATCAATAACTGTTCCATTAGATAACTTACATATATATGATCGGCTGTCAAGATTCACCTTGGTTGTTTGAATCCACCTTATGAAGTCAATAGTTTCACAGTTGCATTCAAATGCATTACCAACGAGATGCAATGTCATTCCATGAAGTTCTTGCATCCGATCTGCCCAATGTATTATATCAGAGTTTACACGTGTGAGTAGATTGTTTCTAACATCAAGTGTGTTTATATAAGAATGACCAATTAATTGTATCGGAACAGAGGGAAGAAGGTTTTGGCTTAAGTACAGATATGTCAAATTCGTCATTGGCTTTAACAGCTCATCTGTTAAATACCAAATGTCATTTTGAGATATATCTAATGACACCACAGATGCGAGATCTTTGAAAAACCGATCACCGTACTTTATTATCCCATTATTTATGTGCGCGTTTTTCAGAACAATATTTTTCAAACTGCTATTTTGAAATTTTTTTAATTCATGCCAAGCAAAATCGTACCTCGTTCCGGCAGAAATATAAGTTGTCAGTTGAATATTAGGAATAGATATGAACAATGTTGTATTTGAATAAGATATATCTAGAAATGTAAGGTTGTTATTTTCCGGAACTATCAACCATACTGCAGGTACGGTATTTATCACTGTATAACTTATGTCTAATTTTCCAGCGCTGTTGGTAAAAATACGTAACTTGCATCAGCACTTAATAAACTCATGTTTGGAGTTACTGATTTCTTCTTCATATTATAATTAACAGCGTTAAATGAATAATCTAAATATTTCAATCGTATAGCTTTTTTGAAAAACAAATTAATCTCATCACGCTTTTCCAAGTTATAAAGAACAAACCTGTTTCCTTTGAATGAAAGATGACGTAAACATTTTGGGTGATCAAAAGAGAACAAAGATCCAAGTTCGTAATCAACTATTCCATTCTCTGATAAATCTAGATTTTCTACGCATATTGTTTTCAGATGCTTGATTATATCGGATGTAATTGTTAAAGAGAAAGGGAGGTCAATGAAATCTCTCATTGGGTAACTTACACGACCAAAATTTATTGTCGTTATGTTTGCATAACGGTATGGGTGCAAAAGTTGCAATGCTGGCTTCAAATGCATAAATGTTCTAAAAAAATCTATAACACGAAGATTTGGAAACGGAAGCAAAGCATCAATTTCAGTAGTCCCAAAGTATAACAAACAATTTCTGAGAGTAAGAACTTCTACAGAGGAGGAAAATCTCTGGAACGTTTTATTCTCTAGAAGTTTTAGATAACAAGATTGAAAATGTAATTCTTTCAGATTATTTAATCGACTGAATCCACTTCCGAATTGAGACAAGGGCATCATGTCAATTGCTAGGAAAGACAACGCTCTCAGAACACTAATTGCATGATCGGGATAATTATAACCTGTACCATTATCTGATTGATTCATATTATAACTTATATCCAATGCCGTTAAATTTTGAATTGGAAGAA
The DNA here is from genome assembly GCF_963676685.1 of Mytilus edulis. NCBI lineage: Eukaryota > Metazoa > Mollusca > Bivalvia > Mytilida > Mytilidae > Mytilus > Mytilus edulis. The sequence continues at coordinate 4,176,687 of NC_092350.1, read as the reverse complement.
ATAACTCTGCTAAATAATCCTGAGATAAATCAAGCATATTGTGAGACATGTTCAGCACAGAAAGTTTGCTTAATCCTTGAAAAGTTTTGTTTGATAAAGAATTCAGTTTATTATTTGTCAAGTTGAGTACTTGAAGATCTGAAAAATTCCCAAAAGCATTTGTGTCAATTTTACTTAAATCATTTGAACTCAGATCTAAAACGTTGATATGACTCGGTATATTTTGAGGTATAGTCGTCAGTCCACTGTTATTATAATAAACTATCGTGACTTTCTTATTAAAATCGTATTGTATATCGCATTGAAATAATCTTGGTAATTCAGCACACTGAATAAAAATACACATTACTGAATAAACTATAAATCTCGTCAAATTTTTCTCTTAATATCAGAGACAGTTAAACCGTTCTTGTTAATTATTAATATCGTTGTTACAACTCGCAATTTATATCCAACAAATACAGTTCAATAAATGGATGTAGTTAAATCAATATTCATTAAGGTTCAGCTATTCATTCGCCTAAATTTAAAGTTCAAGTTATAGAACTTCCTTATTTTAACTCGTTTACATGGTGCCCCTATTCTCCAAATAAGGCGAAAAAAAACCGTAGATAATTTGAACTCGTAAATCGAAAACAAACTGAAAATAACCATACACAGATCATAACATAGAGAACGTAAAACTGAGGAACATGAGTCAGACCTCAGAACCAGCGATAATCACCTGTATTCTGGTATTCATGTACTTCTCCTCATGTTGTGTGGCTCATGATCAGTTTAATACTGCATATTCTGAGTTCTTGAAGAATTCACTTGTCAAGTTTAAAACTTAATTTTCATTGCATACATAGATGCAGTTTAAGTAGTTGTTCAGTTATGATTACACGTCCAGTATTTTGTTTGAGAAAGTGATGCCTATTTTCATAAAAGCTCGAATAGTTTTCCGTTAGTATTTTTTGTTTCAACAGTTCTTTTTATCGGCAATTTGTACATTTTCCAGTTGATATTA